>NW_012110252.1:3659465-3729138 GCF_000951045.1 Mandrillus leucophaeus
ATAGGAGGGGCAGGAAGACGAGGTAGAAGGTATTTTTTTGTTGTTTTTAGATTCAGACAAACAATATTAGTAGACTGGTCTAGGGTAGGTGCCTATACACATCTAGATGTGTATAAGAGACAGCCTGCACGTTGTGCACATGTACCCTAGAACTTAAAGTATAATAAAAAAAAAATGTATTTGGCAGCAAATGTTTCTTAAACTGTAGTGAGTAAAAGAGAAGCAGTATCTTTTTTCCTTACATAGAGTTCTTTACATTTCAGGCAACAGCTCTTGATTCCAGCATTAGTTGAATGCAATAGATAATATCTGTAAGTGCCATTAAGCCCCACTATTTTCTTTCATAAAACTATTTTATTTTTTAAATTTCCTATAGTCGTAGTGTCTCTGCTTGTTTCCTAAAATTCATTGTTCAATATTAAATGAACTTTCTCCTTGCCTTCACATCTTACTGTCTTCTACTTGAACATTATTTCATTTTATAACAAAGTATGTAAAATAAGAAATACAAATATATGTTTGTAAATATATCTAAATATGTCTTCTTATATAATATATAGATGTCTTTTTGTCATACATGTAATTCAATTTTCATATGAATTTTATATGCTACTTATTTTTTTATTTTAAAATATTTTCTCCATATTCTCAGTGTCTAGGATCTTTGCATGAGTTAAACATCGTTGTGGGAAAATAGAGAACTGATTTTGACAGACTGCAGTCAGAGCTGGTCACAGACCCCGTGTGGATTTTTATGCTTTAACGAAATGCTCCCTTGGAAGATTGCAAGGGAATTAATTATAATGTGTCAAAAATTACTTTGGCAAAATTTGATATACAAGATTTAAAAAAAAAAAAACAGAGAATATTTTCCATCAGTGTGTTTTTGGAAGGCAGCTAGGCTCACCAGTATACCACCAGCACCCCATCAGCGTGTTTTTGAAATGACCGTATTTGTATACCCTAATCTCTTGGCCCCTGGTGTTGTAGATCACAGAAAGGAATGATTTTCAGGGTGGTGGAAAGCAGTCTTCTTTAATTCCTCCTCCCCCAACAGGTTCCAAGAAGGTGTAGAAAATGAAATACAGATATGACTTCTATATTACGTTCTTTATTACTGTGACAATGATATTCAAAAACAACTTGAGGAGCCCTTGACTGAGAAAATTGAGTTAATATTGTCTAAGCAAAACACCCCCAGCCACAACCACTGGATTATTCCCTCTTGTCACCATTTCTGGGGCAAGTTCCTACTCACATTCATCAATCAATTCCTCTTTCTTCTCCACGCACCAACCACCTGTGAAACAGCGCCCCCTATACTTGATTTTTCCCAACTCCAACCCTAGGAAGGATATGGGGTTATGGCAGAACATTCTGCAGGCTAAGGGCCTTCAACTCTGTCTTTTGATAGTTCTGTTTCCTGTCAGTCCTTTGGTTGCAGGGTATTTCTCAGTAGCCTTTCTCCTCAGTTTCCAGATCCCGCCTTAGAACGTGGCCAGCTCTGTCCCACTTACTCTCCTCTCCCTCAGCCACCTTCTCCCACAGCCAGGTTCTGTCTGTCTTTTAATTTGCAGAGCTATCTAGATCTCTGCATGCCACGTCATGGGCTCATTCCATACCATCCCCATGCTCGGCAAAATATTGTGCTAATTAAGACCTTTACCTTCCTAAAAACACCTCCAGTGCCAACAGTCAAAAGTATAAAAATTATAATTATACACACTCTCTCTTTCTCTCGTCAGCCTTATTTTCTGTACTGAGTGCATCGGTTTCAGCTGTTGCCAGCTCTTCACGGTGAAGAGTAGACCGTTTACCCTCACTACCCAGCCACGGCTTCCTCTGAGCTTAAATTCTAATTTGTGTTTAGGATCCTGGTGCCTGGAGGAGAAATCATTTGGTGTATATTGGTGTCATAGGGCACACATGGGCAATCTGGATGCCACTTGCACATTTTATGTAACTTCTCGGTGCCTGAATGTAGCATTTTCAATGTTTTTTGAAACTTTGGGTTTTCAAGGCTGCTGTTTCAGAGACTGCTTGCTTAGAACAAAGCTCACCATTCTCAACAGCACTGCCATGTCTCAGGTCCCTTCTATGAAAGGATCACTCCTTTCTCCCATGCCACCAGAGGCCACTGTTTCAAGGAATCTTCCCAGACCTGCCCTCCAGTATTCACTGGCTTCATCTGGAGTCTTCCCTGTTCTCCACTCCTGGGCATTTGCCCCACTCAGGTCCCAGATTTGCTCGTGGCATGTTCCTTGAAAGACATGATTTGTTTGTCTGCAGTCCCCACTCCTGACACTCCCACGGGGACCATCTCTCCACTCAGGGACCAACTGCACACCTGACTAAAAGTGAAGCTGGACGTTTCCTTGACTCACTCCCAACTCCCACTGCATCTCTGATTCTCAGCTTCTAACCATGGGGAGAACAGGCCCGCCACCACCTGAGAGTCCTAAGCCTAAAAGCATGTGCTGCTGACTTAGCTAGATAGCCTCAAGGTTGAAAGAACTTGGCCACTTATAGGAATGATTTATTTTGTGCAGAAAAATATGGCAATTAAATGTGTTAAGGCGAATAACAGGTTTTTCTACTCAATTATACCTTTCCATGAAAGGATGACAATTAAAGTGTTGTGCATAAGCATTTCGTTAATCAGTAATTCCTATTTAAAATTAGGTAGTTTAAAATAGACATACCTGACTGTGCATCGCAATTACACGTAGAACTCGTAGTCGATAGATATATATTAAGTATATTCTATGGGCCAAACACTGTTCTTTGTACAGGGATTAGATTAGTTTTCTTGGTCCCCACCCCAGTGGGCAGACACAGGAAGCACATACTTATCAAATAATAAGTAGGTAAACAAATAGGCAGCTATATGCCTGTAAGTAAGAAAAGTTGGTTGAGGTAGTAGTAGAGAAAGTGCGAACTAGGGGTAGGAGAGGTATTTACTTCAGAAGACCTCTGACATCAGCCATTTGGGTGTAATATAAATAATAAAAAGGAGACAGCTGTGTGAAGATCGAGGCAGACCATTCCAAGAGGAGGCAGCTGCAAAGGGGAAAGGCCACCTGAAGATGCTGGAAAGCTTGGCAAGTGCAAGGAACAGAAATAAGAAGTGTGTCCCGGGACACAAGGTACAAAATTTAAAAACGGAAGAAGATGAGTTCAGAGAGGTAGACAAGGGCCAGACACGCTTAAGCCATATATGCCATGGTCACAATAAAGACTCTGAAAGTGATCTAAATGTAAAAGGGAGCCATTTAGAGACTTTTAAACTGGGAAGGAGCAGTGATGTGACTTCTCATTTACGAAGACAAATTCTTCTGCTTTGTGGGCTAATAGTGGGACATAGGAGGGGCAGGAAGACGAGGTAGAAGGTATTTTTTTGTTGTTTTTAGATTCAGACAAACAATATTAGTAGACTGGTCTAGGGTAGGTGCCTAGGACTAATAGGGAATGATAATCATACCATATTAATTTCATTGGACTGGAGGTAATGGGAATAATAAACATGTTGGCAAGCCTTCCTATAGGGCTTACTATGTTCCAAACACTGTTCTGATTACCATTTATGTTTATATATGTTATTTCCATCGTCATAACCCTGTGGGATAGGGTAGTATAGGGACCAACGGGAGCCCTTAGCTCCCTAAAGGTTCACAGAAAATCGCTGACATGAGGCCAACTGATTGATAGGAGAAAAGGCATACACATTTATTTTCAATGTGTATACATAGGAGCCTTCAGAATGGTGACTCAAAGATGCAGGAGAAATTGTCCATTTTTATGCTTATGTTCAACAGAGTATAGAGAGCCATGTAGAAAGAAGAGAATGATGTAATGGTAATAGACAGTGGGGAAACCCTGTGAGGCCTGCCTGTCTAGATTCTTCTTGGCCTCTGCTTGCAGCATTCTTTCCTTCTGAGTGGGGGGCCAAACCTCCTCTAGAATAGGGGTCTTATGATCTGTAGCAAACAAGCCAGATCAGATAATTTCCTTATGGCCAGATTTTACATAGAAAAGCAGAAGGAAAATTAGAGTACTTTTTTTTAGGTTTAATGACTAGCTTTATGGTTTCTTTGGCCTGCCTGGGAGAAGAGGGATTCTAGTTTCTATGGCTAGACTGGGGGAGAATGGAGCTGGGAGACAGGAGGACAAGAGGTCAGAGAAAAACTTTCGCTTCTGAGGCTTTCATTTGGGGATACTGTTTCCTGACTCCCAACAGTAGTTATCACTATTATCCCCATTTTACAGATGAGGAAACTGAGCTCCCCAAAAAAGTTGGATATTTTGCCCAAGGTCATGTAGCCAGTGAGAGAGTCAGAATTTGAACTCCCAGTGTATGGCTCCACTAGACTATGCTAGTAAGAAATGGTCAAAGAATATATTTCAGAAGTAAGATTAGGAAATACAGATCAATTGGATGTGGAATATAAGGAAAAGTGAGAAGTCAAGGATAACCTCTAGTTTTTTGGTTTTAGCAACTGAGAGTGAGGTTGTACCAAATTCCTGAGAGAGGCAAGCCTTGAACGAAAGGTGACTTAGCAAAATTAACATGCAATTGTCTGTTGGTTTTTGCCCATGTTAAGTTGAGATGCCTATTAAGCATTCAAGTGGTGATGTTCTATAGGCAGGTGGAAATACAAAGTTCAGGTCACGGTTAGAGATATGGATTTGAGGGTCATCAGCATACAGATGACACTCAGTCTCATGGGACTAACTAAAGTCCCATCAGAAGTAACTGTAAATGGACAAGAAGGGGGCAGAGGACAAGAGTTCAGAGGTTCCCCATTTTTTTGAGGTCTGGCAGAGGAAGAGGCGCCAGCACCTGAGCCTGGGGAGAGTATCTGGTGTGGTGGGAGGAAAATGGAAGGTGAAGTGTTGTAGGAGCCTAAAGAAGAAAGTGCTCCAAGGGTATCCTCGTCGAGTGCTGCTAACAGCACAAGCAAGATGGAGCACAGAATCCGTCCTCGACTCTGGCAAGGCATGGTCAGCTATGACCGGGGTAACAACAGTTTCTGATGGGAGTGGGCAGGGAGGAAAACATGTGGAGACATGTATAGACAGGTCTGAAATGGGTCAGACATGGAGAGGGTCAAAACTGAGGAGAGACAGGGTACAACAGAAACTCTTCAAAAGGCAGCTGATGGTATGGCATGTTAGTGTACCAATGGCCATGGTCTAGTGGAGAGGATGAAATCGATGATGCAGGAGAGAGAAGTAGGAATGCAAGAATGAGATGTGCAAGCAGGCTAGGGGGATGAAACCAGAGAAGAAATAGAGTTTTTTAAAAACTCGGATGTCTAGAATGTAACCCAGGAAATCCCAGCTCTTTAAATCTACAGTGGAAACTGACCATCTGTATTTTTTAAACCTCTGTGGATTATTCAGATGCACAGCCAGGATTGAGAACCACAGAAACTGCTTTTAGAGTGATATTTAAAGCTACCAAAACAACTCAGGTCCAGTTCTGTACTGAACTCAACAAGCTTTCACTGGTCTTTTTAAAAATTATAAATTGGTAATTTATAGTTAGATACATTTATGGCATGCAAAGTGATGTTACGATTCATAATACAACATGTTATAATTACATCAAGCTAGTTAACATATACATCACCTCATACTTAACATTTTTTGTGGTGAGAAGGTTTGAAATGGACTCTTAGCAATTTTGAGATGTATAATACTCTATTATCAACAGATTTTGTACCCTTTGACCATGCTCTCTGCATTCTTGCACTCCCATAGTCTCTGTAACCACCATTCTACTCTCTGCTTTCATTGATGTTATGTGGCCAAAAAACATTTGAAAAAAAAGCTCATCATCACTGGTCATCAGAGAAATGCATATCAAAACCACAATGAGATATCATCTCAAGCCAGTTAGAATGGCAATCATTAAAAAGTCAGGAAACAACAGATACTGGCAAGGATGTGAGAAATAGGAATGCCTTTACACTGTTGGTGGGAGTGTGTATTAGTTCAACCATTGTGGAAGACAGTGTGGTGATTCCTCAAGGATCTAGAAGCAGAAATACTGTATGACCCAGCAATCCCATTACTGGGGATATACCCAAAAGATTATAAATCATTCTACTATAAAGACACATGCACATGTATGTTTACTGAAGCACTATTCACAATAGCAAAGAGTTGGAACCAACCCAAATGCCCGTCAACGATAAACTGGATAAATAAAATGTGGCCCATATACACCATGGAATACTATGCAGCCGTAAAAAAGAATGAGTTCATGTCCTTTCAGAGACATGGATGAAGCTGATCTTAACCAACTTGTAATCTAACCTTTCTGTGCCCCTGCCTCCTCTTACGTAGAACTTTCCCTGGCTCTTCAGACTTAGATGCAGAGGCCCTTCCCACATGTGCCCAGTGCCATAAGCCTGAAAGCCTGGGGAAAGGTCATCATCCAAAGTGTCCTTCAGTGGCTTCATGTCACCTTTGAGGGCTCTCCTGACATGACCACAGTTATGTCCAAGTTTGACTTTGTCTCCTTGCTAGTGAGAGGAACGAGTTATTTTCTTTCCCTTTCTAATTGGCTTTAAGTTCTTACCTTGTTCTTCTTACTTTTATCCTCTCCTATCTTAAGACAATGTAAAAGAAATTAAAAAGTTATAAGGCAGCATGCCAGTGGTATTCTGAATAGAAATTCATAATTGTTTCCTTCTAATCTTTAGATTCTATGACAGTTTGCTGACAGGTAACACCAGACATCCCTCTCTTAAAGTATCTGGCATTTATCTTTCTCTTGATTGTTTTACATCTACCTGTGGGTCACCTAGCAACATCACTAAGCTGGGATTTGAGACAAAAGCTACTCTTTGGTAAGGGGGCTTGAAGTTTTTTTTAAAAATTCCATTTTATGTCATTGTGTAACTTTGTACTAGCAATTTTCTGATTATAAAAGTAGTAAATAGTCACATTACAGAAAATTGGAAAAATCATAAGAAAATAATTGCAATTACACTAATCAGAAATGGTTGCAATTGGCATTTCAGCATGTATATTTCTAGTCTTTTTGTTATTGTTGTACCTAATCAAATTAGGATATCATGAAATATCACTGCATACAGTTAAGTAGCCTGCTGTTGCATGCAGTATATCAAAACTGTTTCTCTACATTATTCAATACTTTTCAAAAATATGATGCAATGGCTATGTAGAAATTTATCCAATGGATACTGAGCACCATTTATTTAATCCCCACTATTGGCTACTTAGCTCGTTCACAGTCTTTCACTATTACGATGTTCTTATGAGCATCCTGGTGCCTAAGTCTTTATACACATATATTGTGATAGAATATTTAAAGCATACCATTCTCTTTTAAAGCAGTCATGCCCATTGACAGTTAGATTTCTTATTTAAGAACCAAAATCAAGAATCTCAGAAATGAAGCTGATGGAGGCAGCACAGTTAGGCAAAGAGTACCCAACCCACACACTCCAAGGGGCCACCATTGTCACTCAGTATAGGACGCAATATTGAGAGGGTCCATGGGCTGCTGAAACAATTTCAAAGATCTAAAATCTTGGGAAAACTTTATAATGCAGGAAATCTTACTCTTCTTTCAAGGTTCTCTATTTGTGATTACTCTTTCAGTTGCAAGTCATGGAGACACTACTCAGACTGACTTAACCGAAAGGAAGGATGGTTATATAACTGGACAATCAGCTGTAACAAGCCATGATGAATGCAAGGGTTCAGACAATGTCAGAAAGCTTTCTCCAGCTCTCAGCTCTGCTTTAATTTGAGCTAGTTCCCCTCTCAGGCAGGCCTTTTCCATGTGATGGCACCGAATCAGCAGCACTGTGCAAAAGCCATGTCTCCTTCCTAGTCATCCCATCAAAGCTCCTACACTCCAGAGAGAGGGATCTCATTGGCTTGGTTTCAGTTGTAGGCCCACCTCTTGGCCTCTGGAGGGTAGAGCATTTCAACCAGCAGTTCCATCAGTTCCATCAAAGATTTGGCAAAATTCTTGTATTTTAGTTATTTAAATGTCAGAATTACTTTAATACCACCCAGAAATAATGTTACTGCTTAGATACTATCTTTTTATTCCCTTCTGTGCCATATTGTCTTTCTTTTTCTCTTCTCTCTCTCTCTCTCTCTCTCTCTTTCTCTTTCTCTGTCTGCCTGTCTCTCTTCTCTCTCCCATACCTTCCTCTCCCTCCTTTGGCATTTCTAGGCCTGGCCTCCTGCTGGATGCTGGAGTTACAAAGAGATACAGAGCATCTTTTCTGCCATTGTTGGAAGGAAGACAAAAATATAGTAGTTAAAAATATGCTAATTAATTAAGGTAATAAAGATAAAGCACATTAAAATTTTAGAAAAATGTAAGGTATGTACAAGGCTCAGTGGAGCACCAAGACAGAAGTATCTAACTGAATTAGTTTTGGAGAAAGCAAAAAGATAAAGAAGTGGCATTTGAACTGTGATTCTTTGAGGCTTTACGCCAGTTCTACAGGCAAAGATGGTAAAATAAAGAGTGAAGGAATTGCCCAGACAAAAGCAGAAAAGCCTGGAACAGCCTCAAGGAGCCCTCAGAACATGGACCTGTCTGGGACTGGGGCACCTATGGCCAGAGATAAGGCCAAATGGCTCGGCCTGTTTATATGTGTAAGTGCCATGTATTTAATCCTCACCATGGGTTAGTTAGCTTGTTCACACTCTTTGGATGGATAGGTAGTACATGGAACTACCTATCTATCCAACACATCAATATTAAGAGCTAACAACGTTTATGTTTAAAACTCATGTAGTTGCGTTGGCAAGCCTCTAGTCAGTTTAAAGGTGTTCTTAACTAATAGCCCCTTCACTTTCCACACTGAAGCTCCTCGTGGTGCTTCAGCCCATCTATAGAGCATCAAATCACATGCCCAAGCAAACACGCCAAGTGATGCTGCACACCATCCTGAGCTATGGAGAGAATATTTATGACTTTAAAATGAATGCCCCCAGTGACTTCAGAAGAAACTCAGTAGAAAAATACGTGCATTCCATAAATTGAAGTTCTACCATCATCAAAAGCCTTTGATCAGCGCTCGTTTTCTTTTGGCCTGTCTCTCACTATTGATGTGAGGAAGCTGTACTTGTCTGCAATTTAGGTTTCTTAGTAATAGGCAGCCGAAGATTCCTCTTACCTTGGGTTTTGTTAGCATCTCCATTGCTGTTTTACAGCAGCCCTTTTGGCCTTCCAACTCCTGGAAGCTTGTTCAATCAAGACATAACCTTTTATCAGTTATGACCAACTGCTGAGGGAAAGAAAAACATTCTCAGTGTGAGGTAAGCCAAGGTGTGAGGGGGTCTGTGACTGCCCTGCATTGCCAGGGCCAGATTTAGGTAGACGCTTGTTAGAAACACCTCAGATGATAGAAAAAGCCAATATATCAAGAATTAATCTGCATAAATATGTTACTTTGCCTGGCTCAGATTTGTGTGGGAGCTTGTAAGTAAACCCTAGATCTCAGAGAAGGCCAATGCATCAAGGACTAATCTCCATAAATATTCTAAGAGCTATCAAAGAAGAAAAATGAACTATAGGGGCAACATTAAATGTGCCCAGAGATAATTAGAACAAAGTGTTGTTAATTGTGTGTTGGTTTAATGTTATGTAGCCATGGCCTTGTTTTTTTTCACAGAGCATAAATTTTGATGTCAGAGACTGAAAGCTGGCTGGCTTGATTCATCAAAAGGACTCGGTTTACTTAGTGACAGCCAATTAAGCATTTTAATCCTTACTCTGCAAAGTAAGTTAAAGCCTAGTATATCATGAGTAGAATTGGAAAACAAAACCCCAAATCTTGTTTGTTTGTTTTTTTGTTTAGTGAATCCCTGGGTTTTAGATGTGATGCTTCTAAGTAACTTACCGAAGTGTCATGAATAAAAATTACACAAGCTGTGATTCAAAAAGCAGTATGATTGATGAGCCGCCCCCAGAACAGAACCACAGCATTCTATTAACTCTAATAGTTTGCCAGGAGAAAATGTTACATAGCCTTGGGGGAAAAAATTGTGGCTCTAGAATAAGGTCCAGAAAAATGCCCTTGTTATATAGGTATTGGCTTGACACGCTGAGTCAGTACCACGGTCACCCTGAAACTATGAAATGCTGTAAAATATCCGGGTAGTCTGATTTCTGATAGCAACCTTTTGAGGGTAATCTAATTCGTTAGCACTCAAATGAGCTCCAACCCTAGAGCCTCACTGCTTAGGGAGTGGGAAATACAGTTTTACTTTATAACCAAAGCAGTGTGACCCAAGTCCTCTAAAGGACCAGAGATTTAAGATGGGGATGTGGGAGGAGAGATTACAAACACCGGCTGTCATGGTGTAAGAGTCTCTACAGTCTTAGTTTTGGTAATTACTCCCGTTTCGGAAGTATTTAAAATACATCTTTGTTTTAAAATGCGAATTGAACTTTCTAGATGTAAACATCCTTGGCTGCTTAATAGCATTTTTGCCTTTGGAATTGGGACGCCTTAGTTACAGCACACCCAGGGAGGGCTCAGCCTCCCTTTCAGAGTCAGTAAGTGCTGCTGCTCGGCTGTCACGGCGGACGGGGGCTCCTCTAGAAAGCAGGTTCTGCTGTGTTTCTAAAGAAGAGACAGCTTGTAACACGTGTCCGTGGTTTGTTCTGAAAGGACAGCATCTCAACGCAGCAAAGTCAAGAAGAAATATTTTTAAGAACAGAGGAGGAACATGAGCAGTTGGGAAATTTTGCATCGTTTTTCCCAAGATAGAGTCTTTTTTCCCTTACCTTCATCTCATTTGTAGTCATATCCACAAGGCCTTTCTTAGAAACAGGAAAAGTACCTTTTCTTGTGATACCGGTTTTTTTTTTTTTTTCTGTTTCTGTTTTGTTTTGCTTTGTTTTTGTTTTTGTTTGCTTCTCAGGTTCCTGGGGCCAAGTCAAATTGGTTTTGGTAATCTCATAAAATACTAAGATGATCCGGAATTCATTTGGAGGAGACTGCCTCCCATACAGTGTAGTAACTTGGGGGAGGTAACTCTGTGGGTAATTTTAGCTTAAAATGAGAAGCAACTGCGGGCAAATAGCATATGATGTGCAGGTGTTTCTAAGTTCATACGATCAAATGGGTCCTCAGAAATCCAGATCACCAAAAAATCTCCCTGCAATCTAGTTTTATGAAAGACGAATAAGAAAACAAACAGCCCTTTTCCTTTTTCCCCAAAAGCAGTGTCTGGGTATTTCCTGAGATGAATGTAAATTCTTGATTGCACACCCCGTTTATGACCTTATCCCATCCTCAGCGTCTGAAAACTGATCCCAGGGGCCTCCTTGCAAAGGTATAAGAGATTCATGGATCATCATACAGAATCTAAGCCATGCTCATCGCCATGTAATTATTACAACAGACTTAATAATCATATATTGAAGAATAATAATGTTATAACAATTATATAACATTGAAACCTCTTGATGCCATCCAGATGTAAATTCAATAAATTCACTGATAATATGTTCTTGGAGAAAAGTATAAAAACACATTTATTTGATCCTCATGTTGATCTTAAACTAGTTCAGTTCACAATTTTAAAACAGAGACATTTTTCAGAAATATTTTTAGTAAGATACAATCTAGGAGTAAAGGTGTAGTGAGCAGATTAAAGTAAGTTCTTTTTCCTTTTTATGTTTTTGAAATGGCGTTTCACCCTGTTGCCCAGGCTGGAATGCAGTGGCACGATCTCGGCTCACTGCAACCTCCCCTTCTCAGTTTCCAGCGATTCTCCTGCCTCAGCCTCCTGAGTAATGGGATTACAGATGCCCACCACTATGCCTGACTAATTTTTGTATTTTTGGTAGAGATGGGGTTTCACTGTGTTAGCCAGGCTGGTCTCGAACTCCTAACCTCAAGTGATCTGCCCGCCTCGGCCTCCCAAAGTGCTGGGATTACAGGCATGAACGACTGTGCCCAACCCAGCCTAAACATTAATTTCTTTATTCCATTTTCACCTGTTACAAAATGACAGTTTTCAATGAGTTATCAGAGTGGATCTTTTTTGGTGAGTGACAGATGGTTTGGGAGCTGTGTTTTTAAATACAGCTTTTACTTTATTTAGATGTGGCAAAGCCAATAGCTTAGGAGATGAGGGCCACTGAAAAGATAGTTGTTATTCTCACAGGTTTCAAAAGGAGAGGCATGCCACGCCCTGAGGGGCCTGCAAGGTGAAGCTCAGGGTCTGTCTGGAGACAGAGGAAGGGGCAGAGGGGAAACGGCAGAATCTGCAGGCAGGGGTCCTTACTGTGGTTTCTGTGGGAAGGAACAGCAAGCGAGGCAGGGACAACAGGTCCAGAATTGGCAATTTGAATGATTTCAGCAGGCTGTGGGGCACAGGGGCCCTTCGTGTGAGACCCTGACAGAGAGCTGATTGGAGGTGGTGTGGGCTCTGGATTGACTTGCATTTGCAAAACTTGCTCACAAGTGAGTTGTTCACTGTCTCTAGGAATTGGTTAACCTTGAAGGGACGGCCCCTTCCAGGATCAGCAAGGTCCCAGATGTCAAAGCCTTAGAATGGGAAAATAAGGATGTATTCATTGCAGACTGTGAGACCTAAATGACATTCTGTTCCTAGGCTTCTGGAGGATTTCCTTCATCACTGGCCCTCAGGCCTCACCAGTTCACCAGGTTCTTTACTTCTTCTCATCCCTGGGTGGGACAGGATGGGGGTGGTGAGGGGTGGGTCTTATCCTTCTTCCTCACCATGTTTCTTTTTTTAAAAAATTTCTCTGGATCTTCGTTGCTTCTGAGTTACCGTAGGAAAAATTCACTGTGGCACAGACCTCTTTGAATTTATTTGAATTTTTCTTTCCTTCCACAGAACGAATTAGTCATAGTGAATCAGCCAAACACCACGTATTAATCTTTTGGTGTTTTAGGCTTTAGACCTGATTTACTTGTGTCCATGGGCTGCTACCTACCTACCAAAGTGGAGGTGTTGGGGAAAGGCAAGAGAAGGGGTGGAGCGTTGTACCTGGCTCTGTAGTCATCTCAGAAGCCGAGGCTTCCACGAGGCCTTGTTCCCATTGGCCGAGGTTTCCTTCTGTACTGGTGCATTTCATCTCTGACATTGCATTAAGGGGCTTGGAGGGTGGTGCTACTTCTTTCATACAGCCTCTCCTTTGGGGCTCTCCAAGAGCTTGTTACCATTTGGCATTCCACCTTTTAGACTCAAATTTGGGCCCCAAACCTTTGCTCTGAATGGCGGATTTCTGTTTTCTCTAACTGCCTGTCAGCTGGGCTGTCAGCCGCTGCTGTTTCTCGGCCTCCCTGCCCATGCCCCTCCACTGGCTGCAGGCTGTGCTTCAGGGAGTCCTTAAAGCAATTCCTCTGCCTTCTCAGCAGGCAACAGTCCCTTTTAACTTCTCTCTGCAACTCTTTGGGTACCTGCTGCCAGCTGTTCTCTGCACATAACCGACTGAGATGAATCGTGTTGCAATGAGCTGCAAATCCACATATAGGCAAGCTTCTCCCCCAGCCAGCCATTCATAAAGGGGCCTGCTTTTCCCTTGAAGCCCCGCTTGTACCACTGCACCGGGAAGAGTGCAGCGAAAGGGTACAGCGATAGAAAATAGTAAATGAAGTGGGATCTATTTTGGCGGTATAAAAATAACTGTCATCATTACCGTTTATCATTATCTAAGTCTGCCCACAGAAACTTTTCACAGTTCCCCTCTCTTCCCTGTATCCCCTTGAGCATTCATGAGGCATCTGTGAGGATGCTGACAAGTTGGTTCAGAGAAAGACTTTGGAAGCCCCTATTCATCTCAGGTCAGGGTGAGTTGAGTTTGGGTAGCCAGTTTGTGTATCTCAGCACTGGGGCTAATTTCATAGCAGAAGATATATAGTAATCTTTCTCGAAGAATAAGAGGCAATTCTCATAAGACTTCATGAGTTACCTGGGGCAGGTGACAATGAAACCAACAAAGGAATGCTGTATCATAAAATCTCCCAAAGTGAAATCTTGTGAATTCTTCATTTCCTGTATCTAAGAATTAAGCTCTAAAAGAAAACAAGTGTCCTCTCTAGGGTGGGCTCCTGGAGGGCTGGGACGGTGAGCCACATTTCACCTTGAATTCCTATTGGACAGAGCTTGCTGGGTTGAATTATAACATTTGTTTTAATTTCCCAGGCAGTGGATTTCACATACAAATAGAAAGGTTTGAAACAAGTAGAGCGGCCCTGCTAAAGGGATGATAAGCCAAGATAATTGTCATGGAACTAATCTGTTTTCCATTCTTCAGCTGCAGGGTATTGTGTACTATCTGCTGAAGGAATCACTTTATTTTAAAATTACACTTTATTATTAATACTGATAAACCAAGAAGTGACAAATCCCAGGATAGACTCACTTATTTTGCATTATTGCTAGTTTCCATTTATTCTACTATCAGTACATACATTAGCATATCTTATTTTTAAATCAGCTGTGCTATGCAATGCCATTTAATGACCTTTATGATGTCTTCTTAATTTTTTTTAGTATCCAGGATAAAAACTTTTCAAAAACTTTTCATATTAACAACCTGAAAGTTTATCATTCTCATAGTCCTCCTATTTGATTTACAAATCACATCATGTTTAATTTTCTTTAAGGATTGCCACCTGTATTTGAATGCACATTAAGCTATGACAAATAAGAAACCATTCGCGACAACCCTGATCCTCTAGATAAAAGTAACATGTCTTTGTGAGACTGAAAAAAAAAATTTTTTTTTTTTGAGACAGAGTCTTGCTGTGTCGCCCAGGCTGGAGTTCAGTGGCGCGATCTCGGCTCACTGCAAGCTCTGCCTCCTGGGTTCACACCATTCTCCTGCCTCAGCCTCCTGAGTAGCTGGGACTACAGGTGCCCACCACCACGCCCAGCTAATTTTTTTGTATTTTTCAGTAGAGATGGCATTTCGCCATGTTAGCCAGGATAGTCTTGATCTCCTGACCTCGTAACCCGCCCTCCTTGGCCTACGAAAGTGCTGGGATTACAGGCGTGAGCCACCACCCCCGGCCGAGACTGAATTTTTTACGTGTATGTGTAAGAAACACTACAACCTATTTCATCCATTTTGATCTAATGTTTTATAACTCTCGCTTTTCAAAAATACATCCTGTGATAATTTGGCTTCATCTACAAACTTTTTTATTTTGAGACAGGGTCCAGCTCTGTTGCTCAGGCTGGAGTGCAGTGGTGCGATCTCGGCTTACTGCAACCTCCAACTCCCAGGCTCAAGTGATCCTCTCACCTCAGCCTCTGAAGTAGCTGAGACTACAGGCACAAGCCACCACACCTGGCGAATTGTTGTGTTTTCTTTTTGTAGAGACAGGGTTTCGTCATGTTACCTAGGCTGGCCTTGAACTTTTGAGCTCAAGTGATCCACCCCCCTCGGCTTCCCAAAGTGCTAGGATTACAGGTGTGAGCCGCAGCGCCCAACCCATATATAAACTTATGAAGATGATAAAACATTCATGAAGTGGAGTTCACTTTTTTGTTAAGTTTTCATTTCCTTGTCAGCTTTTCAGCAGAGAAATTAAGATGTTTTGGGGAGGTGTGGGGGCAGTGAGAGTATAGTCAACACTATTAGAAAGATAAATGGTGTTTTGAGGGCCGCTGTCACCTGTAGGGTTATAAATTCCAAAAACCAGCAAGACGTTGTCATGACTCATTACCACTGAATTGAATCTGGATCTTCACCCTAAAGATGGCTCTAGATACAGTATCAATTGCCTCTTTTCCTCTGGGTGCCTTAGAAGGTCACCCATATTGGCTCTGCCAGAGGACAGCCTCTTTCTCAAAGAATATCTTATGGAACCTCATCTCTTGATGCTTTTGCTGCAGCAAACTTGGAAATTGATTACCAGGCAACCTGAGGGGAGATCACATGGCCAGCCTCCCTTCCCCTCCTCTCTGATTCTGACATCATCTATAATTCTTCCATTTCACTTATTTCCTCTATGTTTAGCTACATCCACCTCCCCGTCTGAGAGTCCTGTATTAAAATGCAAATCTCTTGTGATAAATATCACATGAATATGAATTTCCTGACAAAGGAAAATGGGACTTGCCTTTACCAGTTACAGCCAGAAGAAGTAGAGAGAGAGCTTACTGTTTTGATGCTGGACATCACCTCAGTGTTTTGAAATTTTCCTAATACTGAGGCAGCATGGTAGAAATGAGTAAAGAGTTTGAACCCTTCAGCCCTGGGTTCAACTCCTGGTCCTCTCACTAACTTTGGGGACGTTAATCTGTGCTTCTGCGTTTCAATCTCACATCTGTAAGATGGAAGCAATAATACATATGCAAATGATTAAATAAAAAGTAACATCTCTTAAATATCTAGCATGGGGTATGGTACAATAAGGGCACGTTTTCTTCTTAGAGTGAATAGCAAAATCTTAAGGGTTATTACCTCTAGGTAAAATTGAAGTAAGTTTTCCCTCAGTTTGTGAGAGAAGTGGCCTATTAAGGATGTTGACTCTGGGTGCTGTGGGCTCTTAATGTCTTATCACGCATCCAGCTGGTGGGATATGACTTCCATTGATTCCCAAGGATACAGAGATCCTCCTTTCAGCTAATTAGATGATTTCATTGCCGCTGCTGTGGCCACATTCTCTTGTTCATCTGTCCTGTGTCCCTTCCAAGCAAAGGAGTGCAGAAACCCCTGACTGTGCTTATGATCATTTCCCCACCCCACCCCTGTCCCACCCTCACCTTAGCAGGTGGGATCCCCCAGTATTTGTTTATGTAAGTGGGACTATAGGAAGAAATATCAGGTAGCTCCTTTACTAGGACCCTAATTCCCATTTCTGGGTATAAGGAGCATGTCGTCCAAGAGTTCCCTTCTCCTGTCCCCTGAGGACCAGCAGCACAGCCTTTCCCCAGTGGAGTGTCTTGACCAACTCAACCAGCTCGGGGCCAGTTTTAATCAAAGCTCCCCAGAAGTCTTTTCTCTGTCATGGGACCCAGAGCACAAGGCCTTGTCCACCATATCCATAGGTGATTATCCTATGACTTTGCCTCTGGAATCCAAAGAGCCTCTCTAACTCCTGAACCCATCTCTGCTGCCTGGATGAAGTCTTCCCTTTGCCCACAGTCCCTCATTTATCCTCTTGGTTCCAGGAAAGCAGTGACTTCTTGGCTGGGGTTGGGCCAAGGGAAATCCTATGACATGTTCACAATGTCCTTAAAATCATTTTCTTTTATTTATATAAAGATAGCTCTGCATGCTCAAAATGTGGCTCTTTCAGAGCAAAACATAGAACAGTAGGTTCTTCCTATTGGAAGAGAATGATAAGGTACTTACAACACCATGTTTGCCCTCATTGGACACCCTAATGACGGAAAACTCCCTACTTCCCAAAATAGCCCATAGCAAGAACGTGGTGAGGTTGAGAAGCTTAGCAGATAGCTGAGTTCTAATCCAGGCTACTGCACTAACCAGCTATGCAGCCTTGGACAAGTTACTCAAGCTCTCCCAGCTGTCATTGCTCTATATTTAAATGAGTACAGTAATGTATCTAACACGGGGTTGTTGGAAGGATGAAATGAGATGACAATTTTAAGGTCCTTAGCACAGAAATTGGCACAAAATAAGAACTCAATAGAAATGTTAGATAAAATTGTATTTAGCTGTCATCCACTTTGAATGTCTCTCATTTTTAGAATTACTTCTCTGTGTTTCACTCAAGCCTGTTTCCCACTAGGTCTATCCATGAGTGCTAGATCTGCCTCCTGAGGCCATGTAGAATTGAATCCTTCTTCCCCTGACAACTTATCTCATCCAGGGACAACTCCCATATCCCCCCACCCCAAAACATTTCTTCTTTGGGCTGGATAACCACTGTTTTTCCTGCTCTTGTGTCATATGACATGGTTAAAGTCCCTGCACCATTCTGATCCATCTGCCTGAATGATCTCATTTCTCCATATGCCTTATGAGTGTGGCATCTGGCCAAACACAACTCAAGTTCCCATCTGAGCAGTGAAGACCAGAGCAAACTCTCATTCCTCTGTCCTCTCTACACATACTGCACAACTCTTAAAGCAGACCAGGTGTGCGGTCACACTTCACTTAGCCCCAGGAGGCTACATACTCATGTCTGCTGTCTCTGAACTCTCATTGGTAAGGTCTTTTCCCCCGCCTTGTTCTTACACAGTCGTTTCTGATTTGAGCACAGGGCAGCATGTTGACATCAGTTGAGTTTTACCTGGTTGGGTGGATTCCGTTGTAATCTATGGCTTCTGGCTCTCAGGGCCTTTCTGGAACCTGAGGTTCTTGGCAACATCTGTGCTCTCCACCCTGCTCTGAGTCTGCTGCAGATGTGTTGAAAAGGTGACTCTCTCCACTGGGAAAATGAAAACCTTTATGACCAGCAACATCACTTTTACAGTCAAGTGAACTCCTCTGAGAAAATATTACCCTTTTCTGAGCTTATTTCCTTCCTATGTGTAAAGAGGGGTTTGAGCAGATTGTAAGTTTCTCTCAGCTCTTTGCATCTGTGTTATCACACTTCCTCGCTATACAGAAATAAATATCCCTGTTGCCAACTGGTGATTTACTAGCCTTGCAGCTAACATTGGCACATTTTTACGTTTAATGTATATTCTTCTTTTGACAAGGTATGTTAAAATGGACTATATTCAAATTGATATGCAATCGAAGAGGATATTTTA
This sequence comes from Mandrillus leucophaeus, assembly GCF_000951045.1. Lineage (NCBI taxonomy): Eukaryota > Metazoa > Chordata > Mammalia > Primates > Cercopithecidae > Mandrillus > Mandrillus leucophaeus. Next base: position 3,678,186 of record NW_012110252.1, read on the forward strand.
CATGTGACTTATAATGAAGTTTCTATCATAATCTAATCTTAGTTGTTAAAATATGAGAGATTCTTACTTCATTAGTGGTTAAGCCTTGAACGGAAAGATAGGGAGAAATGTCATTGTTTACAAACAGACAAAACCCATTTGGGTATGTCCAGAGGAAGACAGTAAGATGTTGTGCTTTAACATTGTAAAACTCAGTTCAGACCCTAGTGGGTTCAGACCCTACTTGATTTTAAAGTCCCAGAACCTCTTACTTGAATGAAGTGGATTGGTATTATTATTGGTATTATTATTATTATTGTACTTGGAGATCATCAGATTCCCAGATTATTCTATCATTTTAATGACTTCCTGCAAGCTAACCAGGTTTTAGCAAATTGTTTAGTTGCCCTTCCTAAGAGTTACCCCTGTTGGCAGACAGAGACCACTTAGTTGCATTGTGTTAGGCAGAGATGAAAAGGCACCTAGGAATTTGTGGTATACTTGATTACTTTGGCCTGGTGAACTTTGCTAATCAATGCAGCAGGGGAACATTTGAGCCTAAATTTTGCTTGATGTAGCAGAATACCTGAGTGGTCATGTCATCTATTGGAAATCAAGGTTGATTGGATTCCTTAATGAATTATTTTAATCAAGGTTTTGCCCAAATTACTTTAACTCTGTTATTTCGCATCCACCTTTAAAGTATATCATTATCTTTGTGTCCAGGATTTTCAGGTCTAAATTATATCTGCATCTCCGAAAACATGGGCTCATGTTTTTAATCAGAGACACAAAATACATATTACAGTTTACACCAAATAAAAATTATAGCAAAATGCAGAACCTTTAAAAAAAAAAGTGTAAATAAGTGATTATTGAACTGTGGTTGCTAGATCTCAGTAGCGTTGGCATCACCTGGGAACTTGTCAGAAATGCAGAGTCTCAGGCCCAACCTCAGCCCCACAGAATCAGAAACCTGGACGGGGAGGGAGCAGTGGCCAGCAATAAATTTTTTAACAAGTTTTCCAGGTGATTCTGATGCATACTAAAGTTTCAGAATCACTTAACTAAATTGTGTATAATTACCACTAATAAAAATGTTTTCATGTTTAATGTTTATTGAAAAGTCCAAATCCAGATTGAATATAGATGGCAAGTTGAGAAACCTCCTTTCCTGCTTTGTCAATTAAGATATGTTTATCAAAACTTATTTTTAAACATCATAGATATTCAGATTGTCAAATGTGAATGAACATATATAAAGTTATTCATTAACCTTCCAAAATTAATTAGGAACTATAACATACCCATTTGAGAAAAAAACAAGTAGTTGTAATTGCTTCATTTCATATTTGCCCCTTTATTTAGCGTCTTATAAGATGCTAAAACATTTTTGCCCAAGGAAAGAATATGACATAGATCACAACAGTGATGAGTGAACACAGACAATTGTGACTACATAATATAAAACTACAATGGTTTCTTTCATCAATAATTATTATTTTTTTAACCAGAAAATGTTTGTATACACTTTGCTGGGAAATGGCAGAAATATTAGTCAGGAGTCTTTTGATTGCAAGTAATGAAAATTACCTCAAATTGGCTTAAAAGGAGTTAATGGAATTTGTTGACTCATGAAAATGTAACATCCAGTGTTATCAAGTCTCAGGAATTGCTAGACCCAGGTTTCAGGCCATGAGACCAGGAATCACCTTACCTTATTCTTATCTGTGCTTCTCCCTGATTTATCTTATTCTCAGGCAGGATCTCTCCAAATAGTGAAAAGGGTCACCTGGGAACACCAGATGTCTGTGTTGCCAGTTCAGCCACCCCAGTGAAAAGAATGTCATTCCAGCCAACATCCCAGGGCTCACTCTCAATGGATAAGCTTGAAATTGGTTGGACTACAGTGATTGTCCAGCATGGGCCATTGCATAACCATGACCTTGGGACATAGGGTAGGCACTGCCTCAAACTGTATGAATGGACCGTGAATGTGGGAAGAGTGGTCCACCGAAGGAAGTCACGCGGAAATGCTGATAGTGCTGGAATGGATAGGTACAAACAGCAGAGGTCCCGTACAGTAATTGATTTTTCTTTCCCTGAGTACATTCTCTAGTATATGTAATTGTTTTTATGCCAGAAATAGCCTTTTGATTTGGGGGCTAAAGAGCTAGTCTAGACTGGGTATTAACAACCCTGTCTTTGAGGATTGTCTCTGTTTCTGACAGTGGTGGGCACTTGGCCAACTTTCACTTACTGTCTCTAGTTTCCATATCTAACAACTTAACTTGTAGTATTCTTACTTTTGCCTTTATGTAGCCAATGAATTAATGTAGGAGAAAATATTTTAAAATTTTAATTAATATGTGAATGTAATATTAATTTCTTTTAATTACAAATATATTTATCAGTATAAAAGACAAGTGTAATATAATTGATAATATAATTATTAAATAAATGAAAAAGAAGAGGAAAAATATCACTTCTTAACACCTCTCTGCCATGGCAAAATGTTAACTTTTTTTTTTTATGGGATATTTTTCTTTTTTTTCTTAATTATACTCTTGTGGCGTGATCAGAGACCCAGAACTCTGAAAAAGAATAAATAAGTTTTTACTACTTTTAAAAATTTAACATTTCTTCCTAAGTACCTACCACAATGATACCTACAGTGATTCCTACTATCATTTCAATGGCTGCATAATATCCTGTCAATCATATGTCATTTTACTACCCTATTGCTGAACATTTAGCTTGTTGCTAGTTTTTTTGTTTTGTTTTGTTTTACTGTTATTCAGTTTCTGTATTACTTTATGCTCTTAGAATAGATTTAACCAACTACAAGGATTTACAGGTCATAACCCCACATCTTTCTATTTGATATGTTTTAAGAGTAAATAGCCCATGAAAGTCTTAGAGTGCAGCAGTGATGACCAGACTTGATCACAGCTGGACCCAGTGTTCCCTGAGCCCTGAAGGGTGACCAGAACATGGACTATGTCTTGGGGACTGTCTCTAGTCTCAAGCCCATTTTGAGCTCTTAAGTTATCCTGTGGGATTATGCCTGGTACATTAGTTGCACAGTGAGTAAAAATAGGCCCTTATGAACAAAATAATGTGTTTTGCTGCAACTTTGATGGAACTGGAGGCCATTATTCTAACTGAAGTCAGTCAACACTAGAAAACCAAATATCATATATTCTCACTTATAAGTGGTAGCTAAGCTATGAGGATGCAAAGGCATAAGAATGATGTAATGGACTTTGGGAACTCAGAAGGTAAGGTTGGGATGGGAGTGAGGAATAAAAGTCTACTATATATATGTATGTGTATATATATATATATGTATGTGTATATATACACACATACATATATACATATATACATATATACACACACTTATGTATACATATATACACACACACATATATACACACATACATATACATATACATATTTTTAGACAGCATCTCACTCCATCACCCAGGCTGGAGTGCAGTGGTGCAATCTCAGCTCACTGCAACCTCTGCTTCCCAGGTTCAAGTGATTCTCCTGCCTCAGCCTCCTGAGTAGCTGGAGTGGGGTTACAGGTGCCCACCACCACACCCAGCTAATTTTTGTATTTTTAGTAGAGACAGGATTTCATCGTGTTGACCAGGCTGGTCTTGAACTCCTGGCCTCAAGTGATCCACCCACCTCAGCCTCCCAAAGTGCTGGGATTACAGGCATGAGCCACCCTGCTCAGCCAAAGACTACAATATTGAGTACAGTGTACACTGCTTGGGTGATGAGTGCACCGAACTCTCAGAAATCACCACTAAAGAACTTATGCATGTAACCAAATACCACCTGTACCCCCAAAATCTATTGAAATAAAAAAACTAAGAAAAAATAAAATACGAATAAAAATTTAGCTCATGTAAAAAAAAAAAAATAGGTCTTACAAGCACTTGATCAAACAGAATCCCTTTCATGTTGATAAGCAGCGTTGGTGATGAGTCTTAAGGCAGGAGGCCAGAATGCAGAGAGGGGCCAGAATGCGGAGAGGGGCCAGAAAGATTTTTCCTCTTCTCCCCACCCTGCCCATCATATTATCAACCCCTCCATGAATGAAGGAAGCACATCTGTGAATGAAAGAAGGCTGTTCTCAGTCCGCAGAGACTGCCAAAATTGTTTCCATTTTAACTTTCCTTATTCAAGCCTGATTCATGAGTGGTGGTTCTTCATTCATTACTTGTGCATGAATGACACCCAATAAAATTTTCAGTAAGCTGGCTGATAATAGTTGTAGTTATCTGTTCTGTAGAATGCCTGGCCCAGGCTTCTAATTATAGTGTACTGCCCTCTCATCTTTCCTAATTTATAATGTCAAGATGTGTTTAGTTTTAATAAATTAAGCTGTGGGGAGAAGACTTGGGATCAAAAGTTAAACGTTTAAGCATTTTTAAAAGGTCATTTTTTTTCACATCATCACTACTAAACAAATGAGGAAGCCGGTAAAAAAATTATTCCCTTGTACTTTATTACTTATTGGAAGACACGATGGTTTCATAATTTAAAAAGTAAAAACTAAACATGAAAATACACGCATATGTAATTCCCCTCCCCCTGCCCTTGTTCAATTGAAAACCTCTAAAAAATGAATTTTCAAACATTTGAATGTTGGAGCTATACTCGGAGGAAGTGAGAGGGAATGAGTGGTGGCAGAGGTTGGGGGGGGTGATCAAGGGCCTGATCCTAAGACCACCTCTGCCAATGGTGTTTGACTTTGCCTCACAGACACCCCTTTATCAGTGAGAGGCATTCCTCTCTCCCTCTTTCTCACCTCCCTTCCCCTTCTTTCTCTGTCATTCTCTGTTATTCCCCTTTCCTCTACCTTTCTGCAGTAATGCTGTCTTAAAGTATTACTATTTCCTGAGCTGAGGGGGAGCCATAGGAAGCAGGTACAAAAGAAGCATTTGGCCATTTTCCTCAGCAGTCTTGGAAAGGAGGCCCTTTACACACAGAGGCATGGTGGAGCACTGAGACTTTAACCAGGTAGTCTTCAAAAATGTAGGAATCTGAAGCCAGTGCAGGGAGAGCCTCGGTCTGAGATGACATGGCCAGCTGGTAGCCAGAGAGGCATAGAGAACCAGGTCTCCTGACTCAGTCCTGAGCTCCTTAACCATTCATGGGTCATGGATTACTCTGAGAATATCATGAAAGCTCTGGATTCTCTAACCTGGAAATGCACTCATGTGTACACACATGGTATTTCTCAAATAATTTTATGGGAAACCAGGACTCTGGAAATCTGTTCATAAGTTCCATCAGGGTCAGAACCTTTGTTCTCTACTGTATCCTCTGATTCCTGAAATGCCCTATCTTGATTGATTCCTCATGACTGAGAGGCCAATAGAGGGGAGATATTTGGGGACAAACATGACTTTCCCAGCACACCTCAAATCATACCACCTTGGCACCCATCTGTGTAGATCTGTGACTGAACTCTCAGGGACTGGAGAAAGAGATGACTTTCAAAATGTTTAGTTTGTGTTTTATTTATTGAAAAGAGAGCTTAAAAGCTCAGGGGATAGAATAGCTTTGTTTAGTCCACATTGAAACATGGCAGGAAGCTGAGGATCTTACCAACATGTAATGTACCAGTGGGTCCACCCTTTATATTAGCAAATATGGCAGTGCATCAGCATTTATGCTGGGTGAACTTGGTTGGCTAATTTTCTGAAACCTGACATTTCCTCCTCCTCTTCGCTGTTTTCCTCCCTAGAGAGTATTTACTTTGGGTATTTGTAGTGGATGCCAGCCACAAATCTGTGGTGGAAGCCCAATAGTTTACATTCCACTATATCCTGTTGTACACCAGTTGAATAATTCAGGCCAATATTGATTTTTGCAAAAGTTCTTAATGGTCTGGCATGTTGCTGTCAGGAAGGGAGATTTCTCTCCCCAAACTTTAGTTGTCTTGCCTCTGTAACAACAAGCAGCGGTCAATATTTGGTGTCCCCAGGGGTCATCAAGTTTTTATAGCTACTGGTCCTAATTCCTAATATATGAGTTTTAGAATGTGAGCTCTGAGAACATAAAGCAATATAAGGTGTGACATTTAAGGTGCAGGTAGCACTTAGGAAAGGGTTTACAACAGTAAGACTCTTCAAATCTCCTTTCCCAGTAAGAAGTGCTGAGCCAACAAATATATTACTAGTTAGTCCTCTTTCTTTTAAGTAAATGTGTTTAATATGAATGAACACAGTCACTAAACAGAGGTTTCTATATTGATTAATTACAGCAGTAAGATTTCGTAAGCATCTTCAGCAAATGCAGTCATTGTTCCGTGTGTATTCCCTCAGATCCTTTTACCATGCCCATGCCTGCTCCTAGCAGCCAGCACCTGTGTCTCTTTGTGGACAGACTCTCTGTCCCCACATTTTCCTACCTGCAAGAAGAAGCAGAAGTTCTTGGGCATTGACATGTGAAAATACCAGGGGCAGCTCTCCAGCAGTGACTGACTAGAGGAGGGCCCGTAAATTCCCCAGCTTCTGCAGGTCAGCAGAAGTTGATCTCAAGTGACGCTCAGTGGGACTTTGCTTAATAGGACACCTTTGCTGGGACTCCCCGCTTGATGATTCTCACTACCCTACTCACCTACTGGTTTCTCTTGAGCACACTGCCTCATAAATCATTTTCACACAAACCCTCATCTCATTATCTGCTTCTGAAGAACCCAATGTAATTGATGTCCTTGTAAAATTATAAAGTTGATACATATGCATTTTAGGAAATAAATAGAAACTATAAAAAAGTGAAAGAAAAAATACTCTAGATCCTACCACTCAGAAGTAATTACTGTAAGCACATTTGTGTGTATCTTTTTTTCCATGTATATATAGTCTTCTAAATTTTTAGTGCTCAGATAACAGTTTCTTTTGGTTATATTTTTCTCCAAGTCTAAATAATTTTTCTTGACATCCTCCCAAACAATAGCTTTCAACTGTATAGTGTCAAGGGATCCATTTGTGGTGGAGAAAGAAAGAGATGGTGTCGAAAAATAAACGTGTAACCCACCCCCTTGTGCAGCCACACAGAGTGAGGAACCTTTATCATGGGGGTGTGTCTGGCATGGAAATATTATCAGTCAAGTGAGTCACCCGTGGGAAAATGTTAATATCTCACTACAGAGTATTTGACTCATTCAGGAAATGTACCATAATTGATCCAATCATTCAGCCCCTTGTTATTTTGGATTTAGGTGGTTTCTATGACATTTTAAAGAAATTATATAGAAAATATTCCAGTCTGGGTGCAGTGGCTCATGCTTGTAATCCCAGCACTTTGGGAACCCAAGGCGGGCAGATCACTTCAGGTCAGGAGTTTGTGACCAGCTGGCCAACTTGGTGAAACCCCATCTCTACTAACAATACAAAAATTAGCCGGGCATGGTGGCGAGTGCCTGTAATCCCAGTTACTTGGGAGGCTGAGGCAGGATAATCATTTGAATCTGGGAGGCAGACGTTGCAGTGAGCCAAGATCACACCACTGTACCCTAGCCTGGGCGACAGTGCAGGACTCTATCTCAAGGAAAAAAAAAAAGAAAGAAAGAAAAAAAGAAAAGAAAAAAAAAATGTTATTTAAGGTAGTTTTATTCTCCTGCCTGAATTCTCATTGCTGATTAATGGCACCAGCCTTTACCAGATGTCTCTAGACTTAAACTTCATAGTCCATTTCTTACTCTGTTGGCTTCTCATGAAGTACGACACCACATCATGTGTAGCCTGTCATTGGCGTGGCCTTTGAACTCATCTTCTCTACTCCATCTTCACTGCCAAGATGTGAGCAAGGGTCTTTGTGAGCGCTTGCCCAGATGATGGTAACAGCCACCTGTATCTGCTTCTCCTCCTCTGTGCCAACTCCCATTCCACCACCAGTTAGCTTTCCAGAAGGATCAATGAAGTTCCCCACCACCTGTAACCTCCTTTCAGCTTCACCTTCCACCTCTCCTCCGATGTGATAGACTTGCCCCTGAACACACCATGTGTTTTCCTACCTCTTTGCTTTTGCTCCTGTAATTTTCTGTCCCAGAAAGGGCTCTCTCAATTCCCATACCTACCATTCACCTGTCTAAATCCTATTTTTCTTTCATAAATCAGTTCTCATGCCAAAGTTCCTGTTACAGTTATAATAATTAAGATACCCTGGCTGCAGGTAACAAAAACTCAGCTCAAGCTGCCGTATGTTCAAAGAAGTCTAGACATAGGTTGAGCTTCGCTGCAATTTGGTGAAGACTCAGGCTCCATCTTTCTGTATAGTTTTATTGGCTTTTCTCTTTCCATGCGTTAACCTCATTCTTAAGATGGCTTGCTTCATGGTAGATAAATGGCTGTAGTCAATCCAAGCTACAAATCTACTTAACATATCACCCAAGAAATTTTTCACAGGAGTTCCTGAAAAATGCAGAACTATCCTTTACAAAAGCTCCCAGGGAGCCTTCACTTTCCAGATACCTTCATGGACCTAAAATCAATTAAATACTCTTCCCTGAACCAATCTCTTGTAGCTGGGAAAAAAAGCCGTGTACCGATTGGTTTATCCCTGGGATATATTTCGCAATCACTTTGACAGAGGGGGTAACATAACCTTAATTAGATAAGACAAATTAGGACTGCTAGCTGTGAAGAGGGAATCAATATTGACCAATCTTATGACTTTTATATATTCACATACAAGAGGTGAAATGGATGTTGTGTAGACAGCCACAGAGTTCTCCACAGTCCAGTGGATTCCAGAGGGCATTAGAGATGGCACATCACATTAGGTAACGTTTACGACTCCTTGTTTATGGGTCTTAGAGGTGATCACCCTTGTCTGGCACCAAATAGGTCTTTAATAAATGTCTAACAAATGTACATGTTTTAATAATTAAGGTAAAATAAATTGATTTAAAAGGTTTTGTTTCTTTAACTTTGATTTTCATAGTTTTAGTGTGGGGTCATTGTTAAATTTTTTACAAAATTTTCTTTTTTTGAGACAGAGTCTCGCTCTGTCACCCAAGCTGGAGTGCAGTGACATGATCTCGACTCACTACAACTTCCACCTCTAGGTTCAAGCAATTCTCGTGCCTCAACCTCCCCAGTAGCTGGGCTTACAGGTACCTGCCACTATGTCTGGCTAATTTTTGTATTTTTAGTAGAGATGGGATTTCACCATGTTGGCCAGGCTGGTCTGAAACTCCTGACCTCAGGTGATCTGCCTGCCTGAATCTCCGAAAATGCTGGGATTTCAGGCATGAGCCAGGAACATTTTTTCCATATAGTGATTGTTATCATGTTGAATTATCCATGACTTCACATAGTTTCTAGTTGCCATCACCAGAGGTATCTAATAATTGGCTGCACACATATCTATTTTCTCTTATTATGTAGATGTTGGTCTTCAGGGCAAGATTTCTGACTTGGCCATATACCAGCAACTTATGCATAAAGTTATAATGACTTTTCTAATGCCATAGTTAAGATTAGAGCAAGTCTCAGTGTGCTGTATTTGAAATACTTGTTTCAAAGATCTCAAAAGCAAGATCCTGTAGAGAAGAAGTTGGGCTGCACTGGGCAAAAAGTCCCCTTTCATGCTAATACGCCAAATGAATAGACAGTCTGCTGATGCTCTCGACAATTTACCCTGCTCTTTGGGGATTGTGTAGTGAACGTCTCCAGTTAAATCAGAGCTATTGTTGTAGCTCTTTTTTTTCTTTCCCTCTGAAAATACAATTCTTTTCTGAAAATACATTTATGATTCAGAACTCCCTGGCTTCTCAGTACAATCATCATAATGAGGTTGGACTCCACATGTATATGTAAATCCTAAATACCATTTTTCTGTCTTTAAATTATGGTGACAAAAAAAGAAACTCATACATTTTGATCAGATCAAAGCTATTTCTTTTGGGTTGAAGAATTTTAATTGGGATCACAGCCAAATTGAAGACTTTTTGCCATTGCCTTTTCTGACATTTCCAAATAATAAATACTACCTATTTTTAAATACAATTAAAGGCAGTTATCATCAATCCCTGAGAAACACAGTGTTTGATAATTGTTATGTGTACTTGGAAAAATTTCCCATGGATTCCTACCTGAAATTTGGATCTCTAGAGTAAACTAACAGATATATTTAATTCCATTTCCCATTCACTGAGCAGTTCCCATATGTTAGATACCATGCTAGGAACTAGGAACAGATCAATGAATGAGACCCAGTTCCTCTATCCTCACTCATGGTCTAATGGGAGAGACAGAGAGATACCATATATTTATAGTGCAAACCATGGTTGTGTATAACAGAAGTGTGGCAAAATAGAGAAGAAGTGAGGGTGTTTTAGCTCATGGTTGAGGGTTAGAAGTAGAGGATAATCCCAGCACTTTGGGAGGCCACGGTGGGCGGATCATGAGGTCAAGAGATCAAGACCATCCTGGCTAACACGTTAAAACCCCGTCTCTACTAAAAATACAAAACAATTAGAACTAGCCGGGCGACGTGGCGGGCGCCTGTAGTCCCAGCTACTCGGGAGGCTGAGGCAGGAGATGGCGTGAACCAGGGAGACGGAGCTTGCAGTGAGCCGAGATCGCACCACTGCACTCCAGCCTGGGCGACAGAGCGAGACTCCGTCTCACAAAAAAAAAGAAAAAAAAAAAAAAGTAGAGGATAATCAGGAAAGATTGGCCTAAAGTAGTGATATTGAACTATACCTGTTTACCTTTAACCTTCTTTCCTCTCCTTTCAGTATCTCATCAGGGTTGTCCCCAGATGGGAACTAAGAATGAATTTTGGTAACTTCCTGGGGATGGTTGAATGACCTTCTTTTTTTCTGTGTGTTCTTTAAGCAGTGGGTTCTAGGATGTATATTCAGGGGTATCATAGTATGTTTCTTCTCTTTTGTGTAAAAAGTAAACCCCTTCTAGGCATAGGCTCAGACCCAAGAAAAACAGCTAGTGCGACTGTTCACATGATGTCTGCCTTCTACTGAGCAGTCGTCAGCTTTCCCATTGCAGTGTTGCCTTAACCCTTCTGGAGAGTGCCAGTAGCAGTTTATAACCATTGGTGTTATCAATTCTTAAAGACTTTGTTTGGACTTTGGTCTTTAAAAGTGGCCAGCTCTACTCTTCTTAGACTGATTATCCAATTTTTAAAATTGTTTTTCACTCTGTACTTTTTCCCTGTCTCTAACTTGATGCTTGCCTCTTGTTTTTTTAACAATTAGAGGAACTTTTGCTCAGTGAGACCGACACACACACACACACACACACACACACACACACACAAAGAAAGAAAGAAAAAGAGGAGAAGGTGATACTTTTCCAGATCAGAAACTTTTATAATACTTACCAAAAATCTATCAGTTTAAAAACCATAAAACAAACAAACAAAACAAAACAAAACAAAAATAGGCAGTAAGTCTAAAGAGAATAAAGCTGTGTCATATAAAACATTCCTCCTTTTGACTTTCAGCATATACTGATTTTTAGCATGGTTACATTTAACAAGTTGCATACAATTGTAATAGGTGATTACCAGTGAGGAGCCCACCAAAACTGTCTAGAGTGGGAACTGAGAACCCACAGGGAAACCAAGAGGTAACTGTAAGAATCTCGTAGGTCAGTAACTCCGTAAGGTTTTTCCTGTACGGTGAATATGCACTCTTTTTCAAATATCTCTAGATGATGTTATAATTAGTGACATTTAACTTCACTTAAAAGCATTATCAAGTGTAACGTGTCTTTCTATCATATTTTTTCTCAACTTACAGTTTTGTATTTTTCTTCCATGGAATTTCACAACTCTTTGCATGTGTGTGATTAACAGGGTGCTCACAATTGGAAAGGGTTAAAATCACTTATAATTACCTAGGGAGCTACAGAATAATTTTTGAGGTAGGAAGAGGCTGAAAAATAAATGCAAGGAAGTCAAATATACAGTTGTAGGTTTTCTTACCTAATTTTATTGGATAGAGCAGCTTTTTTCCAAAGATCTTCTAACATTATAATCAGAACTTTCACACCATAGAATTGTGAACTTTTATAGCTGGAAGAGGGCACCGAGATCATTTCACAAATAAGGAAGTTAGCGTGACCTGCCCAATGCTATACAGTGATAAAATAAAAACTTCACCCAAATTAAATTTAAAGGTGTTTAATTGAACAACGAACGATTCAATAATTGGGCAGACCCTAGCATCACAGCAGATTCACAGAGACTCCAGCACAACCACGTGGTAGAAGGGAAAAAAAGGGGAAATGACGTACAGAAATTGGAAGTGAGGAACAGATGGCTGGATTGGTTAGAGCTTGGCCTATTAGTCTATTAGCCTATTATTAGGCCTATTAGTCTGCCTGTTAAGCTAGGTTACAGTTCATCCACAATCACTCTAATACAGAAGTATGGGGTCCTTCTCAGGCCATATTTAGTTTGCTTTACCAACAGCCAATCAGTGGTGAAACCAGGACTAGAACTGAAGTTTCCTGACTGCACTGTCACAGGCTAACACGCTGCTTTTCTGTTGTGAAACATTTCTAAAAGGCGGGGTAGCCAGAGGATGGAAACCAGTACATTTAGGTTGATTTGGAGCGGTGGAATAGTATTGAAGAGCACAGATTCTGTAGCCAGAATACGTGAGTTTAAATTTTGACTTTCTGCTTACCAGCAAGTTATTTCACCTATGTGTGCCTCAGAGAACAGAGGGAAATAAAATAAGAGTACCTATTTTATGGGGTGATTGGTAAGAAAAAATGAGTCTGTACTACTGGGAACCTACATTTAGTATATGCTGTGTACCTGTCATGTTTCTGTCCCCAGCATCATTGTTATTACCTGTTACTTCCAAATTTCCAAGCTGTTGGTATAGTCAGGATTCTTCAGAGAAACAGAAACTGTAGGATATACAGAGAGGCAGGAGAGAAGGTTTAATACGGGAATTAGCTCACATGATTATGGAGGCTGAGAAGTCTCATGATCTGCCATCTGCAGCTGGAAAACCAGGAAAGCCAGGGGTGTAATTCAGATGAAGTCCAAAGTCCTGAGAGCTGGGAGGTCACTGGTAGAAGCTCCAGAGTCTGAAGGCTTGAGAGCCAGGAGCTCCTATGCCTTTCTGCAGAAGATGGATGTCTCAGCTCAAAAAGAGGGAGAATTTGCCCTTCTTCCACCTCTTTACCTTTTCTGCACCATCAAGTGATTGAATGATGCCTACCCACACTGGGGAGGGCAGATCTTCTTTACTCTGTCTACAGATTTTGATACTAATCTCTTCTGGAAACATCTTCATAGATACCCTCCCAAATAATGTTTTGCCAGCTTTCTGGGTATCCTTCAGCCCACTCAAGTTGACACATAAAATTAATGATCACACCATCACTGTAGCCTCTTGGGGGCGCTTTAGTCCTTCCCCGTAAATTTGGAGGAATCTACCAACCAGGTGACTGGAGATAACCAGGTACTGCGACAGGGTCATCCTGGTCAATAGAGTGACTCTATTCAAATTTCAACCAGGGAAGCAGAACCAGTACAAGATTTGTTACAGGGAGCTGGCTTATACCATTGTGGAGGCTGGTGAAGTAGCCTCTGCAAGGCTGTTATCACTGGATCTCATGCTGGGGCTTGAAGTCCACAAGGCATGCTCTCAGACAGGTCAGCTCACAAGTTTAAAAACCAGCAGTTTAGCAACAACATGTGTGAGCTACACAACAGCTGCTGTTTGACACCCACCACTCATATCTTCCAAGAATTTTTCTTGTGGCTCACCCTAATCTGAAATATACAACAAAGGGAATTCAGAGAAAATGTAGTTTACCATAGCCAAGTTGACATGTCACAAAGCCAGCACAGTGACCAATAATAGGAAAAGGACATGGGGCAGAAGAGAAGACAAAACTGAGAGAAGTAAAGAAATGAGGCAAATCATTCTGAGTTTGATTTACTCCTGTACGGTAGAGAGCACATCTATTAATGATCATGAGGCAAAGTTCCACTGAGCTTTACTATACTTGCTCCTAGACCCTAAAGAGCTGTTCTCACATAGATGAAGAAGGCAGCTGTGGCTTTATTCCTCTGCACATAGCTTCCCTTTGATGCAACTTTTAAAACAGTTCTGAGAATCATAATATTTTATACTTCATTTTCTTAAATTGTACTCCCAAAATACTTTTCAGATTCTGAAATATGAACAATATTAACAGTATATTTTTAGGTTTTTTTAACCTTTTGTTTGCTAACTCAGGTAAAACAAATCAAGCAAAGCCAATCACGTCTGCATAAAGAGCCAGAAATTCTCTAGTTTAATTGTGAATTTTGAGAATATTCTGTATCAAACACTCATAGGTTAGAGCAGGAGAAGTGCTTTGTGTGTGTGTGCGTGTGTGGTTTTTTGTTGTTGTTGTTTTGTTTTGTTTTTCATTGCCTCTGTCTTATTTTGGGCTTACGTAATAAAATACCATAGACAAGGTGGTGTAAACAATAATAAACATTCTTTTCTCATAGTTGTGGAGGCTGCAAAATCCAAAGTCAATGTGCTGGCAGATTCCATGTTGGGGGAGAGCTTGCCTCTGGTCTGCAGAGTTCTGCCGTCTTGCTTGTTGTGTCCTCACGTGGTAGAAAGGGAGAGTGCTCTGCATGGGGGCTCCATGTTTGCTCCAGATACCATCAAATTGGGTTTACAGGTGCACACCATTATGCCCAACTAATTTTGTTTTGTTTTGGTTTGGTAGAGAAGGGGTCTAACGATATTTCCCAGGCTAATCTTGAACTTCTGGCCTCTAGCTATTCTCCTGCCTTGGTCTCCCAAAGTGCTGGGATTATAGACATGAGCTACCACACATAAGTCTTGAAGTTAGACTACGTATAACTTCATCTTAGACATTGAAATTCATAACCAAACTTGATAGTTTGCTTCTGTCTTCTCCCTTGGCTCCCACCACAGTGTTATTTGGCCATTTACTAAATCCCATTTAATTTACTTTAATAGTTATGTTCAAATTCCTGTATAAGCCTTACAGAGGAAAGGAAATTCCTCTGGTAGCTCATTTGTCTTCCTGGACTTTAAAAGAAGGTGAAACTTTAATGAGGTTTAGATGTTAACATGACTGCCTTGTTCTTCTCCTTGCCCACTTGAGTTTTTCAGCAAGTAATAAATAATTCCAAAACACCTTACCAGATAGGTATATGTGTCATAGCTATTATTTATCTTTCCGCTTATCTCAAAGAAGAGATAGAGTTTTTCACAGTTTAGCAAAGACACAAACCATGTCTTGGTTAGGGAAACCTCATCAATTAATGAGTAATATTAATTAGTGTAGGTGCAAAGAAACATTTGGTCATTCAGCAAGCATTTTATCTTAATTTGTCATATGTAAAGTTTACCAAGTGCCAGATGTTGTTCTAAGAGCTTCAGTAATAATTCATTTCATTCTCCCTATAACCTTATAATTGTATTATTATAACCGTCTTACAGATGGAGATACTGAGGCACAGAGGAGTTAACTACCTTATTCAAGGTCAGTCAGCTAACAAGTGGTAAAGCTGAAATTGATTCCCAAGCAGTCTGACCTCTTAAAAACTACCCTGTGCTATTTCCTACTGTATTCAAAAACCAAGCACAGGCCGGGTGCGGTGGCTCACGCCCGTAATCCCAGCACTTGGGGAGGCTGAGGCAGGCGGATCACGAGTTCAGGAGATCGAGACCATCCTGACCAACATGGTGAAACCCCATCTCTACTGAAAATACAAAAAAATTAGCCGGGCGTGGTGGCAGGCACCTGTTGTCCCAGCTTCTAGGGAGGCTGAGGCAGGAGAGTGCGCGGAGATTGCACCACTGCATTCCAGCCTGGGCAACAGAACGAGACTCTGTCTCAAAAAAAAAAAAAAAAAAAAAACCACAGAAAACCATGCACATAGCGCTATAGAAAGGATGCAGAGAAGCGTCAGGGAAGGATAAGAAATTTAGCTTTTACTGAAGAAGCAGATATGTTTTATGCATGTGAAAGTGGAAAACAATTATGAGTCAACATGCGAGAAAGTTCATGAAAATATGCCTGTGCCTCTTTTCCATGAGAAATAGTAAAAAGTATAGAAGGAGAACTTATCTTGGTGAACTCCTTTGCCTAACTTCTTAGTATTAAAGCCCATTACCTCTATTCACTGATGATATGATCTTATGCCTAGAAAACTTTAAAGATGTCTCCAGAAACTCTTAGATTTAATAAATAAATTTAGTAAAGTTTTAGGATACAAAATCAAAATACAAAAATCAGTGGCATTTTTATACACCAATAACAAGCTGAGAACCAAATCCACAAGTCAATCTTATTTAAGTTAACTGCAAAAACAAACAAACAAAAGAACCCTGGGAATATGTTTAACCAAAGAGATGAAAGACTTCTATGAGGAAAATTACAAAACAGTGATAAAGGAAATTGTAGATGACACAAACAAGTGGAAAAATATTCCATGCACATGGATGAGAAGACTTAATATTGTTAAAATGACTATACTGCCTAAAGCAATCTGTATATTCAGTGTAATCCCTATCAAAATACCAATGTCATTTTTCACAGAATTGGGGAAAAAAAAATCCTAAAAGTAATATGGAACCAAAAGAGCCTGAATAGCCAAAGCAACTCCAGGCAAAAAGAACAAATTTAGACATCACATTACCTGACCTCAAATTATACTTTGAGGCAATAGTAACCAAAACAGCATGGTACTTCTATAAAAATAGACACATAGGTCAAAGAAACAGAATAGAGAACCCAGAAATGAAGCCACACACCTACAGCCAACTGATATTTGACAAAGTTGACAGAAATATACACTAAGAATACCCTTTTCAATAAATGGTGCTGGGAAAATTGAATTGCTCCATATACAGAAGAATGAACTTGGACTCCTGTCTCTCACCACATACAAAAATTAATAATGATGAATCAAAGCCTTAAATGTAATATCTGAAACTATTAAAACAACTAGAATAAAACCTATGGAAACCTCTTTTGGACATCGGTCTAGTCAAATAATTCTCTATTAAAACCTCAAAATCACAAGCAACAGAAACAAAAATTGACAAATGAAACTTAATAAAACTAAACAGCTTCTCCACAGCAAAGGAAATAAACGAGTGAAGAGACAACCTGCAGAATGGGATAAAATATTAGCAAACTGTGACTACGACATGGAACGAATATCCAGCATTTACAAGGAACTCAGCAACGACAACAAAAATCCACAAATAACCCCATTAAAAAGTGGGCAAAGTACGTGAATAGATATTTTTCAAAAGAAGACATACAGATGACCAAAAGTAATGAAAAAAATGCTAAACATTACTAATCATTGGAGAAATGCAAATTAAAACCACAATGAAATATTATGTTACATTCATCAGATGACTATTATTAAAAAGACAAAAACCAAAGACAAAAACAAATGTTGGTGAGATGCAGAGAAAAGAGAGCACTTTCACACTATTTGTGGGAATGTAGGTCAGTATAGCCTGTGTGGAAAATGGTATGGACATTTCTCAAACAACTGAAAGTAGAATACCATTTGACCCAGCAATTCCACTACTCAGTATCTACCTCAAAGAAAATAAATCATCATATAAAAAGATACCTGCACTTATGTGTTTATATCAGCACTATTCACAACCCTAAGTGTCCATCAGTGGATGAATGGATAAAATGTGGTATATACACACAATGGAATACTAGCTGGCTATTAAAAGGAATGAAATCATATCTTTTGCAGCAACGTGGATGGAACTGAAGGCCATTATCTTAAGTGAAATAACTCAGAAACAAACAGAATGTGAAATATCACAGTTTCTCACTTATAAGTGGGAACTAAATAATGTGTACACATGGACATAGAGTGTATGTAACCACTGAAGACCCAAAGTGGTGGGAGAGTGGAAGAGGGAAGAGGATGAGAAATTACTTAATGGATACAATGTGCACTCTTCAGGTGATGGCTACACTAAAATTTCAGACTTCTACTACACAATATATCTATGTAACACAACTGCACTTGTATCCCCTAAATCCATAAAATTGTTTAGAAAATATTAGTAAAAAATGTAACACCTAGTGGTCAGGAAATCTTGATTTTAGAACTTTGTATCCCCTACCTTGATTTGTCACTCTTGGCAAAGTTACTTTCTTGACTATTAAAGATGAACTTTAGGATTAACTGTCCCCCAAAACAGGGGTCCCCAACCCCCTTGCCACAGACCTGTTACCTGTCTGTGGCCTGTTAGGAACCAGGCCACACAGCAGGAGGTGAGCAGTGGGCTGGTGGGTGAGAGAGCATTATTGCCTGAGCTCTGCCTCCTGTCAGATCAGTGGCAGCATTAGCTTGATTGATTGATTGATTGATTGATTGACTGATTTTTGCAACAGAGTCTGGCTGTGTCCCCCAGGCTGGAGTGCAGTGGTGCAATCTTGGCTCACTGCAAGCTCCACCTCCCGGGTTCATGCCATTCTCCTGCCTCAGCCTCCCGACTAGCTGGGACTATAGGTGCCTACAACCACACATGGCTAATTTTTTGTATTTTTAGTAGAGATGGGGTTTCACCGTGTTAGCCAGGATGGTCTCGATCTCCTGACCTCGTGATCTGCCCACCTTGGCCTCCCAAAGTGCTGGGATTACAGGTGTGAGCCACTGCGCCTGGCCAGCATTAGATTCTTATAGGAGTGCAAACCCTATTGTGAACTTCACAAGTGAGGGATCTAGGTTGTGCACTCCTTATGAGAATCTAATGCCTGATGATCCGAGGTGGAACGGTTTCATCCCGAAACCATTCCCCACCCCCCATCCAAGTCCATGGAAAAATTATCTTCACGAAACTGGTCCTTGGTGCCAAAAAGGTTGAGGACCACTGCCCCCAAAAGAAGCAAATCACCACTCTTTCTAAGACACAGCCAGCATCTCTAGGGGTGTGAGATGCAAAACATATAATTCTAAATCACAAGGTGCCATTTTGCTCTAACTTATTTTCACTAAATCTCTATTTTTTCACCCTTAGCTTAAAAAAAAAAAAAAAATCCGTCCCAATCTACTTAACATTCTTAAATCTGTAATGAAAATATTCCTTAGTATTTTTTTCATGTTAATTCTTCAGTTCAAGTAAGACCTCCCCAGGTCTCATGTAATTGAAAGTGATTTGACGTATGGGTTTTATAGCCTCTCAAGTCACTCTGGTTAACACTCAAATAATCACTAAGCTAGTCAAATGAAATTCCTGATGTATATGTAAGACTTTGAGATTGGCTATTTAAACCTTTCATAATCTAATCCATGCCCACGGATTAACCTGGACTAGCTGTTAAGGGTTGTCTTTCACCAATTATGCCTGTGTGTATTTTATTGGCCTATGTTGATAAGAGAAAATGTCATGTAATTTTAAAAGAATTAAGAACAATATTTTAGGATTTGACATGCTGCATTTAAAGTGGGACTCATTGAATAAACGTGATTAACTCACACAACACAAAAGGAGTAACCTATCTGTAATATTTTACATTTTCTTAATCTTTGGGTTTAGACCATTTTAAAAATTCAATCTTTTAAAGTCATTCTCACTTCTGGCTGGCTCATTGCAACAAAACTTCCATCTACCACATCGTCTTTTTGAGATCCTGAAACTATTTCATGGGCCTAGAGTACAGCACAAGAAAAATGAATCCGTTTTTTGATGGGCACTGCGGTTATGGGAAAAAAATCATCTTTTTCCTGGGTGGAATAATGGCTTTTTTCACTCACAGGATGTCTCTTGTGTAGCATAGCATTTTCAGGACTGTAAAAGTCCCCGCCCAGGAGTAGCAGCTGACGTTTGTGGGGGTCGCCTGCCCAAGTGGGCTTCTCTGGGCACTGTGACCACTTGGCTCTGCAGACCCTGCTGGACAGCAAGCATATTGCACCCACTGGTTATGGGCCAGCCATTTGGTTTATTTCTGGTGGTTCCTGAATCACTTCTCATTCGGGCTAACTGGGCTAACATCCAGCTTTTAATGTGTCAGACCCCGTCCAGATATGGTAAGGGGAGGGCAGACTGATATATTTTTATGTTCATAAAAGGTGCTTTTTCAACACTGGAAATTTCCCTTTTAATTTTTCACTTCTTGACAATCCTTTCTCATTTTTATTACAATTTTTAATAATAATTAGCTTTTTCTACCAAATAAGAGTTATAAAAACAAGTATTAGATATTTCTAGCAGTACCTTTAAAGATCTGAGCTAAAAATGAAACAAAACTGTCCTTTTATTTTCATTTGATCCTTGGTGTCCAATTTGTGCTGAGCATTCTTTTGAGTGTAGTTCGTTCTATTCTCTGTAAAGAGCCTATTAGGTGATGATCAGTTTTGTCCCAATTAGAAGAAAAGAAAACATTTCTAGTTTGTTCTTCTGCAGAATTAGTACCATTAAGAAATGTTGTTCACTTTAGTGAGAAATTGGTTATAAATAAGAGAATGAAAAGTTCGTATGTCGTTAAGCCGGTGATTTGCCCTATCCGTGACCCCTTGCAAGCAGGCTGTTCTGCAATCTAGTACCTCTCTGAGTGAGCTGTAACACAATTGATCCCAGGTTTAGAAGACACAGCATACTTTTTCCTTCATCGATTTATTCCTGGTCTATTCTCTGCATTTTCCCATTTAGCTGATCAATTAATCTCTGATATAACTCATGGGCAGCAGTTGAAAATAATGTAGCCGGTGATATTTTCTCAGCAACAGCAGTGATGGAGTTCCATGTGTCTGTATAAGCAAATTGGCATTCATTCTCAAGTGTATCCAGGAAGCCTTCTCAGGAGTATTAAGTGTGAGGAGTACATTACTTTACTGAAAGCCCATGAAGGCAAGGACTGTAGCTGGATTAGTTTACCTCTGTAGCACCATCCTTCCACACAGTGCCTGGCATGAAGGAGATGCTAAAAGAAAAAAATGCAGACTGGAAGAAGAAGATGCAGTTATGTTGATTTTAGTAGCAAAGTAGCTTTAAATTGAACACTGTGCATCCCTCCAGCCCCCACTCCTGAAATTCTGAAATTTTATTGATTCCATTAAAAGACCAGGCTGTGCAACATAAAGATCCATGACCAGAAGCTAAAAGAACTGGGATGAGCGGGAGTAGAAAAGAAAGGAGAGCTTTGGTGTCAGACATATGTGTTTAAATCCTAGATCTCTGTCTTGCTGGCTGTATGATTTTTGAGGCTCCTCAACTTCTCTATATGTCTGGGAAAATCAGGGTAATAATATGCACTTCATGGGGGCCCTTGTGAGGATTAAATTCTATAATGTATTGCAATATGAAGGCACGAAGGCTTGAAACAGCGTGCCCTATTGGGAAAACTACAAGTAGTTTAATTTAGCTGGAGCACAGGTTGCCATGGGAGAGATGTGGGATTTGAGTCCAGAGAGAGAAGGAACAGCCAGGTCATCAAAAGTCTTGGGTGCCAAGCTAATGGGTTTGAACTTCATCCTAAAACCTTTGGGGTCTCATTAAAGTATTTTAAGCAGGGGAGAGGAATTGCATGATCACATTTGCATTTTATGACATTGACTCTGGCAGAACAACACTCTATTGGAAAAGGCTAACTCTTAACTTCTCTAGCTTCTTCTCCAAGCGACTCTTCTCTCCTACTCACTGGTCTCATAGAACTTTGTACATAGAATGGGTCAAAGTTTCTTGGTCTCCGGGCTTTTGCATGTATGATTCCCTCCTAGAATACTCTTTTCCTCCTTAGTGCATTAGTAAGAACTTTCTTAGTTAAAAATGGCAGAAAACTTAACTCACAGTGGTTCTGGCAGTGTATTTGTTCAGAAGTAGCTCCCTG
The DNA here is from genome assembly GCF_000951045.1 of Mandrillus leucophaeus. Classification (NCBI taxonomy): domain Eukaryota; kingdom Metazoa; phylum Chordata; class Mammalia; order Primates; family Cercopithecidae; genus Mandrillus; species Mandrillus leucophaeus. The sequence continues at coordinate 3,700,031 of NW_012110252.1, forward strand.
CATAACTGTGTTCATGAACCCACATGGTGTCATCAGAATCAGGTGTCTTTCTCTGTCCATCTCTCTGCTCTGTTCTCAGGCATACTCTCAGTACAGGGTGGCAAAATAGTGGCCGACATTTCTAGACGTACATCTTGGGCTCTCAGTCATGTCCAGGGAAACTAAGCACCTACCAGCAGAAGTCCTGATATTGGCTCTAATAGAGTCACGGGCTCATCTCTGAAACAGTCACTGAGGCCATGGGGTTGGAATACACCGAGTGGCCAAACCTGTATTACTTTCCCACCTGGAAAGCAGGAGGAGTAGAAGTGCCATATTGGAGTCAGCTCCAACCAAATCACAGGAACAGTGATTGTGGGGTAGGTAAAGAGGTTCCTAGTAAGTCAAGGTACTCTTTCCCAAAGATGGGTAATTGGTGTTGGCTCGGGAAACATCAGTTGATGCTATACCTGGCTGACACACCTACACTCTGCCTTCAAAGGCAGGATGATTGCCACTCCCTCCAGGAGGCCTTCTCTGAGCTATCCATGACTAGGTTAAATATCCCTCCTGTGCATGCCCAATAGCATCATATACTCACTGTCCTTGTGGCATTGCGATGGCTCTTTACTTATCCACCTGCATATTTCTAGCACCTAGTAGACAACTCAATAAGTATTTGTTATGGGGATGCTATGTTAAGCTATCCTGGAATCTGAGAAGCCAGTTTACAATAAAGAAAGAAGTTATAATTAGTTGCAGTGGGACACATGTTTGAGGAATGTTAAAAAGGGAGAATCTATAGGATTGAGCGTCTGCTTCAGGTGGGAGTGTTGGGTGAGAAGGAGGCTCCATGCCTTGGAGAAGGAGGATTATGCCCTAGTTTCTGGCTCCTCCACAACAGAGGAGATTGGAGAGAGAGAGAAAGGGTTCAGTTTGGTACATGTGGTTCCTGTGGGGTTTACTTTGAGAATTCATCAACCTAGGAATGGCAGATAAAGCTTTGTGAGAGGATGAGAAAACCCAAGGAAGGGTTTAAGGATGAGAAGATCTTCTCTGGGAATGTATACAGTTCAGTCAATGTCTTTCCTGCTAATGATAGACTTTGATTCTTGGATTTCACACTAGTGGGCTGGGAGTTGATGATATTTAACTGTAGTGCCATACATTAAGGCTTAAATGCCACAAGGAAAATCAGGATCTCAATCAAGTAGAATTGTCAGTTTAATACAGTATTAAATAAGGAGAATAGAGAGGTGCATTCTGAGCTAATGAGCAGAAGGACCCAGCCCTCAAAGGACAGCCTAGTTCTTCCATATATATATATAATGTTTATATATGTTTATATATATGTTAACATATATATGTTAACTTATATATATAAGTTCTTCTATATATATATAATCTGTGAGCTCTCAATGGAACATGACATACAGACCCTAGAACCAGGCCTCATGCTGTGGAAAGTCAACACACAGCACCCCCAGGCAAGTGTTGAATTTTCTTACAGGAACTTTCTTAATTCTTGGCCATCTCCTTTCCCTTTGTCTCCCACTTTTGTTTTGGTAAAATCCATCAACAAAAGGGGGTCCTTTTTTCTGTGCCTAACTTTTTACATGATGATGTAACCCACTGATAGTACTCAACACATGGTGTAGGATGGAGGATAATTGCGAACGTTTCTAGCATGTGAAAGCAAAATGAGCAATCAGCTCCTCCTCTGCAGTATGTGTTGTTATTCCTACCCAGGACCTCAGAGAGGACCGGTAACCTGCCCCTGGTCACATAAGTATCCAGTGGAAATGGTGAAACTGAGTTGTCACCTGTCTGACTTCAGAGGTGGCATAGATACATCACACAAAACTTTCTGCCATGAAATAGCATAGGAACTTAATTTAAAAGGAAAAAGAAAAATGGAAAGCCCAGATTGCAAGGGGGAGAGGGGAATACGGTGGGTCCTGGTGGTCCACTCAGGTGGGCAATGTAGGTATGTAGGCAGTAGCCAAGGAACCATGAACTTGCTACTTGGATTTTGAAATTGGCTCCAACAATGCACATTCCAACAAGCAACAGCATCCAGGCCACAGAGGGCCCTTTTCTGCCCTTTGATGACTAAGGTGGACACAGGCAAGACTTTGCAGATACTTACTGCTCATTCTGGAGCTATGTGAAAAATAGACTCAGCATCTTCCAGTGACTTTGAGTCAAATTTCTATATTTCATATAAGCCCTAAATTTCCCTAGAGTTGATGCATACTCCTGTAGAAGTATAGATTTCATCTTCTAGAGATCATGTTTTCTTTATTCCTTCTCATTTTTTTTCTTTTTTTCCTTATCTTTTTCTTTCCTTCTCTTTCTTCTGCCCTTTTTCTCTTCCTTTCTTCTTGTCTGTCGTTGCTGATCTGATTTCTTTAAGGTGAGCTCCACCTGTTTGCAGAAGCTATACCATCATCCCCCTATTGATTTTGCATCAAATGTTGTGTATTTAATCCTGTGATTGGTGTTAACATTAATTTCCTTTAGCCAGTTTGCGTGTTCAGAGAATGACTCTCTGTCAGCAGCGGTTCCCACCCACCCTTCTCTCCAGGTGCAGACTCCAGCAAGCTACACGTGCTGCTGTGTAGAATACACATTCAAAGCAAGGTGGACAAACCCAGTCTCTGCCAGGGCCTCTGCACCTCCACCTTCTTTGATTATATGCTGTGTTGTAATCTTGGTATTCTTTGTGGCAGGGTAATTGATGAATTTTTAGCTGAAGTAAACACCATCCTGGAAGTGCTCTACCTGAAATCAGTGCATTTTTCTTTCCCTTCTCCATCCCCCACACCAAGAAGGCTGTATCACCACTCCACCCGTACATGTGAATTGGCTTCCTCTCTTGTCACCGCAAATCCACTTTGCTATATGAATTGCCATATTAGTTAGGTTGATGGAAAAGAAGTTGGTCAATTGCTGTTTCCCTCTTTCACTATGGTTTGTAGGCCCATGAAATGAAACAATAAGTTCATCATTTGTTCAAGAAGTTAACCCAGATCATTTGTGACTTACCATGGTGCCAACTCCAGATGAATTGGGAATATTCTTGTTTTGTTTGATACCAGATATTTGTAAACATGAAGCTTTCATCCCGATATTTGGCAACGTGCAGACCTTTCACTGTCAAAAGCCTTTAGGCATCAGATTGTGATTTACTATGTTATTCAGGAAGCAATTTCTTTTCACGGCTATTTCTAAACTTGGAATTTCTTTTCATGGCTGTTTCTAAACTTGGGATCTTCAGAAAGCATTGTTATCTACATTATACTGTCCTTTGAATCACTTGTGTTTTACTGTCTTTTTTGTTCTTGTTTTACAAATCTAGAGAAATGCAAAGCTTTGGAGAAGGACCAAGTTAACATTGTTATTTTATAATGCATTGTCATCATCATTATGGATGTTATAATGTCATCATCATTATAATGATTAGTGTTATATTTTAATTGGAGGAGAAATGATCCAATAAATGTGTTCTGTTAATATTTAACTACTGGCTATCAAAAAAAAAAAAACAGTATTACAAAATATATGCTGAATGTACCATGACAAACCCTAAGATCTATTTCTTTTAATTTCTTCTCTAGCAAGAAAGAAACCAAGGAAATCCTCAAGGAACAGGTCATTCTGAAATACCTAAGGGTAGATCTTTTATGGGAGTGCTTAAATATCTGATATCTTCTGTAGAGGGAAATAAAATGAAATTGCTTTGAGTACTACCTTTCAGAAATAAACCAGCCTTTCCTTGTGGCTGACACATCAGGAAGAAAATGGCACCAGATCTTCTGAGCTCACTGCAATGTTGATGCATAGTATATTAAAGGAATCTGATTTATAGTGATGAGTTATTAAGGAGAAATTGAAAGTTTCCCAACCCATGGGTTTTTACATGCAAAATTTAAGGAGCCCATTATAGTCCATTAGTTTAAAAGGTAAACTTATTAAATCCTTCATGATAAAATAGCTATCTCTGATTTTATGGTAAAATTAAAAAGGCATGGACAGCATTTTAAGACTTGGTATAATATACTTCTTGGCTCCCTTGCAGCCAGTGATAGCTAGTGTTTAATGTGATGATTTAAGGGTGATTTAAATTGGTCATCCTGCAGAGGAGGAGGAGGATCCCCAGAGAAACTAAATTTATGAAATGGTATAAGTAGGATTTAGAGTTAAGTGACAGAGTGATTGGAGAGAAGTCTTATGGTTTGGAGCCCAAAGACACATTAAAAGGAATCAGAGTCACAGGCCCGTGTTTCTGATGGCCTCAATAAAGAGCTCATGGGAGCTGGACGTTTAAGCCCCACAGGTGGGCCAAGGTGCACCTGTAGGGCTGTTTGCCCATCTCTGCAGCCAATAAAGTCAAAGAATGTGAAATAATATTTTCCCTGTATTTGCCTAGTTTATGTTTGTTCTTCAAGTTAGCAACTGTAAATACTAATCATAATCAAGTTTTATAAATTTCAAAGCAGAAAAATATGTCTTTACTAAAACGTTCTCAAGTTTTTATAACAAATGAGCAAACTGACCCAATAGGTTAAAGGACAAAATGAAAATTACCAATCCTGGCAGTTAAATAAGGGCTATGGACTATCATTTTAATGCCCTCTTCTGTATAACATCAGAACATGGTGTAAATTATAATGAGCAGCCAAGTGTATGGATCTTATAAATGAGTTATCAAAAGTATATATTAAAGTTTTTAAAAGTCATTTTCTAAAATCTTAATGAAGCACTGAAAAGTATTGTAAGCCATTTTCCTGCCAAACTCAAGAGTGGCTTGCTAGTCTCATCAAAGCCCTGGCAGATCAAGAGTAGATTACATATTGTCCGTTACCTTGGACAAGTCACTACACATCTTTCTGCTTAGCTGTCTTATCTGTAAACAAGGGATGTTAAGAGTTCCTTTGCCATATGATTATTGTGAGAATTAAATAAAGCACACAAAGAGTCTACAACAGTGTCTGGTACACAGGTACATAGAAACCATTCCTAAACGTTAGTTGTCATAATTGTTGGGTCTACTCCACCCATGCACTTCCATAAATTTTGCATTAGAGAATCAAGACTTCAAGTAGAATATTTCAATTTGATTTACCCAGGAAGGCGGCCACATGCTAACCTACATCATGGCTACAAACTGGGTTGTTCTAACCCCTCCAAAAGAGTAAAGAGATGAAATAAGATACAGATCATACCCTTGAGAAAATAGTCATTTGAGTCCATAGTAAAACCATAGTGGTGATTCCAAATGTGGTCTAGAAATTGAATTTCAAAATTAAGCAGGTAGTGCCACATATAAACTGTCCTTTTGGTCCTAAGTCAACTACCTTTCTTTCACATTTTAATATAAACTTTAATTTTACAAGCAATAAATGTCCATTAATAGAAAGATGGAAAACCACAGAATTCAAATAACCTTTTATACTGTTAATTCAGAAATAATCATACTTTTTGGTGTCTAGACTTTCAGTCATTCTTCTCTATGCCTCTTCCTATTTTAATGGGATCCTACAGTACAAGTCTTTTTTGTAATGTGATTTTTAATAATGTTGCAGTGGAACCTTTCCACTTTATGATGTGTGTTTTTATGCTGTCAGTTTAATGGTTACATAGTGATCCGTTTGTGACAGTGGCCTAGGATCAACCAGCCCCATGCAAAGTAAGGTACTCTTAAGTCCCAGTTACTCATCCGGCTAACACCTTCTGTCACGTTCGATCATAAATTCTATGGTCAGCCTATGCCTGGGGAAGTTCTTAACCCAAGGCACAATATAGTGGGTCCCCTGCCTATCCCCATTTGCCTTCGCAGTAGTATTTCTCATCTTTGCTTGCTGATAAAAAAAAGAGGGCAGGCTCTGCAAACATGAATATTTCTGTCTTTACTTTGGCAGTTGATTTCTCTGAGCATTGCCTCTGCTCACTGAGGTCTAAGGGTTCCCTGGGGGTAACAGTGAGAATGAATGTAGTGAGGCTGTGAAATACACAGGAAGTATACACATTTATTCTTTGAGTCATAGCCCCGCCTCACATTGTTTGGATGTGTGATAATTCTCTTAACCAGCCCTCTAGTGTTGGGTATTTTATCTGTTTCCAAATTTACTGTATTATAAATATTATCCCCAGGTCTCCCTAAGCCATCTGCCTCTGGGGTCAGATTAGATCACATTAAGTAACTGAATGTGGCTGATTCTTTTCCATCTTCCCCCACTCTCAACAGACACAGGGGCTCTGCTGACTCTTCCCCACAAGAAACTTCCCCCCAGTTATTTCAGAAGTTCCCAGGACATTCGTACAGTCAGTCATAAAAACATCTTCTTCCATTTGTGACTGACACGCCCTCACACACAAACCTGGATTGAAAGCAGCTCAGTGAAGGCCCCTCTTTGTGACCACTACTCGGGGCACCCCCACAGGGATTCTGATGCCCCACCCATTCGGCTGTATTCTGTGTTCCCAATATCCCAGAACTGCTTGTCCTGAGAGTTGTGCAATGCCTTGTTCCCAGGATGTAGCCCCCGTTGCTTTGCCATCACCCTGATTCCTGTCCAAGAAAATGATGGGAATACGCCTTTCCCTCCTGCGCCCCAAAGTAGGATTCTGGTGACTAGAACAGCAGTTCCCAGATCATGTTTGGAAATAGCCTCATCCCCTTTAGCCTCCTGCTCCTGTCTCCATAGGAATCACACTAGGTCAGGCTGTGCAGCACACAGGACGGCCTCTCATCTTCTCGTCTGATAAGCTCTGCACGGTATGCCACCGCTCACCATTCAGACCTCCTTCCCCATGATATAAACTCGGGAAGGAGACACTGGATGCCTTTAGCCACGAGTCTAGCAGATCCATCAGATGGTCCATCCAGTCTTGGGTTCATCACATGTCTGGTGCAGCAGCGAGCACCCTTCTATTTGTGCACATTTTAAATAAACATTTAGATTATTTCCTTAGGTGAGTACCTAGAGGCCTAATTGCTGAAATAGAAGGTATGCAGTAGGGTTTTTTTTTTTTTTAATTTTTGGCCATAGCTTTACAGGATGGCTGGCTGGCTGAGTTCTGGCAATATCTTAGATTGCCTTTCGGGACACTTAGGATAGGAGCTATGATCTTTCTGGGATGTCATCATACAGCAGTGTTACTCTAAGGATGAAGCCACAAAATACACATATCCAGGGCTATCATACTTCCTCCTGATAGGCTTTTTATCTGGTGGCCTTGAGCAGCATTCACTTCTTAGTGACCCATCAGATTTACAAAACGATCTCCTTTTTATTGAAATGAAATTATCGGGTGGTGAAATGCACAGGTCTTAAAGTGCTGAGGACCTTCAGTGGTCATAGAATTCAGAAATCCTTTCGTGTTGCTGTGGTACAAGATCCCATTGTGTTCTCAGTTTTAAAACACAGATCTCCTGGCCCTAACCCCAGCATGTAGGTTTCAGAGAGTCTATATTGCAGTTATATTTTAAAGGTAGTATTAGTCCATGAGACTATTTGTGAAAGAGGGCCAAAGAGAAAACAGGGCTATCTCAGGAATTGTCAATTTCTACTTAAAAAATAGACCAGTTAAAATTTCCCCAAATTTCCTCTCCCATCTTGCTTATATTTTACACTTCATTACTTTTTTTCCTAAAATTTTTGTCATAAAAGACTATACAATGAATTATATTAACATAAACTTGTTACTGTTTTGGAGCGTGTGGGAAGGTTTTGTATTAATTTAAAAAGAAACATTTCTGTGCCTTTTTTCTTTGCACAAGAATTAGGCTTTTTAAATTTTATTATGAAGTTTCTTTTCACAAATATGATTTAGCCTCCTAGATTTTAAGAAACATAATGGACAGCTAGTATTCACACAGATGTGCTATTTGAAAGAAATTTGGCTTACTGCGATTATTCAGTACTGCATTTTTATGTGTAGAAATTGATGTATGCCAAGAAAAAGGCAATTAAGGCTCTTATGCTTATTTTTCAAGGTGTATTAAACTGGTGCGAGTTTTAACTATATGTTTACTTTAAGAAACTTAAAAGGACCCCTTGGGAAATATCACCAACTGAGCCCATTGGGCTAAACGAAGAAGCAGATTCATTTTCATAAATAAATCTGAATTCCATTATTTTTCAAATTTACTTATAGATTGAAGAAGAGGATAAGTATGCTAATAGAGGATAGAGAGAATGGAAAATTATGACAGGGTTTTCTCCATGTAGTCAACATGAGCCCTATTCTTTGTGGATATTTCCAAACATAGACATATTAAAATTTGAAAGCTTGTTTATTCAAATATTCAAATGTTTATTATGCAAAGTACTGTCTTGCATAATTTGCAAGAGGCATTTTGGTGGGAAGCAAAGCCACAGAACCCAGGCGATACTCTTTATCAGTGTCCACCTCCCAAAGTGATCATTTACATCTGTAATGCTTGGAACCAGCCTTATGGAAAAAATTGATTTATAAGTATAAATAAAAATTAAGATGACAGCTAACATTTATTGAGAGCTAACTAGGTAGCAGGCATATTCTATCACTTTTCACCTCTTCTTTATTCTTCATAAAACCACATTATTGTTCCTCTTGTCTCTAGTCAACATATGAGGGTACCAAGTCACTGAGAGGTTAAGCATCACACCTGAGATCACACAGCTAATAAACAGTATAATGACCCAAGTTCCATCTGGCTCTAGAATCTCTCTTATCCATGACATGGCCTAAACATAGATAGATCTGTGTTTATGTTATTTAATTTATTAAAGTCTCTTTATCTTATTTGCGAGCTAGATGTGCATGATTAACATATAACATTTCTGTGTGGATTGACTGTGTTATGTAGGAACCTGGCACATAGTGGATAATCAACAAATAAGAGCTGTCTCAATAAATGATTCGGCTACGATCACCAGGGTATGTCGTAGCTAAAAGGCCCTGGTGATGGTAGCTGAATAATTTATTGAGACAAGTCTTAGGTCCAAGTCTTAAGTATAGGGAAGAAACCGTAGTAGTTTGAGGGCAGCATGTTAAATTATTAGGTTATTAAACACTGAGTGCTTTCTAATGTTCTGTAGGGATAACATTCAAATTTGAAAGCAAACTGGAAATTTGTGAAGTTGTGTTCAAAAATTCTACATCATTTCAAAGCACAAATTAGGAGGGATGTGAAATAAAACTAGAGCCAGACTATGCAGGGAGAGGATTATTAATCTCACCTGATTTAAAAGGAAGCAGTAATAGAAGTAGTGACATGGGATTTCAGCTATTGTGTTCCTGCTGAAAGTTTCAGGCTGCCAAAAGCAGAGCATCTGATAAATTCTTGACTTGTCCTGGAAGTATTTTCCCCTCTCTGAAAGCAGAGGAAACAGTGAGGGAGTCACCTTAATTGTGACCTTAATTCTTAGCCTCTGGAAGGACCTAATTCGTGGTTTGGAAGGAAGGAAGGCTTAAGAAAGCAAATCAGCATCAAAGGAACCATAGGAAGCAGGGCAGTTTGTAGATATGTACACACTACTTAATCTTTAGGAAATAAGATATCAGAATGTTCATTGAGCAACTATGATGTCATGGACGGGCTCTGAAAAGAAACATAGTCCGCAGAGGGTTGAAGGCTCTACAGATGAAATCTATCTATATGTTCTGAAAAACCCTGATTGATTGTCCAAAGTTTTATTGTGGGTTCTTTATTTGAATGCATTTTCATATTTATGTACTTGAATAAAATGGTATTATGTGCCAAGTCTAGGATAGGATGCATTTCCTCCTCTGGACTATATGATGACTTTTCCCAAAGGCACTGTGTCACAGAGAGCAAGAGCTTGGCTCACTTCAGCACAGCAGTCCCCGTATGGTCCTGTTGGAGGTGCCCAAGCCTGCCTCTTTCTCTCACTGCCACATAGTCACCACAGGCCAGCATCTGACTTTGCACAGAAGGGTTTGCGAGCTAGCCCTCTGCTGAATAGATAACTGTGTGTACTCTTTTGTAACACAGCTCTTTCACCAGTTTTCTTTCATGGCTCAGATTGGTAGTTTCTGCAGATATCCCCAGCTCACAGGCTCCTCCAGGCAAACACTGTGGGCATGCCTCCAACCACCAGCAAGAAGCAGTAACCGGCCAGCTCTCAGGGAGCTTGGAAGGTCTGGGAGGACCCAGTAATCAACAGTCCTGCGGTTTACAGGAGCCATGGGGGAGTTCAGCAGATGTGTGTAATAGGATCCAGGGAATAATAAATCTTTTTCCTTTTCGTGCTGCAGATAGAATTCTCCGTTACCTCTTTAGGAGGGGAACCAGGGCCCTTTCTCTGCTGATGGAGTTCACTTAGGAGGGCAAAGGACAATATGTCCATCCATGTGGGAAATGCTCAGAAAACAGTGCCAGCATTTGCATGTATATACACGCACACAAACACAACAACAAGCCTTTTGAACTGCAGTAGGAAAAAGGGAAGGTCACAGTGAGATATTTTAACTAAAATATCGCATAGGAAGTTCACCAACAAAATCTGATTTTTAAAGGACTCGGAATTTTGCAAGAAAGACAGACTACTACCTGATACAAGAAAGGCAGAAACTTAAAAGAATAGTATCATAAAATATAAAAGTCAACGATGAACTAAAATTTACCAGAAAGTCAGAGTGTCAACCAAATTTACATTTTTTAAGTGAACTGTAGTGCACTGGAATTGATTTCCTAGCTGGATGCTGACTGAGCTAGAGCATCAGGAAGAGTGTAAAGATTAGACTTTAAGAAAAGAAAATAGCAGACATGTTTCGAAGACTTGCATTACAAGTGCTGTATCAGTTTGTAAGACGTGAGTCTGAAACAGCTAGCAGTTTGTTTCTTGAAAGATCCATGAATCATGTGCAGTCATTTTGGTGAGTGGGTCAGGTCCCTGTCATGAGACAGGTGGAAGAAAAAACATCCAGTCACAGTATTCTCTAGCAACAAATGAGATGTGGGAATCAGGCAGTGAAGTCTGTCTGCCGATGGGGTGGTGTCAGTGAGAAGACAATACGGCACAGAATATCAGTATTCCAGCCAGGCCTAAGAGATGTGGTATATCGGTTTGTGGAAAAGGGCTATGTTGTGAGTAACTAACTGGACCTATAAGTACTGATGCTTATGAAACAGAATTATACTTCTGAGTGACCAGGCAAAAGAAAACGCCTAGAATGGATGAGTCTTCTTTGGCCATTGTTTGGTACAGTCTCATTTCCAAATCCAATCCAATCCAAGTTTGTACGTATAAGCTTTAAAGTTTTTAAAACAATAATTAAAATATTCTTAGGCCGAGGCGGGTGGATCACGAGGTCAGGAGACCGAGACCATCCTGGCTAACACAGTGAAAACCCATCTCTACTAAAAATACAAGAAATTGGCTGGGCACAATGGCGGGCGCCTGTAGTCCCAGCTGCTGGGGAGGCTGAGCCAGGAGAATGGCGTGCACTCGGGAGGCGGAGCTTGCAGTGAGCCGAGATCTCGCCACTGCACTCCAGCCTGGGCTACAGAGCGAGACTGTCTCAAAAAAAAAAAATGTATATGTATACATATACACACACACACACATATATATGTATACGTGTATTATGTATACATGTATATGTATACATATATGTACCTATGTATACGTGTATACGTATACATGTATGTACCTATGTATACGTGTATACGTATACATGTATGTACCTATGTATACGTGTATGTGTATATATATAAAAGAATATTCTTTTATATTTAAAGAAATGAATTATTTTATATTTAAAGAACAAAATGAATTGCAGCGTAGCATAGTAGTCAATAGCTAAGATTTGGGAGCAATCTAAGTGTTCATCAACAGATGAATGGATAAAGAAAATGTGGTACATGTGTACAGTGAAGTACTATTCAGCTATGAAAAACAATGAGATCCAGTCATTCGCAAAGGTATGGATGGAACTGGAGGTCATTATGTTAAGTGAAATAAGCCAGGCACAGAAAGACAAACATTCCATGTTCTCACTTCTTTGTGGGATCTAAAAATTAAAACAATTGAAGTCGTGAATATAGAGAGTAGAAGGATGTTTAGCAGAAGCTGGGAAAGGGAGTTGGGGGCATGCTCGGGGGAGATGGGGATGGTTAATGGGTGGATACAGAAAAATAGGAAGAATGTGTAAAACCTACTATGATAGCACAAGAAGGTGACTATAGTCAATAATAATTGTACATTTTTAAATATTAGATAACCGAAAGAATTTAATTGGATTGTTTGTAACACAAAGGATAAGTGCTTGAGGGGATGGGTACCCCATTCTCCATGATGTGATTGATACACATTGCATGCCCATATCAAAGCGTGTACCCCATAAATATACACACCTACTATGTACCCACAAAAATTAGAAATGAACAAAATTTAAAATGTATGGTTGCTGGTGTCAGAAAAACCTGAGTCTGAATACTGACTCCATGTTTTCACTAGCTATGCCTCAGGCAAGTTCCTTAACTGCTCTAATTGTAAGCATTGTTGCCTGTAAAATGGGCATAATGACAGCACTTCCATCATAAGTTTACTGTGAATATTAAATAAGATTCTTTATTTTAAGCATTCAACAAGGCCTAGCACGTAGAGTAAGGACTTTTTAAGAGCTTGCTTCTCATATCCCTCTAAGAAGAAAAATCATATGATTTCTCAACCACTTGGAGATTTGGATAACATCGTGAAAACAGCAGCATTTGCAGCAGCAGGAGCCATAAATGACAAAGCTAGTCACCTCCTGTTTTCTGTCTGTAGTTTCTATAAAGCGAAGTGCTCCTCACACTGGGAAGGATGGAGTAATTATCCCAACAGATGAATCAATGCCCAAGATAGGTGAGGAGACAGAACACAAGCAGTTAGCCGCTCTGGATGAGTCATCTCCCAGTCAGGAAAATTACATTCCAAGTACTGGATATTATTTCAGAACCATTGTTGATAATCTCTGAGGAAATGGAATATAGAAGATAATATAGTCTTCATTTTGATAAAGGGGAAAATTTGAATACCCTAGCATAAGAAATTTGAGATTGCTGCCTGGGAAATTTCTAAAAAGGAGCAAATGAAAAAGAAAAACAGGATCGTTGGATATAGCCTGAGCATACTAAAAATAAGAGAGATATATATATATATATATATTTTTTTTTTTTGAGATGGAGTCTCACTCTGACACCCAGGCTGGAGTGCAGCGGTGCCATCTCGGTTCTCAGCAACCTCCATCTCCCAGGTTCAAGCAATTCTTCTGCCTCAGCCTCCTGTGTAGCTGGGATCACAGGTGTGCACCACCACACGTGGCTAATTTGTGCATTTTTGTAGGGATGGGGTTTTGCCATGTTGACCATACTGGTCTCGAACTCCTGACCTCAAGTGGTCCTCCCGAATTGGCCTCCCAAGGTGCTGGGATTACAGGCATGAGCCACCGCACCCGGCCAGTGTTTTCTTTTTTAATCCATTTTTTTGAAAACTGCTCACCATGAGATTGCCATAAGTTGATCACACCAAGATTTCAACAAAACATCTGATTACTTAACTTATGACACTGTTCAGTGAGGATGAAGAAATGTATGTTGGCTGATCTTTCAGTTGGAAAGATTCATAATTGTAATCAACTGCCCCAATAAAGACTACTTCGATCTTTCAGAATTATACCGTAGGGCTCCATCTTTTAGAACTGCATGACTCAGCATAATTTATCGATAACATGAAGATTATACAGCAGGTCTCTAACATGAAGGTAATCCAAACTGAGAAAGGAACATAACTGATTTTGTCAAAGTCAGAATTCCAGATATTCTTTCATTTCTTAATGTCCTAGAACAGCGGACTGTAGTAAACAAGATAAAAATTTAACAGGAATAAATGTCAGCTCCTGCATTTTTGGCTTAAAATCAACTTATTAAATCAGGAGGCTTAAAAACAATTAGCATTAAAAGAAAAATCATGGGAGAGTAGTTGAAGATAATCTTAGTATTAATACTATCAAGAGTATGCTAAAAGCTAAGGCAGTCGGAGGACATTCAGTAGAAGGATAATATCCTTTCCGAAGAACACAATTTAGTCCTGCCACACTCTACCCCATTCAGACCACATCTTAAGGGATTTGGTTCTGGATACTCGCATTTCAAGAGAGAAATTGACTGACCAGAGTGCCTTAGGAAAGAAAGAAAAGAAGAGAAAGAGAAAAGACAACCAAGATGGTGAAGCACCTAAAAACCACGTCGTATGAAAAGATAGAAATCAGGCCACAGCTACTTAATTTGGGGAAAGAAAAATCAAGATGATGTAATTTAGATCTATAAATATTTAAAGAAATGTTTTATGTAACCCCATAGAGATATATTTAATATAGCTCTTAAGAGCAAAAAGGCGTTAATAAGTAAAGATTACAGAAATGAAAATCCAATCTAACGAAAGAATGTGTAACTGTTAGAAGTGTGTAGGTATAGGAGGAGTTGCTTATTGGGACTAATAACCTTTTACAGCTTTTATGCACAAAAGCATTGACCAAATAAATCCCTGTTGTGTGAGGCTTTAAAAAGAATGATTACATTAACTGAGATGTTTATCTAAACACCTCTAAATTGTGTCTTCGAGTGGTAAGAGCCTTGATTATGAGGCAGTCATACTGTCTCGTAAGTGCACATACGAGTGATGGCTTCAGGCATGTGACATAGGAAGTATCTTTTCCCACCTACAAAGAGGAAAACGTGGATGGAATCTCTAAGAAATAAATTGAGTATGTTAAGATGGGAGTTTACAGCCCTCTGGGCTAAACTAAAGAGGACTCTCTAAATTTTTGAGAAGCAGCAGCCCTGAAGACTTTGCTGCCCCAGTGATCTTAATCTCTGAAATGCCCAAGTTAGAGCCAGGTGTGTCCTCAAGCTATTTTTATTTTACCTTTTAGGTAAAGAATCAAACTGGGTTGAAAAAGTCTATATTCAGCCTCAAAAATGGCTAACCTTGGTTAGGTGACCATTGTTACGAGTTGAGGATGGACTAAAAGGTTTTCAGTTTCTAGGTATTTGTATTTCTTTATGTTGTTCTAAATATTTTGTCACTATTCCTAAGTAAAAAGTAATGTTTAGTAATATAAGTAATGTTAGGAAAAGGCTAAATTTCCTATGTTTCTGCTCTTGCATATTTAAAATATTCTTTTGGAATTTCAGCAACAATGATTTTGATGATGCTACAAAAGTCACAATCCTTGTACGTAGTGTAAATTCAGTAAATTTTCTGCAAAACAGTAAGTCATTGAAGTAAAACACGTCAAGAAAGAAAATTCTTTTGTACCTTGTATCCTTTATTCATCATGCAATATTAAAAATTTGGAGAATTGCTGTTTTGCCCCCCAAACTCCTGAGGTCAACGGCCATCAATTTTCATGCCTTCTTTCTCCATCGTCAAATCAGGGCTCCTCTGATCTTTCTTCAACCTCAACTGTAGTAAAGAGTTCGACTCCGTGTTTTATGTTTGCTGGCGGCTTTGAAGCCTCACCACTGTCCCTTTCCATTCTGCTCCACATCTGGTCTGGTTGTCAAGAAAGCCCAGGTGCTTTCTCCTGTGGCTCAGGTGGGAAGTTCAAACTATGCAAGGTTGGGCTCTCTCAAGCTACTTCAGATCTGCTTGGGGGTCTCCCTTAATCCCCCCAGAAGACCTCATTATGGGAATTATAAGTATTTTCATACCTTCTTCATGTGCATGTGGTATTATCAGTCTCAATGTCCAAACCAAAATTTTGGCTGGGGTGCAAATTCCATATCACCTCTCCAAGGCGATGACAACATCAAAAATGCTTCTCTCTTTACACTATAATCTCTCATCTAGAAAATAACCATCTGCTTCTATAATTTTGTTGGCACTTTCACTAACAGCTAATTTGTCCCTCATCTACTTAAATTGGAATTCAGTCCCCCTAGTTAAGTAGTCTGTGGACAAATTCCTGTAAAATTTCAAGTCTTAGAGAATTCTCTTGCTCTGTTAGCTACTCCAGGAACTGTAGTTGGATGAAAAGATACCTAAATCTGGCAAGGAAATCCAAACACCATCTTAGAAAAATAATAGATCAATAGCCTTTCAGGCAATTCCAAACCAGTTTCTGTTTCAAACTCTTGGAAAATTTGAACTAAACGTTTAATTTTTAACAGGATAAAGAATATCTTTTTTTTGGTAGCCAATAGCAATCTCAATAGAAAAATATGCTGGAGCTATTTACTACAGTCAGGAACCATCACGCCAGCAATCTGCACACTTAGTTAATTGTTTTTGGAGTTCTGCCGTGTTCTTTCGTAGGTGAATCAGAAATAAAACTGTGGCTATTGAGAAGAAGGAAAAAAAAAATTTGCAAGTGGCATAGTGTACACTGCAAACCTGAGAAAATCAACTAGAAGAGCACTAGAATGGATAAAAGAGTGCAGTAAGGTGGTCAGGTATGAGTATAGAAAAATCAGTAGTTTTCTGTAAATGAGGAATAGTGGCTCAAAAATTATCAGGGAAAATTCAGTATATAAATATGATGAAGATTATAAAATACTATTTTTAAAATGTGCAAAACCAATTTAAAGAAAACTGTACCACTCATTGTAAGAAATAAGGCAGAATTTAATAAAGAGATATACCATGTTCCAAGATAGGCAGGCCGAATATTACAAAGTTGATACTTTTCCCCAAAATATAAGATTGGATTAAATCTTGAGAAGAAGGCAAAAATCAATAGAATTGGAGGAGAGCTATGGGGAGAATTTTAAATGGTTCGCGTAGAAAAAATAAATAAGCCAAGACCTGTTTCGAAAAAAGGGGATTCCCAAATGCTGGCTTACCGTATAATATATTGAAACGACGTGAACTTACAGTAATTAAAACTGTGATTTTTAATTACTCTTGCTTTAATTTAATATTGCTCATCCCCATGATAATACTGGCTTCCTATGTAGTTTGTCACTTCCACCAGATGTGACTGCCACATGCCCAGTCCTGTGTCATGTCTGAGAGGCAGTGCAGAGTGACTGACAGGAGAGGTGGCTTTGGCATCCACTTACATAGGTGTGAATTCTGATTCCACAGCTTATCAACACCCTCACCCTGGGCCACTTGCCCTCTCTACCATTCAGTTTCCCAATCTATAAAATGGGAGTAAAAACAGTACCTGGATCACAGGTTGTAATTCCAGTTTTAGATAAGGTAGATCCATAAAACAGAATAAGTCATTATGCAGTCATTCTTGCAAAATGTAACAGTTTAATAGTTGTAGAGGAGACATTGTATATCAACACAGAAATAAAACGGATTCTGGAAATGTTCTGGGACAACAGTATCACTATTTGGAAAGAAAGAAGATACTTACGTGACAGCATAACATAAATCCTATGTGGATTAAATAGATAAATGTACCAAAAAAAAAAAAAGAGAGAATTGAAACATTATTAAGCTTGAAGAAAACAAAACTGACTATTTAATTTTGTTCGGGTGGGAAAAGGACTTTCTGATGACAAAATCAATGAAGGAAATCACAAAGGAAAAAGAAGATTGATTTGACTTTATAAACATTTAAAAGCTATGAACAGAAAAATATCAGAAGTATCAGAAGCAACATTAAGGGACAAACTGAAAACATCAGAACTAGATTTTTGCTATCCTCATTACAAAGGTTTAGTATAAACTCATGACAGGGACATTGTGACAGGAAGCTTGGCAGAGGGTATGAAGAGACAACTCACAGACTAGAAAATACCTTTAGCTAATTAACACAGGGAAAATGGTAGCCTCACGTGCAACCAAGGTAATAAAAAGTGAAACAAGAAAAGAGGATGCTTTGTGTACAAAACTGACAAAATGTTTAAATGGGACTAATCAGTGCTGGAGAAGGGCAGTGATTCTCACATATGCTCCTGGGGAAGTGAAATTCAGTACAGCCTTTCCAGAAAGCAAAGTAATCCTGTGTACTAGGAGTCTCTTTGAAAGTTCTAGGGCTTTCACCCAGTAATTTTAATTGCAGGGCTTTATCTTCCAAAATACTCCGTGATGTAAAATGAGATTTATGTTTAAGCACAATCCTTGCAGCATTCTTTTAAATAGCAAACATGATAAATGGTTAAATAATATATAGTATAGTCCCATAATACAGTCTTGTGCATGCGTTAAGTATGTTACCGAATATTTTTAATGGTGTGGGGAATATTTACTCTATGTCACGTGAAAAAAAATTATCACCCAATACGTGAATTGTAACGTACAATATATATTTACACCCCTAAAAAGGTACATTATAACATTAATGATAATTAAGTATGGGTTGCGTAAGTTTGAACAATGTTTGCTTTCTTCATGGTTTATTTTTCAAGTTTCTCCTGATAAACTCTTACTAGTTTTGAATTAGAAAAAATAAGAACTTCCTCCCAAGTAGTCTTCCTTACCTTATCTGTTTCTTACTCTCAGAACCCTCCAAAACATAGACATTGTTTGCTCATCTGAATGTACATATACTATATATTCTGTTTCCCCTGTGACATGAAAATAATAGATGTCTAATGTATTTACCAGACAAGGATATTGTGAGGATAAATTGAGATAAACATGAAAGCATGATTTAGAAGGAAAGGAAGTGATACAAATATGAGTTGAGGTCTGTCAACATACATTTCTCACATCAACACATTAAATAATTTTCAGTGACCATCAGACACAAGCCTGTGCCTCAGATTAAATGATAATGCTTATTAAAAACTAGTTAACAAAGTTAAAACTGTGTAAGTCACCCTGTAGAATAGTGCTGTCCAATAGAACTTTCTCCAGTGTTGGAAATGTTCTCTATCTGTGCTGTCCAGCGTGGGAGCCATTTAGCCAAACAAGGCTATTGATCATGTGAAATGTGTCTGGTGGGACTGAGGAACTGAATTTTTGGTTTAAATTAATTTTAATTAATGTATGAGTAGCCCATGTGGCAAGGGGGATGGGAGCTGCAGCTCTACAAGGTGACATCACTTTGGACTAGGCATCTTCTTTAGTGTTCTCCATGCATTATCCCATGTGAGCCTCACAACAACCTGTGATCCAGGTACTGTTTTTACTCCCATTTTATAGATTGGGAAACTGAATGGTAAAGAGGGCAAGTGACCCAGGGTGAGGGTGTTGATAAGCTGTGGAATCAGAATTCACACATAAGTGGATGCCAAAGCCACCTCTCCTATCAGTTACTCTGCACTGCCTCCCATGCATGACACAGGACTGGGCATGTGGCAGTCACATCTGGTGGAAGTGACAAACTACATAGGAAGCCAGTAATATTACCGGGATGAGCAAGAGGAAAACTGTGTTGCTCCTCCTTTGTGAGCCCCCATGCATCTAATGTGTTAAGTTGCTTTCACATGATGAATTCCCCATCAGTGTCCACCAGTCATGAGAGCAGCTTCTTGGTAAGACATCACAAAGGGACCTCACAGTGATTCTTTTGTTAAGTTGCTGACTTTTTCTTCAATCAAGCCTTTTACACTGAAAACTATCTTACAGCCAAGATTCCAGACTCCACACAGGTGAGAAGGCAAATTTGCTGAGTACATTTGAAATACTTGGGCAGCTTTTAATGTACTCTACAGGATGTGACAAACGAGTATCTGTGTAAATCAATAAACCCTTCTGTGAAAGGACTAATGGCTTTGTGTGAATAGCAAGGCAATGCACGCGGAAACCAGTACTCTGGTTTCCTGTCAGTATTTTTAAAGTTCACTGTCATAACTCTGTTCCCCTTGACCTTTATCGGTGATACCTACCAGAGATTTGCGTTGCTAGTTGAGTTTTAACTGGACACCTCAGCTATCAGCTGTCTTTCCCTTTTCCCTTGGTGTCTGATAAATGCCTTCTTTACACATTCTGCTCTCCTGGATTGCTCATTTTTTAACTATGTTGTGATTGTTCTTTGAATAATAATTGACTTTCTCAGATTTAAGAATACTTCATTCCAGTACAGACAAATGGAGATTAAATACAGATTTCTCTTTACTTTGGTGCTGTAAAATCGGGTTTATTATCATGGTGATTCACAGTAATAATTGCTTCTCTATATGAATGTTGATAAAGTAGAAAAAGCAATATGCACAGAAATTCAGGAATCTTCAAATGCCGTGAAACTAGTAGCACAAAAAGCTAATAGAAAATGAGAAACTTTGGTTTTCAAAAGCAAAATGCATGTCAACTAGAAGTTTGAATAAGTCTTATCTGTGCCCTCAGACACACAAAGATGATGTAATATGATTAGGGATGAAAACATGTACTGTACTAGCATTTGCAAATTAGAACCAGACCCCTCTAAGTTCCTGGTGTATCTTTACATGCAATTAATGCACAGTGCAACACTGCCTTTTGCTTTTTTAAATAAATTCTTTCTATAGTCCTATCTTGATAATCCCCCAAAATCTTCATCTTTAAAAGATAGCAATTCTAGGGCAGTTTTTTAAAATATGAAGAACTATTTGTAAGGGATTTTAAGTATTTTTTCATACTGACACAAATATATTCTACTGACACAATCTTATTTTATTTACAGCATTGTTTACTTAATGCATCTCCACCCATGAATGAAACGTTTAATCAGGTTGCATTGTGGGTATTATTTTGCTAATTAGCATCCAAATATGGGACCACCTTCTATAAAGTTGAGCCTTAAAGTGAGCAGTGTCTCCTCGGGTTTAAAAAGACAATTCCAGTTCTGTGGAGTGATAACCATGATCACACTAGAGCAGTTGTCTGATTAATTACAGTGGTGTGAATTTGGTCATGTTTTCGAGCTGATGTTCCCTCCAGAGCAATTGACTAGATAATTGTGTTCTTGCTACCACAAAACCTAGGTGGAACTCAGCAGGTGTGAGATCTCAGCCTGGAGCTGACTCAACCTGTCACCACTTACCTGAACAAAGAGAATACGCTCTGCAAAGGTTGTCTCTCCCAATAATTGGGCACGGATTCTACCACTTTGAAGGATAAAATTCATTCACTTAATACCAAATCTGTCAGAACAAGTGATCCAATCAATCAGTGTAATGGGTAGAAGGACAGAAAAGCAAAAAGTAGAGATGTAACTTTCTTGTTTGTAAAATAGAGTCTGGGTTGAGTGAAGTTGAGATCTCTTCCAGTTCTGGTGTGTTTGTTTGTTTGTTTGTTTGTTTGTTTTGCTTTTTTGTTTGTTTTTAAGATGGAGTCTTGCTCTGTCACCCAGGCTGGAGGGCAGTGATGTGATCTCATCTTGCTGCAACCTCCACCTCCTGGGTTCACGTGATTCTCCCGCCTCAGCCTCCCAAGGAGCTAGGATTACATGTGCCTGCCACCACGCCTGGCTAATTTTTGTATTTTTAGTAGAGATGGGATTTCACCTGTTGGCCAGGCTGGTCTCAATCTGGTGTTCTTGTGTCTAATAACAAAAGACAAATTACAGTCACTGGGTAAGAGTCATTATTTACATTTCTGGGCTACAGTTCTCTTAATAATAGTTTCCATACTCTATAAAATTATGTGGTTGGACTTGATACCTCAAACCTTTCTAATTCTAAAAATGTAGAAAATTTATTCATGAAGTTGAAAGTGCCATGCCAATATAGATCTGTCATTGATATATGTGTGTATAAGAATATGTACAGTAATTCATATGTGTATGTGTGTGTTGTGTGTGTGTGTGGTTGTATGTGTATCTCTCACAGAGGACATTTAGCCACGTCTGGAGACATAGGTAAAGGGGATGCTACTAGAGCAGGCAAAACTTCATTTTACTGTGCTTTGTGAATATTGCCTTTTTCCAGAGGTTGAGGGTTTGTGGCAACCCTGCATACAGCAAGTCTGTTGGTGCCATTTTTCTAATAGCGTGTGCTCACTTTGTGTCTCCTTTTCACATTTTGATCATCTCACACGATTTTAAACCATTTCAGTATTATTACAGCTGTTATGGTAATCTGTGATCAGTGTTCTTTGATGTGACATATTTAATTGTTTTGGGGCACCACGAAGCACACCCATATAAGATGCACATGATACCTGTTGCGTGTGTTCTGACTGCACCACCAGCTGACATTTCTGCTGTCTCCCTTGCTTTCCTTGGGCCACATATTTCCTGAGACACAACAGTAATGAAATTGGGCCAATTGTTTACCCTACACTGCTTGTAAGCATTAAAGCAGAAGGAAGAGTAACATGTCTCTCAATTGTTTTTGTTGTTGTTGTTGTTTGTTTGTTTGAGATGGAGTCTCGCTCTTTCACCCAGGCTGGAATGCAGTGGCTCCATCTTAGCTCACTGTAGCCTCTACCTCCTGGGTTCAAGCGATTCTCATGCCTCAGCCTCCCGAGTAGCTGGGATTACAGGTGTATGACACCACACCAGATAATTTTTTGTATTTTTAGTAGAGATGGCATTTTACCATGTTGGTCAGGCTGGTCTTGAATTCCTGACCCCCAGTGATCTGCCCGCCTCAGCCTCCCAACATGCTGTGATTATAGGTATGAGCCACCGTGCTCGGCCCATGTCTCTCACTTTAAATCAGAAGCTAGAAATGATTAAACTTAGTGAGGAAGACATGTCAAAAGCCAAGACAGGCTGAAAGCTAGGCCTCATGCCCCAAATAGCCAAGTTGTGAGTACAAAGGAACAGTTGTTGAAGGAATTTAACAGTGCTACTCCAGTGAACACATGAATGATAAGAAAGCAAAACAGCCTTACGGCTGATATGGAGAAAGTTTGAGTGGCCTGGATAGAAGACTAAACCAGCCACAACATTCCCTTAAGCCAAAACCTAATCCAGAGCAAAGTACTAACTCTTCAATTCTATGAAGGCTGAGAGAGGTTAGGAAATTGCAGAAGAAAAGTCTGAAGCTAGTAGAGGGTAGTTCATGAGATTTAGGGAAAGAAGGTGTCACCATAACATGAAAGAGCAAGGTGAAACAACCACTGCTTCATGTAAAGATGTAAAGCTGCAACAAGTTATTTAGAAGATCTAGTTCAAATAATGGATGAAAGCTACTACACTAGACAACAGATTTTTGATGTAGGGGTCAACCTTATATTGGAAGAAGAGGCCATCTAGGATTTTCATAGCTAGAGAGGAGAAGTCAATGCCCAGCATCAAAGCTTTAAAGGACAGGCTGACTCTCTTGTTAGGCACTAATGCAGCTGGTGACTTTAAGTTGAAGCCAATGCTCATGTACCATTCGAAAAATCCGATGACCCTTAACAATTATGCTAAACATACTCTCCCTGTCCTCTGTAAATGGTACAACCAAGTCTGGGTGACAACATATGTGTTTACAGCATGATTCACAGAATATTTTATTAATAAGTCTACTTTTGAGAGTCTACTCCTCAGAAAAAAAAAATCCCCTTCCAAATATTACTCCTCACAAACCATGTACCTTGCCATCCAAGAGCTCTGAAGTATCTGGGGTAGATGCGCAAAAAGATTAATGTTGTTTTCATGCCTGCTAACACAACATTCATTCTGCAGCTCATGGATCAACAAGGAATTTTGACTTTCAAGTCTTATATTTAAGAAGTAGTGACATTTTATAAGGCTATTTCTGGCAGAGAGAGTGATTCCTCTGATGGATCTGGGGAAAATAAATTGAAAACCTTGTGGAAAGGATCACAATTCTAGATGCCATTAAGAACATTTGTGATTCATGGGAAAAGGTCAAAATATGAACGTTAATGGGAGTTTGGAAGAATTTGTTTCCAACCCCAATGGATAAAACTTTTAAGGGGTCAAGCCTTTAGTGGAGGAAGTAATTACAGATGTGGTAGAAATGGCAAGAGAGCTAGAATTAGAAGCAGAGATGTGGTAGAAATGGCAAGAGAGCTAGAATTAGAAGCAGAGATGTGGTAGAAATGGCAAGAGAGCTAGAATTAGAAGCAGAGATGTGGTAGAAATGGCAAGAGAGCTAGAATTAGAAGCAGAGCTTGAGGATGTGACTGAATTGCTGCAACCTGGTAAAACTTGAACAGATAAGTTGCTTCTTATGGATGGGCAAAGAAAGTCATTTCTTGAGATGAAATCTACTCCTGGTGAAGGGTCTGTGAACATTGTTGAAATAACAACAAAGATTTTAGAATATTACATAAACTTAGTTGATAAAGCATTGGCAGGGTTTGAGAAGACTGACTGCAATTCTGGAAGAAGTTCCACTGTAGGTAAAATGTTATCAAACAGCATTGCTTGCTTTAGAAAAATGTTCTGTGAAAGGAAGACTCAATTGAATGTGCAAACTTTATTGTTGTCTTATTTCAAGGAATTACCATAGCCTCCTCAACCATAAGTAGCTACCACCCTAATCAGTCAGCAGCGATCAACATGGAGACAAAACCCTCCACCAGCAAAAAGATTCCAGCATGCTGAAGGCTCAGATAATCGTTAGCATTTTTTAGCAGTGCACTATTTTTTAATTAAGGTGTACACATTATTTTCTGGACATAAGGCTGTTGCATACTTAATATACTACAGTGTAGTATAAACATAACTTTTACATGCACTGGGAAACCAAAGAACGTGTGTGACTTTCTTGATTCTGACATTTGCTTTATTGCGGTGATCTGGAATGCTTGATCAAACCCGTGATGTCTCTCTCCGAGGTATGTCTGTAGATAGTGGGTAAAGGCCAGGGATGCTGCCAGACATTCTACAGTTTACAGGACAACCCCTCAAAATAAAGAACTATCTAACCTAAAGTGTCAATAGTGCTGAGGTTGAGAAACTCTGATTCGTACGTATATATAGGTGTGTTAAATACACTCAAGTACAGCATACACACTCTATCATTATATAGAGAGCTTCCTTGTATATAATTTGTTCTAACAAGATCAACAAGACATTGTTTTCCCAGCCATCTGTTGAGGCATAGAAACAAGCTTTGCAGTTCCCAGCCTGACATTACATCCATGTTTGTCTTAATGAGACTTCATTCTGGCTTTGTTATGCTTCTCTCTGCTCAACAGATTGCATCAAAGTCTGGTTTAGAGAATCAGGCCAGCCATGCTCTGAGGGTTTTAGTGGAGGTTTGCTGACCCTGTCATGGAATCAAAGGAAGGAAGAAGTGAGCACCATGTATTTCACAATTTTATAAAATGGATTATTCTACTATGAAGACAGTTAAAGTTTCATCCTCTGTCACCCCAAACTATGATTCTATCATTATTTATCTCTGAATAATTATGGTATAAATTCATAGTGTCTGAGATTTCATGGCTGCAAAAGACTTTGGAGATGATGTGGGCTAGTAAGATTATGAGGGGGAAAAAGTAAAGCTAAGAGAAGTTCAGTGTCTCGATCAATGTCACATAGTAATTAAATGCAAGAGCTGGAAACGTGTGTTCTTAGCCATCCTTTCTGCCACATCTTGCTGCTGGAACATGTTTCTAAAAGGCCATACTACAACTAAAAAGCCAGGTCTCTTGATATCACATTCTTTTTATACTTAAAAGGTTTTCTATGAGACATCATCTAGGTATAAAATACCTCTTTGGTAGCATCACTGGAGAAGTACACAGTGTGCACAATGATTCAATATTATCTTGGTAAAATGATATGTAAGTCAAACAGAAAAATCTTTTAAGAAAATTGGTGGCTGCCAGCTTCTCAGCCTACATGTCTATTATTGCACCTGAGCTGAACTGTAAACTGAAGTGTTTATTCTTTTATCCAGCCCTCGATAAGGAATTACATTTCAGTTCCCCTCAACCCTTATCACCTCAGGGTCCTAACTGCTTAGAAATATCTACCAACTCCTACCCACTGACTTACACAAAGAAACGGAGGAAATTTTAAAAGCTAGAAGGAGAAGAATTAGGGTGGTGTATGAATGTGTTAGCACTCTTCGTTGTCCATGCTTTTCAAAGCAAACCTTGCTGCTTGCCAGTTCTCTACAGAGAAACCAGACATCATCCACCTGCTTCTAGTTCTTGAACTTGCAAACAGGGAATGTGGTTTCTAGAACAGGATTCATTTTCACGTAATTTCATTACGACAAAACAATTGAAAGTTCAGAATGCTGAGAAGTTTCCTGGGTTTTTTTGTTTAGTTTTTTGTTTGTTTGTTTGTTTTTGAGATGGAGTCTCGCCCTTGTCACCCAGACTGGAGGGCAGTGGCGCGATCTCGGCTCACTGCAACCTCCACCTCCTGGGTTCAAGCGATACTCCTGCCTCAGCCTCCTGAGTAGCTGGGATTACAGGTGCTTGCCACCACACCCGGCTAATTTTTGTGCTTTTAGTAGAAACGGGGTTTTGCCATGTTCGCCAGACTCATCTCGAACTCCTGACCTCAGGTGATCCACCCACCTTGGCCTCCCAAAGTGCTGGGATTACAGGCCTGAGCCACCGCGCCTGGCCTACTGTGTTTTTTTAGAGTGCTTCTGACTCAGTTAGGTCCGTGTGTCCTGAAGAAAGCCACTCAACCCCTCTGAGCCTCAGATTGCACATCTGTAAAATGGGGAGAGCAACAGATGTCTCTTTTGTAGTGTTGCTGAAAGAACGACTTGTGATAAAGTCTACTGAGGGCTGAGCACAGAGTGTAGCACGTAGTAATCATCAGCACCTGCTGACTGTCATTGTCACGATCATCATCATTTTCTGTAGCTTCCGTATTCTTCTCTGTCACAGCCACAGCAATAACTTCGGCTCTGGCTTCTTAAACTCGACCTGCATTTCCAGCTCCTGGCTAGATGTCTTCCAGATGTTACTTCCATGCTGCATATATACAAAACTGAACTAATAATTGTTTCTGCAAAGAATGATTTTGAGAACTGCCACAAATCAAGGGTAACTTCTCTCTCATGGCCAGATCTTATTTAGATTTTTTTTTTTTTTTTTTGGATGGAGTCTTGCTGTCTCGCCCAGGCTGGAGTACAGTTCAGTGGCGTGATCTCGTCTCACTGCAAGCTCCGCCTTCCGGGTTCACGCCATTCTCCTGCCTCAGCCTCCCAAGTAGCTGGGACTACAGCCGCCTGCCACCACGCCCAGCCAAGTTTTTGTATTTTTAGTAGAGATGAATTTTCACCACGTTAGCCAGGATGGTCTAGATCTCCTGACCGTGTGATCCGCCCACCTCAGCCTCCCAAAGTGCTGGGATTACAGGCGTGAGCCACCACGCCCGGCCCTTATTTCGATTTTTTAAGCGAAGTAAGGACTCTGCAGATGACAAAAACAAGTCAAAGGGTTTCCCAAGTCCTTATGTTCCCTCTCAGCTAGTGGCAATGCCCAAGCTAAATTCCACTTAGACACTGCTTTACCCCTACTGCACTCTGTCCTCCTGTCCTCGCAGAACGCCAGGCGGCTGCGAGCCTCCCGGTGCTCCTGAGCCACTGCTGCTCACTCACCCATGCTAGAGGCAGACAAAAGTGGGGAGCGGGGTGGAGGGCAGCTCTCTGTCGCCCTGCTACTGTCCATGTGCACCACTAGCTGCCAGGCCAGGGGTCCTGAGTGGGAAGGCCGGAGATCATGCCTGATAATCAAATTAAATGATTAATATAATTTCCCTAAAGCTTAATCCTGTGGTTTCTGAGGCAAAGGGACAATAGTCGTCCCTGCGAGAACGGGAGAGTTAGAGTGAGTAGTCAGCATCCCTGAACAAAAGAATTTCATACAAACATGCAAACAATGGAAAGAAAGGGGAGAGAGGTCGAGGTGACTGCTGGCATACCTTACTTAAGAACTAGAGTCATACATTCACTGCAATTTTTTCTTCCCCACAGGAAAAGAAAAAAAAAAAATCATTACATGGTAAGGCAGGAGACTTTTTTCTAAAAATCTGCCATGGCACTTTATCTCACTTTGTTACTCATTTCTATGAAAGACCTTATCGCCCTGGTGGAGACCCGGGATATCAAACCCAGTGTCGTCTTTGGCTCTCCTCATCCACGTACTGGTTAGGAGCTGATGAGTCTGTTCTGAATTCTTTCTCAAATGTAGGTCTTCCTCACCTCAGGGCTGCTGCTTTGTTTCAGGGGTAGGTCGTCCTTGAAAGGAATGCTACAATAGCATGTTTTCGATCTCCCCATCTTCTCCTTCCATCGCTCTTTGTTGCTGGTGCCAGGATTCCTTCCTTAAAACACACATTTGGTCCCGCCCCTTCGCCTCGGCACCTGGCTCCATCCACCTCACTGCCTTCCCTCTCTCATCTCATGGGCTCTCCACCTGCTGGCCCCATTACAGTGGCAGTGGGATGCCCAGGTACAACAGGGCCCTTCCACAATTTTCCTTCAGGCCCTCTCCTAAGGCTCCGTTACTTATTAGAGTGTGTACGTGTGTGTGTGTGTGTGTGTGTGTGTGTGTGTGTATGAAATATGTCTGCAGAGGACTTCATATTTGTATGCACAAAAATGTGTATTTACAATTAAGAAATAATAAAGCAAAAAGTTGAGTACCTGCCACCACGTCCACAAATGAAACATTGCTAGTAGCCTAGTGCCCCCATGGGTTCCTGTCTTATCACAGTTTCCTTTCTCCCCACTAGTGGTAATGATGAATCTGACTTCTGTAATAATAATTTCCTTGCCTTTTGAAAAAATGTGATTTACCTCATGGGTGTGTATCCCTAAACAATATAATTTAATTTTTTGAATTTTTGAACTTTGTATGTAGAATCATGTTGGAAGATTTTGTGTGTGTGTGTGTGTGTGTGTGTGTGTGTGTGTATTTAAATATATGTTGTGCCTCTTTCATTCAATGTTATCATTGCCAGATTCATTCATCATGTAGTTCTCATTCACTGGTTTTTGTTTCTATATAGTATCCCATTATATACATGTATTAATAAACATTATTCATTGTACTGTCAATCTTAGTTTAGATGATTTCTGTCTGAGGGCTGGAAAACAAAGCTGTTATGAACCCACGTGTACACCCATCCTGGTATATATGTTTGTGGGTACCTACAGGGGTTATACCTAGCAATGGCATTGCTGAGTCA
Source organism: Mandrillus leucophaeus (assembly GCF_000951045.1). NCBI lineage: Eukaryota > Metazoa > Chordata > Mammalia > Primates > Cercopithecidae > Mandrillus > Mandrillus leucophaeus. The sequence goes on from NW_012110252.1 coordinate 3,728,960, forward strand.
GAAGCTATGAGCATCTTCTGTATCAACAAGTTGAGCCAAAGTATCCTAAAATGGGTGTAGTAATGTACACACCCACCAGTGGCACATGAGGGTGCCTGTTCTTCCACACTCTTACTAACACTTGCCATGTAAGATTTTTTCGTTTGCACCAGTTGGATGGGTGTGTAATGGTATTGTTG
>NW_012110252.1:3729188-3731518 GCF_000951045.1 Mandrillus leucophaeus
CCCTTCGCCTCGGCACCTGGCTCCATCCACCTCACTGCCTTCCCTCTCTCATCTCATGGGCTCTCCACCTGCTGGCCCCATTACAGTGGCAGTGGGATGCCCAGGTACAACAGGGCCCTTCCACAATTTTCCTTCAGGCCCTCTCCTAAGGCTCCGTTACTTATTAGAGTGTGTACGTGTGTGTGTGTGTGTGTGTGTGTGTGTGTGTGTATGAAATATGTCTGCAGAGGACTTCATATTTGTATGCACAAAAATGTGTATTTACAATTAAGAAATAATAAAGCAAAAAGTTGAGTACCTGCCACCACGTCCACAAATGAAACATTGCTAGTAGCCTAGTGCCCCCATGGGTTCCTGTCTTATCACAGTTTCCTTTCTCCCCACTAGTGGTAATGATGAATCTGACTTCTGTAATAATAATTTCCTTGCCTTTTGAAAAAATGTGATTTACCTCATGGGTGTGTATCCCTAAACAATATAATTTAATTTTTTGAATTTTTGAACTTTGTATGTAGAATCATGTTGGAAGATTTTGTGTGTGTGTGTGTGTGTGTGTGTGTGTGTGTGTATTTAAATATATGTTGTGCCTCTTTCATTCAATGTTATCATTGCCAGATTCATTCATCATGTAGTTCTCATTCACTGGTTTTTGTTTCTATATAGTATCCCATTATATACATGTATTAATAAACATTATTCATTGTACTGTCAATCTTAGTTTAGATGATTTCTGTCTGAGGGCTGGAAAACAAAGCTGTTATGAACCCACGTGTACACCCATCCTGGTATATATGTTTGTGGGTACCTACAGGGGTTATACCTAGCAATGGCATTGCTGAGTCAGAAGCTATGAGCATCTTCTGTATCAACAAGTTGAGCCAAAGTATCCTAAAATGGGTGTAGTAATGTACACACCCACCAGTGGCACATGAGGGTGCCTGTTCTTCCACACTCTTACTAACACTTGCCATGTAAGATTTTTTCGTTTGCACCAGTTGGATGGGTGTGTAATGGTATTGTTGTTGCTTAAACTTGCTTTATAAGTGACTTCCTCTTTTGGATGAAATGATTCCTAGAATGACTACGTCTGTGCTTTTTTTCTTTCTGTTTTTTGTTTTTGTTTTTGTTTTTTCAGTTTTTGTATAGATCAGAGGTCAAAAATTCCTATTTCTGGAGAAATTCTCAGTCTTTTTCCTGACCTGAATTACCTACTTCTTGGTAGAGAGGGTTCAAACATGTTGGTATATTAAGCATTTATCAGGCTATTGTCATTTATATTTTTTCTTCAAAGTACTGTATTAAGTCCTTAGTAAGGAATAGGACTGTGTATATGAATAAATTATCTCTGCAACACAAAGGATTTATATTGACAGTCTCTCATTTTCTTCATCTGTAAAATGGAGCTAATCCTATCTACCTCATAGAGTTTGGGGGCCTTCAATTAAATGAGGTAATGAAGTCCATATGTTAACTGATATTCTTTTCTGCAAATCAATCAATGAGTTTTATGTAGTTCAACTTCTAAAATACCTGGAGGTTAATGCTGCAAATATTCTCTACTCAACAGAGTGATCAGATTGTTTTACATTTTTTAGCTCTATGGAATTTCTCTGTGAGGCTTCTAAAACCAAAACATTCACTCTAGTCCACCCTAGCTTGAAATTCATAGATTTGCATCTCTGAAAGCACATCTGGTGGTGGGGGATGGAATACGTTTTAAGGTTTAAAGGTTTTTTTTTACAAAGAAATTTTAGAGTCCCTGAATTTTCAGCTTCTCTCATCATTGGAAAATACGTATTATATCTCGAGCTCAAATATGTAATATTGAGTTGATAAAGGTAATAATGAGTTGATAAATGGGCACCTGGAAGCCAAAGTAAGGTGGTGAGAAAGAGAAGAGAAAGGGTGAGAGAGCAAGACTGTGGATTAAAGAAATCAGGGCCTGAAGCTAATCTATATGTGAGCCTGTTTAAAATGTCCAGTCCAGAGGACCCACGGTACATTTCTCTTGGCCAAAATCTGTCCCTCAACAGGGACAGTTTCTGCCCTGGCTGACACCACGACCCCCTGCATTAAAACCTGTGAGCGGCTGAGGTTTCAAATGGGAGCTGTTTTACAGAAGAGTGAAGGAAACTACCATTCACCGAGCCATACAGAGGGCCAGGCTCCATGTCCGTAACATTCTGCCCTCATCATCTCATTCAACCCAAAACAGTGACAGACATTTATTTTCACATCCATTTCAAATAAAAGGGAATGTAAAAAGCATGCCGTCACTTCTCATCAGATTATCTTACCCTCCTCCTAGGAAGACAGATCTGCTTTACCAC
>NW_012110252.1:3731568-3733848 GCF_000951045.1 Mandrillus leucophaeus
TGCATCTCTGAAAGCACATCTGGTGGTGGGGGATGGAATACGTTTTAAGGTTTAAAGGTTTTTTTTTACAAAGAAATTTTAGAGTCCCTGAATTTTCAGCTTCTCTCATCATTGGAAAATACGTATTATATCTCGAGCTCAAATATGTAATATTGAGTTGATAAATGTAATAATGAGTTGATAAATGGGCACCTGGAAGCCGAAGTAAGGTGGTGAGAAAGAGAAGAGAAAGGGTGAGAGAGGAAGACTGTGGATTAAAGAAATCAGGGCCTGAAGCTAATCTATATGTGAGCCTGTTTAAAATGTCCAGTCCAGAGGACCCACGGTACATTTCTCTTGGCCAAAATCTGTCCCTCAGCAGGGACAGTTTCTGCCCTGGCTGACACCACAAACCCCTGCATTATAACCTGTGAGCGGCTGAGGTTTCAAATGGGAGCTGTTTTACAGAAGAGTGAAGGAAACTACCATTCACCGAGCCATACAGAGGGCCAGGCTCCATGTCCGTAACATTCTGCCCTCATCATCTCATTCAACCCAAAACAGTGACAGACATTTATTTTCACATCCATTTCAAATAAAAGGGAATGTAAAAAGCATGCCGTCACTTCTCATCAGATTATCTTACCCTCCTCCTAGGAAGACAGATCTGCTTTACCACCCCTCCTGCCTTCCCACTCCAGGCATGGATTTCTTTTCTGTATATCCCCCGGGCAAGGAAATTATCGAGCTGACTTCTCAGTTTGTATCACGAAAGCATTACCATTTATTATTTCCCGGATGTAATGCAGCATCAAATAATGGTTTTCCAAATCACACACATTTTTTTTTTCTGTTCTACTCACACACATGCATATGCACACACAGAGACACACTGATCCCTTAGGCTGTTTTCTCCCAATGAGAGTCACTGATGTAGGAGAGAGAGGCAGACTCATAAACAGAACAAGAGAAGGAAAAGTATAAAACTGTGTGGTGACCACCCCCAATTCCAGAGAAGCAGAAAGAGACTTCTGAACACTTCCAAGGCAATGGCAGCAGGGGGGAAGAAGGAGGTTACACCCACCTTCACCCTGAAGTTGATCCATCTTGAGCACTGGTTCTCAAAGTGCTGTTCCCAGGCCAGCAGCAGCAGCAGCACCTGGGAACTTGTTAGAGATGTCAATTATTGGACCTTACTGTAGGTGCCCTGAATCCAAACATGAGAGTGCTCCCCCGACCCGCCCAGTCTGTGATCCCACAGCCTCCCAAGTGATTCCAATGGACACTCAAGTTTTCAACCACCGGCCTAAAGCCCCTTCCAAACATTCAAATTCTGGAAGTACACAGAGGTTTCATTATGAAGTGTTTTCTATTCAACTCTTCCAAAATGAACCCGTGGACAGGTTGTACATCACATGTTCTCGTGGCATAGCTCTTCAACTTTTTTAAACAAAGACTTCGTTTTAATGTAGTTTATATCCCTAGCATCTCGCACTGGTCCTAAACCTAATGGGTTGAGTGCAAGAATAAGGACATTGTGAGGATGCGTTCATGTGTGTATGGGCACACATGTTTGTTCCTGTGTGGGTGGTCAGAGCTTAATGTCTTTATTGACACTTTCTAGGATGATAACATTTGCCTCCAAGATGCCCAGCAGCCCTAGACATTGCCTGGATCTGGATACTGTACAAGCTCTCAAATACAGTCAGTGGGGAACACCCTTTAGCCAGCTACGCCCCACACATGGCTTCTATGGCAGCCAGGTGTGATGAGTGATTCAGAAACGCTGTAAGATTGAATTAGAATCATAGCGGGAAGGAGATTCAATACCCGGCTCCAATTCTTGGTGTTCCTTGTACTCAGGCTTTATATCACTCTAGCAGATGAAAATGCACTCGCCTGGCTGGCACACTTAGCCACTCCCATGGGACTTTTAACTCGAGATGTTTTTAAAAAGCTTTCAAACCAGAGCAGACTACAGGGGAATTAGGAACATTTTGGGGACCTGTGTATTTTGCATGGAAGCCTGTGGTTTTCAATGTGAGAAATTAACTTGTTTCTTCTATTAGACTGTTTTTTTCTTTACGGTGGCCTCTCTATATTTTATCCATCTTTGTATACCCCCCTAGCATAGCTCCTGCAGGTACAGACCTTTGGCCCCCCAACCGCAATTGTTGAGATGGCCTAGAGTCGTGAAGTGTGTTATTTAAGGAGAGTGGCACAGGACTCTGATGCAGGCTGGCCATCTTAAAGAAGCACATTTTTGGCTGGAAAAAATTCCAAAGAGAAAAATAAAAAGTA
>NW_012110252.1:3733898-3779209 GCF_000951045.1 Mandrillus leucophaeus
AAAATGAACCTGTGGACAGGTTGTACATCACATGTTCTCGTGGCATAACTCTTCAACTTTTTTAAACAAAGACTTCGTTTTAATGTAGTTTATATCCCTAGCATCTCGCACTGGTCCTAAACCTAATGGGTTGAGTGCAAGAATAAGGACATTGTGAGGATGCCTTCATGTGTGTATGGGCACACATTTGTTCCTGTGTGGGTGGTCAGAGCTTAATGTCTTTATTGACACTTTCTAGGATGATAACATTTGCCTCCAAGATGCCCAGCAGCCCTAGACATTGCCTGGATCTGGATACTGTACAAGCTCTCAAATACAGTCAGTGGGGAACACCCTTTAGCCAGCTACACCCCACACATGGCTTCTATGGCAGCCAGGTGTGATGAGTGATTCAGAAACGCTGTAAGTTTGAATTAGAATCATAGCGGGAAGGAGATTCAATACCCGGCTCCAATTCTTGGTGTTCCTTGTACTCAGGCTTTATATCACTCTAGCAGATGAAAATGCACTCGCCTGGCTGGCACACTTAGCCACTCCCATGGGACTTTTAACTCGGGATGTTTTTAAAAAGCTTTCAAACCAGAGCAGACTACAGGGGAATTAGCAACATTTTGGGGACCTGTGTATTTTGCATGGAAGCCTGTGGTTTTCAATGTGAGAAATTAACTTGTTTCTTCTATTAGACTGTTTTTTTCTTTACGGTGGCCTCTCTATATTTTATCCATCTTTGTATACCCCCCTAGCATAGCTCCTGCAGGTACAGACCTTTGGCCCCCCAACCGCAATTGTTGAGATGGCCTAGAGTCGTGAAGTGTGTTATTTAAGGAGAGTGGCACAGGACTCTGATGCAGGCTGGCCATCATAAAGAAGCACATTTTTGGCTGGAAAAAATTCCAAAGAGAAAAATAAAAAGTACAGAAGCACCTTTTCTTACCTATAGGGCAAAACCATGAATTGAATTGGTATTTTAGAGAAATACCTTTTCTGATCTTATCCTGACCTGTCTGCCCTTGCTGAATTGAAGGGGTTTCAGCAAGCTTGAAAGATGTCACTCTGGAAAAGACCAGCTTTTGCTGTGGGAACGGCAGTTTCTCTCTCTTTTTGCCTTTGGAGGACATCTTCTTCCCACCTTCTTTCCTCCACACCGCTCAACCCTGTTCATTTCTAATTTCTACCTGTTTTATTTGCATATGATCAGTTGTTTTTTTTTGTTTTGTTTTGTTTTTGCCATTGTTGAACCCAAGTTTTCTCTGCAGTGGGTATTGGATAGTGTCTGACATTATTTGCTTTCATAATAATTTGACAATATTTACATCCAGGATTCTAGCCTGGTTGAATAACTTTTTGAATACAAGTCAGATGTCATTTTCTTGGTATTTTGTTCAAAGCTGTGTTATTTTTATCTAGTCCAATGTGCACTTTTGTTATTGTTTCAATTGCCTGTTGAGTAGGCTGATTCAAGGGTCACCTCTTTCCTACCTTATCCAAAGTTTGTTCATTTTTTGTTGTTGTCGTTCTGATCCTATTGCCTTGTAGTTTTCAATGTGAGAAATTAACTTGTTTCTTCTATTAAACTATTTTTTTCTTTATGGTAGCCCCTCTATATTTTATCCATCTTTGTTTACCCCCAGCATAGCTCCTGCAGGTACAGCAAAAGACCAACAATTGAATGTACACATAAAAGAATTGATGTGCCACCTCATTTCCTAAATATGACTGTTGCACTGTTTATTGCTATGTAACCAACTGTCTCAAAACTTTGAGGCTTAAAATAACAATTTAATTTTTGTCACAATTTTGTGGGTCAGAAATTTGGGGAGGACACAGCTGGATAGTTCATCTCCAATCTATGTGGTGTCGGGAGGTAAAAGGATCCATTTCCAAGATGGCTCCTTTACTCCTGTGTCTGGCTTCTCAGTGTCCCTGGCCTGTCTCTCTCCGCGAGGCATCTCATCCTCCAGGGCCTGTCTGCATAGCTGGGGCTTTATACCACCTCAGAACATTCAGACTGCCTACATGGTAGCTCATATAAGACGTGTTCTAGGAGGCCAAGTAGAAGATTAAAAGCTCATGATGTAGCCTTGGAAGACCCAAAGATGGAACTTCAACCACCTTCCACTGGTCAATCAAGTAAGGCCAGTCTAGAGTCGAGAAGATAAGTCGCAAAGCATTTGCAACCATCTTTAATCTACTACTACAACAATGCTAGTAATAAATGCAGTTAACATTTATAAGTGAGGGGCAAAACCTCAGTCTCCTCTACTATCCAATATAACAAAGTACAAGCTTTAAATATTTTGTCAGTTGTCAAAATGGATCAGATGGTGTATATTCATCTTTCGTTTTGAAAATATACACACTGGGCTGGGTGCAGTGGCTCACGCCTGTAGTCCCAGCACTTTGGGAGGCCAAGGTGGGTGGATCACTTGAGGTCAGGAGTTCGAGACCAGCCTGACCAACATGGTAAAATCCCATCTCAACTAAAAAATACAAAAATTAGCCGGGCATGTTGGCATGTACCTGTAGTCCCAGCTACTTGGGAGGCTGAGGTGGGAGAAATCACTTGAACCCAGTAGGCGGAGGTTGCAGGAAGCTAAGATCGTACATGAGTGGCAGAGACCCTGTCTCAAAAAAAAAGAAGAAAAACTATAGACACACTAATAATAAATCAGATTTATATTGATGTTTGCAAAGGGTAAAAGTTGGTTATCACTGGTTTAATTTCTCATTTGTCTATAATATTTTTAAAAGATACATCAGTATATATCCACATATGTGTATGACCACCATTGAGATGACATAGGTAAAAGTATATATTCCATGCCAGCAAACTCACTGATACTAAGTGAATCTAAATATCAAACTGAGTTTTCATTTCCACCCATAACTATAGTTAAAAACACACTAATTTATATCTCACTCCTTTGAAAAGAGGCATGTAAAGCATGATCCCTGTCTCAAAAGGCTTAGAGTCTAGCTAGAGAAGACTAATAATACTTATGAAACTACTAATCTCAATTGAAGGCATAATAATACAGTGCTAAAATGTGTGGCCCCTACTTATGATGAGGTTCAAACTAGTAAATGTAGGAAGACTAGTAGAATTTAAATCACTATTTATGCTTTGGGAGTCTGAGGTGGGAGGATCACCTAAGGTCAGGAGCTCAAGACCAGCCTGGACAACATATCAATACCTTATCTCTATAAAAATGTTTTTAAAAATTAGTGGGTTGTGTTGGCACGTGCCTGCAGTCTCAGCTACTCAAGAGGCTGAGGTGGGAAGATCACTTGAGCCTAGGAGTTTGAGTATGCAGTGAGCTATGATCACACCACTACACTCCAGTCTGGGTGACAGAGCCAATAGTCGCTATTTGGCCAATGGGACCGTAAAGCGTATTCTGTGCTAGAGCAGCAAAACCAAAGGCACAGCCCAGGAAGGAACATGGGAGCTTTAGGAGCTGAGCCTAACTCTTGAGATGGTGTGCACTATGGAGCAGCAGATATGTAAGATCATGGAAGTGAGTGGAGACAAAGTATAAAAGGTAAAAAGAGATATTAGATTGGTGCAAACATAATTGCTTTTGCCATTAAAGCTTTTGCCATTACTTTTAATGGCAAAAACCACAATTACGTTTGCACTAACATGGATGGATGGATGGATGGATGGATGGATGGATGGATGGATGGATGGATGAATGGACGGATGGATGAATGGCTAGATAACATAAAAATAAAAGTCGCTATTTGGCAACCACCACAGTCATAATTGTTTTAGTCAAAAAAATTAATAGATTCTAAGAGGAGTGAAACAAAGTATAGATATTTGCATATTTGCAATCTCAAAGACTCTTGATATTTACGTATCTTGAAGTACCTTGCCACAAGATGCATACTGTTGATAAAAGGAAATAAACAATTTTATAGTGGAGAAGTGTTACAGATACCACCTTTATCAGGTGATCAAATTTAACACACAAATTGAGTATCCTTTATCCAAAATGCTTAGGATCAGAAGTGTTTCAACTTTCTGATGTTTTCAGATTTTGAAATATTTGCATTATATATTTACCCAGTTCAGCAATCCTAATCTGAAAATCCAAAATCTAAAAGGCTCCAATGCACATTTCTTTATTCATGTTAGGTCTCAAAAAATTTTAGACTTTGGAGCATTTCAGATTTTCAGATTAGAGATACTCCGCCTTTAGTATTGGAATAAATTGGTATCATGTGCCTCCTGATACAATGCACTAGGAAGGACACAATATCATTGCCATGATATTCTTGCCATAAATATTAAAATCTATGAAGAAACATCAAGCAAATTCAAATTGAAGGACATTCTACAAAATAACTGGCCTGTACTTTTGAAAAGTATCAAGATCATAAAAGACAACACCTCAGGAACTGTTCCATATGAGAGGAGGCTAAAGAGAAATGATAACTAAATGCAGCTCTGGGAACCTGGATTGGATCCTGGACTAGATAGAGACACTTGAGGAACAACTGGAAAAACTTGAATAAGGCCTGTAAAGTAGATTAGACTATTACATAAATTAATTTCCTGAATGTGATAACTACACAGTGGTTATATAGCAAATGTATTTTTAGAAAGTACATGCTGAAGTATTCAGAGGTAAAAGGACATTGCATTGTGTCTGCATCTTACTCTCAAATGTTTTAAAAAATTTGTCTCCAGATATAGATAGTTATTAAATGATAAGCAAAAGTGGTAAAACGTTAACCTTTGGGGAGTCTGTGGAATGGTGTGGGGGAATTCTTTGCAATATTTTGCTACATTTTTATACATCCATTTTTTTAAATTTAAATGTGTCCCCATTTAAGTATTTTAAGTCCAGACCTGAGCCAGACCACCAAAACTGAGTGGGATTTAGAGAGGCCAATGGGAGAATAAAGCGTATTCCATACTAGAGCAGCAAAACCAAAGGCACAGCCTAGGAAGGAGCACGGGAGCTTTAGGAGCTGAGCCTGACTCTTGAGATGGTGTGTGCTGTGGAGAAGCAGATATATAAGGTCGTAGAAATGAGTGGAGACAAAGTATAAGAGGTGAAAAGCCTGCAGCGGAGCTGTTATGTTATGCAGAGGACAGATTTTTGTGTAGAATTAGTCTACCTTTGGTCTGTGGAAAAGGATCTATTAAACAAATTTATAGTATACAAAGATTTTAAACATAACACATACTTACAGGATTAATGTAGAACAGTAGCTTTAGAAGCATCAGATTGTTCAATCATTCGTAAGCACCAGCCAACCCATCTATTCACTGAGCAGGACCTCTGAGAAACACGGTTCCTTTTACCTATCAAATCAAACTCCTTTTCCACAGTAAACCAAACCAATATGGATTTGCTCTGTGCTGCTCTTTGATTTTATAAGGACATTTAAGGATTTTTAGAGATGAAACCATGAACATATTTAGACCACTATAATTTGGAGCCATAGGGAAACCACGCTGAGCAGGAGATCTTCTAAGTCACCAGGTAAGTCTAGCAAAAGTTTTTGATTGTTGTGGAAGACAAAGCTGAATGCAAAGATCCACTGTTACATTTACTTGAATGCTCTCATTGCATCCTCTGGGCATATTGACTTTAATAACACACTTATTTAAAGTAGAAAAAGACCTGTATTGTAATATCTGTAATTCTTGGTAGTGACACTTGCATGTTCTCTTTCCTTTCCCTCTCTGCTTATCCTTTCCCATTCCAGCTATATAAATATTCACTGTTTCTTTAAATCACATTTAGTTAAGAGGGATTTTTTTTCTCTGTTGTCTTAAGTTGGTAGCAGGTTAATCCTGAATCTCTAATAAATGCAAATGGATTAAAGAAAATCATCAGTTCAAGATTATTTTAACTTCACCAGCATAATTGTTAATATCTTTTTGGTCCCATGGGATATGTAGGATTACATCAATTAAATTGGTCTCTTTAACTGAACACAGTAACGATAAATGTGACTATTGTGCTTTCAACAGCACCCTTTAGGTATTTAATTTACTTGGCAGTAATAGATTGTCAGAGCAGTAAACGTGAGGCAAGTAATGTAAACGGCATAATGACGGTAATTATCTGAATGGATCGATTGCAGTGTTATTGCAACGTGATATTGTGGGTAGGAGCGAGATATAGACATCCCATATAAATTCCCATTTTCAGCTTTATTTCTGTACACATTTTTTCCAAGACATTTAAAGTGAAAACAGTGTGAAGTGGCATTTGCAGTTCTCTCCTTTATCTCTTCCCATTATCCTTTGTGCTGTTGGCTTACTAAAATCAGCAGACCCCACAAAAGGTAAATTTCTCCAAAGAAACATGACTTTGTAGAATTGGAATTCTAGCATTTTCCTCCATGATTCACAGTATACAAATATTTGAACTGGTAGTTTCTTTGTAGATTGGCAAGTTGGATCTCTTTGTTTATTAACTAAGAAATTGCAAACCCAGCAATGATAAGTGACTTGCTAAGAGTTACTCAACATGGCCTTGCCTAGTAAGACTGCAACAGAATGGAACTGGAACCTGAGCCTGCCCTTCCTTTTGGGCCGGAAGAGGAACTGAGGGGTTCCATCTCAGCTGCAGAGACGGAAAAGCTTCCATGGGACTGGCCAAAAGCAATCCCTGAAGGAAACAGCAGAGTCAGTTTAGTTTGGTGAAGAATGAAGAGAAGAAACAGTCTGGGAATAACCAATAACTGCACTTAAAAAGGGCAAACAGACCATCAGCCTGAGCACAGAAGGATCGTGCTGTGTGGCAGATGTCTGTCCATTATGAGACCTGAAAGAATGCGGCAGGATCCCACCTGAGGGACTGGGGTGTTCACAGGTTTGTTAAAACAGGGATTCAGCCCCAAAGGAACAAGGGCAAAGCCAAGGATCAAAACTGTAACCTGAAGAAGAAACAGTGTTTGAGGAGTTCTGGAATTTGAACTGTGACTAAGTTGAAATGATCTGATGTTGATCAAAATGGCAAGTCACTCTCAAACAGACTTTTCCTAGGGGTTTGCCTCAATTTTTGTGCCCTAGTCTGGTTCGATCATTTCTCCTATTTTGTCGTTGATTAAAGTAACAACTAACCTACATTTGAAACTTGTCAAGCGCCTGCCAACGAAAACATTCATATCACCAGGAAACACAAATGAAACCACATATAACCCATGCCTTCTGCATTACCCATAACAGAGAACAGTTGAATTTCAGATTACTGTTAAGTAGAAAAATAAATACCAGATACCCATGTAACTCCTGCTGCCAGTGTGTGTGCCCAGGGAGATGGAAAGCAGAGGGCGCCAAGGAAATGAGAAAGCCCAAGGCCAGCACGGCACACAGGTGGACATGTGGCAGATCCAGTGGGCTGCTGGACACGGCTGGAAAGTGAGCAGACCCAGGTGGCTGTCTCAGAGAGGCAGCCTGCCAGGGGAGAAGGAGATAAAGGGGAAAGAGGAGGTGCCGTATGGAGATGTGGTTGTGAAGGGGAAAGGGAAAAGAGGGAATTTCAAAGCAATTTCTTTTGCTACAGAAGCAAAAGAACATAAGACCAACCAGCCATTATCCATTAAGGAGGCCAAACCAAGGGTAGGGGCAAAGGTGGAAGAAGCCTGTGTGAAAATGACACACCCTGACAAAGTAGAAAGAGTGCAACTAATGAAATAGCAGGAAAAAAGGAGAGAGAGAAAGAAACGTGATTGTTGGATATGTAATAGGAGGGAGTCAAAGGACATGCTGGGTGTCTCTGTGTGGATGTGTGTATATGTGTGTGTGTATTTGAGTCAGGGTCTGGTTTTGTTGCCCAGGCTGTAGTACAGTGGCACAATCATAGCTCACTGCAGTCTTGACCTCCCAGGGCTCAAGCAATCATCCCAACTCAGCCTCCTGAGTAGCTGGGTCTCCATGCATGCACCACCACACCTGGCTAATTTTTATTTTAGTTTAGTTTTAGTAGAGACAGATATCTCACTATGTTGCCCAGTCTGGTCTCAAGCTCCTGGGCTCAGGGGATCCTCCCGCCTTATCCTCCCAAAGTGCTGAGATTATAGGTGTGAGCCTATAATCACCACACCCGGCCAAAGGACATGATTTTAACAGTAACAAAGGAAGACAAAAAAAGGATAATGACACTATTAAAGAATCTTCAAGAAGTAGACAGGAATGAGGCAGGAGAGGGAGGGACACCCACTCAATATATACCCTTTAATATAGTTTTAACTTTTGGATTCTTGTTAATGTTTTATGTATTCTGAAAAACAAAATATAATTAAGAAGAGAGGAAATTAAATTTGAATACCATCAGACACAAATGAACTGAACTGAATTTCAAATGAATAATATAACCACACTAAAAGGGAGGGAGGGGAAAACCCAAGTTAATAACTTGGAACACAGTGTTTTTACTTTATACTTTTGTCCTAAAGAAAAACACAAATCTGAACCTTCCCTAGCACTGGTTTGGATAGTGTACCAATTTTGTACGCATGGTAAGATTGAACAAAGGAGTTAAAATAATGCTGAAAGCCTGAGTTCTAACCGTACAAAAAGGAAGATTCTAATATGAAAAGGAGAAGACACTAAAGAATCCTGTGGGGCTTGGGGTGTGGTGGGGGTGTTGAGCCTGTGCATGTAGGAGTGTGGAGAAATCCTTCCACTGAAAGGGACCAGAAGCAATGACTCCTTAGTAGCTACTGATACAGGCTAACACCCAGATCTTAGTTCCCAAATACCATTCCCCAAGTAAGAGGAAGGAGAATTCCTTAGAGAAATGCCTGATTTCAGGGATGAGGCAAGGAAAAAGCAAGATGGTCTTGGAACATCTGTTTTTGCTGAAAAAAGAAAGTATTTAAGAAATGATGGGTACATGTCAAAAGGATACAGACACCAACTTAAAGGGGCTTGCCTCCCAAAGCTGGAGTGATTTGAACATCAAAATTATCAGAATCGATGTTTGCATACTAATAAATGGAAAATCACTTACTTGTGGAAGAATGTCAACTCATAAATGTAGATGGAAAAATGGAGTTAGAAGTCACCATATGCAACCAAGGTAATCAATGATTTGGTTAAAAATCATTGATGGTTGCTAAAATAGGTAGGTGAAAGTTTGATGAGCAATAGGATATTTTCAGAGCCTTAAAATATCTCCCCACAAATTACTTATTAATTGCAAAAGGAAAATCAGTAACTTTATAGTGGGGAAATTTGACAGATGCTACCTTAACCAAGTGATGAAAGTTAACATGTCCAGCAGCAGGTCCCATGGACATCACATGGCTGTTATGATGCACTGAGAAGGGCCCAGCATCACCTGTGCACTGTTTCCACCAAATATGTATGAGGAAACTCCAGAGAAGCCCAAATTAAGGGATATTCAAAAAAAAACTGGCCTCTACTCAGAAAGGAAGAAAAAAAAAAAAAAAGCAAGGAAGAAGAGGAAATAAGGGGAAAAACAAGGGAGGAAGGAAATAAAAAACATAAGAAGAAAAACTATTCCAGGCCGGGTGCAGTGGCTCACGCCTGTAATCCCAGCACTTTGGGGGGCCGAGGCAGGTGGATCACCTGAGGTCAGGAGTTCAAGACCAGCCTGGCCAACATGGTGAAACCCCATCTCTACTAAAAGTACAAAAATTAGTCAGGTGTGGTGGCGGTCGCCTGTAATCCCAGCTACTTGGGAGGCAGAGACAGGAGAATCACTTGAGCCCAAGAGGTGGAGGTCACAGTAAGCCAAGATCGTGCTATTGCACTCCAGCTGGGCAACAAGAGCAATACTCCATCCAAAAAAAAAAGACAAACTATTCAGATAGGATTGTGTATTGGAAAAAATTGCTATCAAGGACGTTATTGGGACAATTGGTGAAATTGGAAGAACTGTAGATCAGATTATGGTACTGTATAAATTTCTATTTCCTATATTTCCTGAAATTAACAAGTATATTGTGATTGTACAAGACAATGACTTTGTTATGAGGAATTACACATGGAAATATTTAAGGATAAAAGGCATCATGTCTACAAGGTACTTTCTAGGTGCAGAAAAGAAATGGGAAGGAATCAATATAGCAGATGTGGCAAAATGTTAATTTGTGAATCTTAGGAAGGGGTTTGTGGGATTCTTTATACTATCCTTTTGTTTTTTGATACATAATATTTTATGTATTTATGGGACATGTGATATTTTGTTATAAGTATAGAATGTATAGTGATTGTGTCGGTATTTGAGGCATCCATCAGCTTGAATATTCATCATTTCTTTTTTTTCTCTCTCTCTCTTTTTTTTTTTTCTCTGAGATGGAGTCTCACTCACTCTGCCTTCCAGGCTGGAGTGTAGTGGCATAATCTCCACTCACTGCATCCTCCACCTTCCAGATTCAAGTGATTCTCCCACCTCAGCCTCCCAAGTAGCTGGGATTACAGGTGTGCACCACCATGCCCAGCTAATTTTTGTATTTTTAGTAGAGACGGGGTTTCACCCTGTTGGCCAGACTGGTCTCGAACTCCTGACCTCTAGTGATCCACCACCCTCTGCTTCCCAACGTGCTGGGATTACAGAAGTGAGCCACCACGCCCAGCCTATCATTTCTATGTGTTAGTAACAGTTCGTGTTCTCTCTTCTAGCTACTTTGAAATATTCAATACATTGTTGTTAACTATGGTCACCCTACCCTGCTGTTAAAAAAATAGAACTTACACCTTTTATTTAACTATATATTTTGTCTAACTGTATATCTATACCCATTGACAAACCTCTCTTCATCCCCTCTCCCACCTACCCCCCACCCCAGCCTCTGGTATCTATCATTTTATTCTCCATCATTATGACATCCACATTTTTAGCTCCCACACATGAGTGAGAACATGCAATATTTGTCTTTGTGTGCATGGGTTATTTCACTTAAGGTGACTTCTAGTTCTGTCCACGTTGCTGCAAATGACATTATTTCATTCTTTTTTATGGCCAAATAGTGTTTCATTGTGTATACATACCATAATCCATTCATCCATTGGTATAAGTTTGAAATTATTTCCAAATAAAAAGCTCAGAAAAATGGATGGGAAAAAACTATGAAGTTAAAATGTTGATCTGTGTACCACCTAAAAATCATACCATAATTTTAAAAATACTGATTTAGATCACTATACCTCTACTTCCAAATGTCAAGGAGGATTTTAGAGAAGGGGCAGGTAGAGCCAAGGTTGCTTGGGGGCTCAGAGCCGGTGGTCATTGTCACAGCCCTAGGAAGGGTTCACTGGCACAGTTGAAGATTGAGACAGGAACCTGCCGTGGCTGTAGTGGAACCAGGTCACCTGAGGTGGAGGGCAGCTTTATACCATCATTTCATGCTCCTTCTAAAACCTAATAAGCTTCCACTGATTGCTTTTCTTCCCCCTTACTATTCCACATGTCACCCTTATAACCGTATTCAAACGCATACCCACGTGGCTCTAAGGAGGGAGAAAGCAGCACTATTACAAGAGTGTAGAGAAGGGGAGGCTTAAGTATAGTTCAAGTCTTACATTTCTCATTATCTTATGTTCATAAGTATTGACTAACAATGAAAATAACATGTTTAGTTTGCATTTGGAATTATGCTTTCATGACTTTATGTCAGATTCCTTTCTGTGGCCTAAACAAATATTAGGCTGTGAGTCTGTGACAGACCTTAATGAAGTGGATTAAGGCATTTCTCCCATTTACATTTTCATAGAATGAAATAAACATTGGAGTCTTTTTAGGGAACACTGTCACATCAAGCGGTGATTTGATTTTCTACCTGTTCGGAATATCAAGTTCTGCATTTCTTGAAGTTGTCATGTATTTTAGTGAGCAAGTCGGTAAGACAGAAGTCATCCCTGCAATATTTATAATAGTATGGCGTGAACTTGTCAAAGGTACTTCTAAAAGATTGTTTTGGATCCCGAGGAGATATATTTAGTAACTGTATGGAATAAGTTGTCACGTAATACAACATTGCATTGATTTATTTGTGCTATTTTGGTATCTTACTACAGGCAGAGAATTCAGCATTGGCTTTGGAGAATGAAAATCAAAGGGAACAATATGAGCGATGTCTTGATGAGGTAAGGGGGATGGAGAGACTCCTGATCCAAGGCTGGACTAGTTAGGGTTCCCTTAATCTGATCTCAATACATGTGTGTGCCACCAGTCTCCACAAAACATCACCATTTTCTCCTCCAAAGAAATGTAGTAAACATGTAGCCTTTGAAAAGGAAGGGTGTGTGTATGAGGGGGTGTGTGTGTGTGTGTGTATGTCTGTGTGTGTCTGCCTCCCTCCCTCCCTAAATCCTTATACAGGCATCTGTATATTCCTTTTGGTTATTGTTTCATATTCTTGGGCCACAGTTCACTGTATGATAAATTCTTTCTGTCCAGTAAGTGTGATCCCTTCCAATGAATGAGAAAAACCACGTCGGGGCATGCTGCATCTCCAGTTGGATACCATTTCTGAAAAAGCAAATCCTTGATAGAGTGGGTGGGGATGATGTTCACAGTTGGCAGCCAGAGGGAAAAAAATCAGTAGATTCAGAACAAGCCAAGAAGAGAAAGAGAAGTGAGGAAGAAAATTGGAGCAGAATGGAAGAAGATGGGGCTATACGCATGAGTAAACTGGATAAATATTATGTGATGATAATGAAGAGATGATGGCAAAGATGGTGGGCATTTGAGAGTTTCTGGGAGGCGAGGGGAAAATGGGCAGGTGCTCAGAGCCCACGTCCTCCCCTGCTGTCGCCTCACACCATCAGGGCCCACACCAATCACCGATGCATCGTGTCTCTCCCTGCCATGATTGGCCATTCGCGCCCTGACAAGTTCTCAGCTAGGACCTGTCAGTGATTGGAGTTGTTATTTAAATGAGATCACTTCATTAGTCATCTGTCCAGCACCTTAAAACTTTATTGTGTTCTGGGTAATTCGGTTTGAGATTTGCTACAATGTACCTGATGCAGATTTTAGAAAGAAAAGAAAAACTGCATTCCGTCTGGTTCCAGTACCTTTCCAGTGGGAACTGCCAGTCTATCATCAGTCTTTTTCTCCCTACTATCCATGAGGGAAATCTCTTCTAACTCCTCTTGATATTTCTTACCCTCTCCATCCCCCTCTCCTCCCATGTACTGCCCCATAAGTCAATGGGGGGATCTGTAAGGAACCCATGCTCAACTCCTAGCAGTGACACCATATATAACTCTTGTTCCCTTCAAACTGGAAGCAGTCAGTCTCCTCTTGAGGTCCAGTAGTCCTTGGCGTCTCCTTGCACCAGTGGTTTTTAAAATGTGATCCCTGGACCAGCAGCATCAGCCTCCCCTGGGGCCTCGTTAGGAATGCAGATCCTCAGGACCCACGACACACCTACAGAATCAGAGACTCTGGGGCGGGGCTCAGTGATCTATGTGTCAACAAGCTCTCCCCATGATGCTGACGCACTTAACAGCTTGAGACACTGTCATCATCATATCACTTTGTATCGGTTACTTACACGTAGTTGAAGAACTCTCAAAATGTTCCCAGAAAACTGTTTAATATAAGATATATTAATTGTTTAATATTCCCAACCACATACGTTAGTTACCCAAGCAAAATGGTATTTGCAAGTCTCTGTCCTGTCAGGACCTTAAAAGACCAGAATAATCTTGACAATGTCCAAAGTTAAAAGAAACACTAAAGTTAGTTGACTCTGACATGGCTCAGAGTCTAGTGAGGCCAGTTCAGCAGCCCTCACTGCTCCCCAGGCTCGTGGTCCAGTCAAAGTTTAGGGCAAGAAAGACCAAAGAGATCCAAGGATATTAAAAGGAACATACAGTACCTTTGGGTCATATATATTGATTAGCAAAGTTTCACTTTAACCTCCTGCGCAGAAATTTCTGCCGAGATTTTATCTGCATTTAGAAGTCAGATTTATGTGACTCACACCACGGAAACTTTGTCCCAGTTCTCCCACAGGTCAACCCTCCCCGTCAATCAAAGCACTCACATTTCTTTATGGAAACTCATAGTCTATTTTCTGTGTGTTTCCCAAGCCTGCATTCTGTAGGTTTCATCAGAATGTGTGGGACAAAAATATAAGTTATCCACAAAATCATTTCATATAAAGTTTCCACTGAAGACAGACTTTTTAGAGGGAGTGTTCCTCTGTTCTTAGTTGCAAAAATTAACGGTTGCCAAAGAGGTGATTTGCAGCAAAGAACTGCCTCTAAGCAATACACATGTTTAGTATTCATGAATACTGACCCCTGATTACACGTGCAGGTTGTTTTATGACTAATTGCATGAGAGTAGATAATCCATTTCCACACATTGTAAGAGAACACTCTCAACGGGGTAGTTGAGTGTAGTAATAATGCCAACTGGAAATTCTTTTCAAGGCTTTGTATACTAATTAAACAAACTAACAAGGTAAGGCCTCATGTAAGTGTTTTCCTTGCTAGTGGGTGTCATCAGACATGCACAGGTGGATAAAATGTAAACTTAAGATGTTTTTCAGACAGGCACAGTGGCTTATGACTATAATCCTACGACTTTGGGAGGCTGAGGCAGGAGGATTACTTGAGCCCAGAAGTTTAAGACCAGTCTGGGCAACACAGGGAGACTCTGTTTCTACAAAATAAAAAAAAAAATAAAATCATAAAACCTAGGCGAGTGTATTGGCATGTGCCTGTAGATACAGCTACTTTGGAGGCTGAGGTAGTAGGATCGTTTGGGCCCAGGAGGTCCAGGCTGCAGTGAGCCATAATCCTGCCACTGCATTCCAGCCTGGGTGACAGAGTAAAACCCCATCTCAAATAAATAAATAAAATGTTCTTCATTCCTTTTTGCACTGATTGTTATTTTCTGGGAAATGAGGAACATATTGAGGATTTGGGGAAAACACTTGAGAATCTGTGTTCCAATAAAAGAGCACATTTATTCAGAAGGTAACAGACTCACATTCCTAGATACACACACATATGCCCTGGCTTGCTAGGCATGCACATTCACAAGTGCACACACCTGTATACAAACAGGTGTGCATGCGTACACTTCATCATCACCGCTGCTGCTCCCTATCTCATCTCCCTGCCTTGCAGTACAAACGAAAAACCAAGGGATTCATCTTAGAGTTCGGAGGTTTGCATGTTACAATCAAGCTTCTTAGTCTAGCTGTTTGACAGACACTTACTGGCAGGCAATGACTTGCTATTTATTCACAGTATTGCCTTGGCTGCAGTTTCTTTCATACCTACTATTCCCTTGTAAAGAAGTAAAATAACATCCAAAACCACTGCGCTGCACTTCGATGAATTCGGTTGTATCCTGAAAACCTTTACTGGCTGTCAGCCTCACCCAGGTCCTGAGAGCTCATGGCACTCGCAGGCTGGAAGGAGAAGTGCAAGGGATGGACAGTCGCAGAGTAGGGAGGTACGAGAAAGTCACAGAGCAAATGAGCTGCTCTGTGGACTTTGGAAACACAGAATGCAGTCACCGGAGGGCAGGAGGAGCAGCAGGTAGGCGAGCAGAGGAGAGGGCAGAATTGGAAAGGGTGTCTTTCAGCAGAAGGAGCTGCAGCAGGTGAGGTCTCACATCCAGAACAGCAAGTGCTTCTCCTCCGTAGCTGCTTGGTGGACTTACCTGAGGACCTTTAAAAATACTACTGGCTGTGTCACACCTCAGAGATTCCCATCTGACTCTGCTTTTGGGCGGAGCCTGGGCTTTCTGGTTTTTTTAAAGCACCACAGGAGATTATAACGTTCATCTGGGGTTGAGAACCACTACAATTAGATTATCTGAATGCTGTGCTTTAAAGAGCATTTTCAGAAATTTTCAGTAGAAGGATGAAAGCTCCCGCCGCCAAGTTTAGATACAGTAATAGAAGAGCACAGACTCATGTGGAAGTTTTAAATTACTTCTGATTCCACAACAAAGTCTGAGATAATATAAAGCTACAAGCAATAAAATAAAATAAAATAAAATAAACCATATCCCAGTGTTTCTCAAGGTGTGTTCCTGGGAGCCCTTTGCATCAGAAAGATGTATGGTGGTTGCTAAAATTGCATATCCTTAGACCTCATTCAGACCTTCCCAATCAGTATGCAGGGACAGGAAATTGGCAATTTTCACAAACATTCCAGGAGGCTGCTGCAGGAAAAGTTGGAGAAACTGCTATTTCCTCTCCAATCAGAACTGGCCCCTTACAGTCAGTGACGATGGTAGAGTTGAGTTATTTTCCAACCTCTATACTTCAGAGCGCAAGGACGTTGAAAACTAGACCTTTGGATGTAGTTCAGAAATAGACAAAAAAAAGAATTTTAAGTAAGGGTAGAAGTAGGTTGCTGAGACTATTTCTCACCTGTCTCCCTGAACCACATGCTACATTCCTAGCTTGGATTTTAGAATCATTCCCAGGACATTCTCAGGCATATCCCACTGCTGGGCCCTACATCATCTTTAAAATCAAGGTTTTGGCTGGGCGTTGTGGCTCACGCTTGTAATCCCAGCACTTTGGGAGGCCAAGATGGGTGGATCGCAAGGTCAGGAGTGCAAGACTAGCCTAGCCAGCATAGTGAAACCTTGTCTCCACTGAAAACACAAAACATTAGCCAGGCGTGGTGGCGGGAGCCTGTAGACCTAGCTACTTAGGAGACTGAAGCAGGAGAATCGCTTGAACTCAGGAGGTAGAGGTTGCAATAAGCTGAGATTGTGCCACTGCCCTCCAGCCTGGGTGACAGAGCAAGACTCTGTCTCAAAAAAAAAAAAAAAACAAGGTCTTGATAGACAGAAATGGAAGACGATCCTACTTGTCACCTTCATATGTTCAAAATACTCATTTCTTGGAAATTACAGATGATCTACTCCTTGTTTGCCCCAGATTCTATCACCTTGGAGGCAGTCCCTGCATTTCTTCTCACATTATTTCTGCAGGACCCAGCAGATTCCTGCCCCACACTAGGTGCCTAATGCATATTTGTTGAATGACTAAATGAATGAATGGAGAGTATCAGCAGGAAATTAATTTCCAAATTAGTGTTTCCCTAAATCCCACATACATATTTAGACTAATTTCTACAGTTATCTCTTCAGAGATGAGCACTCATTTATTATGCACTAACCCAAATGATAATCCAAGGATTAATCAGCTGAAAAAAATAGTAGACCCACTTCAAATACTCTGATTTGAATTAGAAGAAGAGAACTTCATGGGCTTTGGATTAGGAAGGCTAGGGTTCACTGTTCCCCCTTTTCCAATGTTGTATGGGGCTGTATATTTACCTCTTCGAGCTTCTTTCTTGTTTGTATCTTACAGGATTGTTTTACAAAGTAAATGAATAATACAGATGCTTATTGACTTACATTTATACATGTATATTATGTGGACACACACACAAACACACACACATATACATACCCCTCATGCCCTTACAAATAAAATCCCTTATTCTTAAAGCATTTTTTCTTAACTGCTTACCTGAACATGGATTATATTTTCCAAGGTTTGACTGGCCTGATTCACATTTAGGAATGACTGCTTTATATCAAGTCCTGCCCTAGATGGTTTCACTGATTATGTCTATCATCTCATGCCTTTTTCACGACTTTAGAGGTAGGCAGCTCCCCTATTTTATGGATGAGAAAAGTCAGGTTTCTCTCCCATCCCCTGTGCATGTCAGTGTGTGAAGTTAACATAGGCACTGTTTTAACCCAAGTCAGTGTTCTCCATGCTTTCTCCCAGCTGCCTCAGTACAATCAACCAAGCTCAGAAGCATAGAACACCTCTCCAAAGCACATTTTCAAAAACACGTGCTTTTCCTGATTAGATTTTTCAGTTACTTTGTTGACACGACAGTGGCTTTGCATGGTGAAATAGCTCATGAAAGTATGAAAGCAAGCCCACTAGCCAGGAGAGGACTGTCAAAGCATAGAGCCATTGGAGATCCTCACTCCCCACACCCACAAACCCGAAGCTTCTCCACCCTCCACCCCAGCCCTTGGCTGAGAATTCTCTCTGTGAATAAACTTCTTGGTGTGGCTTCTTATTCAGCTTCAAGGACTGTTTTGCAATAAAATAATAGACAACTTCACAGCCCCAGCTTTTCCTCCCTCTGCGCGCCCACTTCCAGGAGAGTGCATGGAGGAATCACGAGCCCTGGAAGTTTTTCAGGGAAGAAGAGCCAAGTTTTGTGTGAGTAGAAGATCAGCCATGTGTTAGAGGAGCCAGATTGAGAGAATTCTTACTGAGAAGGAAATACGAGATGTACTCAGACGCTCTCCTTTCCTGTCTCACCTGCAGCCCTGTCTCACCTGCAGCCCTGCTCATCTCCTGTCTCACCTGCAGCCCTGCTCCATCTCCTAGGAGCAAAGGGGAGCGGCCTCCACGGACAGCCTAAGGGAGGCTGTACTACAAGCTAGTGGCTTAAGGACTGCCAGCTTTGCTTTTCCAGTGTGCTTCAAGTCCCTTGCAGCCTAGCCCAGCTGCTGCCCTTTCTCTGGAGAGGAAAGCTGGCAGATGACATTGGAAGTGATTTGTTCTCACTAGCTGGGCCTATAGGTGTGTGATTATTTGCAACCCAAATGCTTAGGGCATAATGCTAGGTTGAGAGCAGGGGCGCATTCCAGGCATTATCTTTTCAACCTAGTAGAGGTTGCAGGCACAAGCTCCAAGCAACTGTCCTATTTATGCATCGGGGAAGTTAGCTGTTAAAAGCGATAAGAAAACCTCGGACACTGTCATTATAGACAGTACAGAGGAAAGCATCTGTATCATCTGCCTGCTCTTTTTCGAAGAACCGGCAAGTCCTTCTGGGTAACATAACCTCATGTCAGTAGGTAAAGAAATAAGGCATTCGTGTGTCTTTGTTCAGTTTTCAAGTGGAGCAAACAATTTTCCCAAGTACATGCCAGAAGGAACTGTGTTAGATATAGAGTCTCTAAGCCTATAGGGCAACTGCTTGGATTGCGAGATATAACGTATTTCCTCCTGTGGGCTGTTAGAGTTAGGATATTAGTCTGTGTCTCCTGATAAATCATGGATAGAGCTATTTTATGTGACCACTGTTACCAGAATGGTTTCAGCGCGAGACTGGTTGGGACAAAGAAAAGAAAATATTGATATTGGGCAGTTTTATGAGAATGTAAATCAAATCCAAAGTTTGAGATCCAAAAGAAGTAAATTATTTATGGCATGATTTAACTTTGGTACCTTGTTCCTGATTCAACCTGCATGAATAGTTCAATTCTTCTGTTTTGTTTTGTTTTGTTTTATTTGCCAACAATAAAATAGATGATATGTAGTTTGACTTTGAATTCTTAGTTACTTATGAATTGGAATGAATGCTGGAAAACTGACGTTCACTATTATGCTATTGGTCAATTTGCTTGGGTTGGATAACATTTATCACTGTTGTGGTCACAAACAAATAAAGTGATAAAGGAACATGGGGCCTCAGTTAATGAAAGTATAGTTTACTTTGGTCTATGGTAGTTCTGTAAGTTGTGCTTCACTCAAAAAAAATCAAAAATACCTAAGAATACGTTTTCTTTAAAATCATGGTTTCAATGAACAGCCTTTCTTTTTACTTAATGTCTGCAATGTAACTTTGAAAAGACTTTTTCTGATGGGAAAAAAATCCTTCTTGTGCATATAATTTAACGAATCAATTACAGATAATCTGATTTTAGTCATTTCCTGCTAGTGGTGTGATTGCTTTCTAACCAAAAGTTGACGACAGCCTGTGTTTTAATTTTCGATGAGACTTACTGGTAGCCAGCTGTCATGAAGGATGTACTATTTGTCAATATAGAGCCAAAAAACAATTAAGCTCCATGAAAACATTCTTACCATAATCTGTTCCCCTATACTAGATAGAGAAAGAAGCACAAATAGTTGAGCATCACCAAAAATAAATGTGTTACCAAGAGAGAAATAACACGAAAGTGTCCCTCAGTCTCCAGTTGAATGTAAGAATTACCATGATGATTAGATGTTTGTCACACTGTGTTATAATTGTGTTTTTGCCAACTCGCTGCCAGGTATGAGTCTTTGAAGTCAAGGACCATGGCCCAATCAGCTAACTTTGCAAGTAGATACTCAGAAAATTTATATTGGATAAGTGAAGGAAGAAACGAATGAACCAGAGTGCCTTATATCTAGGATATTTAAGTATTTGTATTTAGTCTTTCATGCTGTCAATTTCAGTTATCACATTAAATGTTTACAGTTTATGTATTAGCTGAAACGTACCACCCACTTCACCTATCCACCTTAATTTTATCAATGGTAACCATGTAGCTATATAGCTTCAAGGTAATAGCGAAGTTTAGTAGGTGATTCTGTGCAAAGTGTTTTGAAATATGCAGATGAAAAAGAAATCTTAGCACAAATACATACAGTAATAATGAATGGTTACCTGGAGAAAATGCCAGATTCTTGAAACACCAGGAACATGTTACTGGTTTTACCTGTGGTCCTTAGCTGGAATTGTGTTATATGCCAGCTCCTAAACCAGTCACTGGAGTTGCTAATATTGGCTTCGATTAATCAAGATTCACTGCCTTGGGCTGAGGAGGGATTTAGGTTCTTCTGCTGTCCCAAGCTGCCTGATACTTGAAGAAAATGAGGTCCCTGAAAATATTACAAAGAATTATGTTTGGTTGTTTACTGGAAGAAACTCAAAATAACAGTGTCTACCTTATTTCCCTCACATCAATGTTCAATAGACAGTACGGCTCCATAGCATCCTCAGGACCAAGCTTGTCCTTTTCTCTGTCCAAATATCCTTAATATGTGACTGTTTTTGTCAGGGTAACTGCTGAAGTTCCAGCCATTGCTGTACTTCCATTCCTAGTCAGGAAGATGATGAAGGGTGAGCCCCCTTCTTCTTTGAGACTTCCTGTAAGCCCAAGAGAATAGTCTGCTTACGTCTTATTGGCCAGAATTTTGTCACATGGTAACATTTCACTACAGGAGTAGCTGGGAAATGCAGTTGAATGTGCCCAGCCCCAGAGGATTGGGTTTGTTACTCAGGAAAAAGGAAAAAAATGGATGTTGCAGTAAACAACTACCAGATTTTATTACAGGTAGCAACAACAAGAGGGTGACATAAGCGAAAACATTGAAGATGAAAGCAGGACATAGAGGAAACAACGAGTTGTCCCTATTGTTGACCATTCAACCTATCTCTATTGCAAGTAATATGAAGCAGTGAAATAGACAGCAAAGGAATAGGAAGGAGAGGCAAGGGGCATTGTAAATCAGTGAAGTGTAGAAACTGTGTGCAGATAATTAGGACTGTGTTTGGCACTATATCATTTTTTAGCCTTCTTGGAGTATATGAAAGGATATCATTTTTCCAAATATGGAAATGTGAAAGTCAAGGTATGAATGATCTTTTAAGTGTAACCATCTTAATTAGCAACAGGGTCACCTTTGGAGAAAGCAAAATATTACCTAGAAGGATAGGCTTATTATGAAAAGAATCAGATCTCTGGATGTAGAAGAAAGAGGCAAATGAGGAGCTAATTAGCAACAATAAGCTGCGAGAAACGTATTGGTAAATTAGAGTCAGTGCCTATAAAGTCTCATTATTATAAATGACAACTTTTTCTTTATTTTTTAAAGGTAGCCAACCAAGTTGTTCAAGCTCTGCTTACTCAAAAGGTAGGTCACTTTCTGGCTTTGTTCTTTTCAAGGCACTTATGTGACTATATTGGAACTCACTTTGTTAAGCTAGGAAATTGTGATTGATAGATGCAATACTTTTGTATTTATTCGCTTAGTGAAAATCGTGTGTGTTTTAGATAGCATACGAAGTATCATCAGTGACCAGTAGAATTTGTATAAAAAATCCAAACTCTCGGTAAAATAATAGAAAGCCTTTTGAAGATGATTTTCATGTACCCAGATGAGTAGAAAACCCATCATTTTTATTTAGTAAATACAAACTTTCAGTAAGTTGGTGAATTCTCCCAATTCCTATGAAATGAGTATCTTCTTTTGTACAGCATTAACGCAAGTCTAAAATTCAGCAAGAGATCCTTGAAGTTAGGGAAGTCATTTAATTTCCCTGAGCCCTAGTTCCTCTTCTGTAATGTGGGAATAACAGTTCCCACCTCCTGGGACTGCTGTGGTGACCCTACCAAAAGAAGCAGGTAGAACAGTTACTGCAGTAGTTTGTGGTACATATAAAATAGTGGTAACCACTGTACCTGAAATTTCCATACCTATGTGTTTGCTGCCTTGCCATTCTTCCTTTGGACAATATCAGATCACATTATCTAGGCACAGACAGTAAATGCAGGTCAGTTTTGCCCAAATTTGGCTGTTTCAGTGAATTTTATAGAATGTTTTCCATCTCTGGCCATGAGAAGCTAAATTTTAGTTCCCTCAGATTTTGTTTACTTTCATTTCTATCTGTGAAATAGAGACTTCTCCCAAAGAAACTTTTAGATCCTGCAGCATATTCAGGATGATGTGACAAATGGCAGCAAAATAATTTATGCCATTTTCATTTTTTTAATTGAAAATAATTGTATTAGGGGTTGACTGCTTCTCATGGAGATATTTAAATATTCTTTAAAATTTATATGTTACAGGCATTGTGAAACTTTTGCTAGACTTTCTTGCCTACTATTTCTGTCAAAATGTCATGGTTCCTTCTAAAAATAATTTTAACTGCTTCCAGTTTTACACTAACATGCCTAAATAAAGAGATTTGAGTACCACTTACGTAGAGTTAAAATTAGGCTCCATTGTGAGCAACAGAGATCCATAATGAGGTGGCTTAAATAAGCTAAAATGTTAGTTCTTTCTCACGTACAAACCGACAGGTAGGCAGAACTGGGATGGTAGCTCTGCTCCATAAAGTCCACGGGGTCGCTAGCTTCCATCTCTGTATTTCATGGAACGTGGCCCCATTTTCAAGGTCACTTCATGGTCCAAAAGGACTATGCTAGCTCCAGTCATCACATCCACACATTCTAGCCATCAGAAAGGGAAAAAAAAGCTGAGGAATATGAAGAAGATAAAGGGCATACAGCAGCTGTCTTTTAAAGGACACTTCCAAAAGCTTTCATACGTTACTTACATACATCTCCTTGAACAGACCTTACTCACACAGCCACACCTAACAAACCTGGCAAAGAAGTCTTTGTTCTGGGTGTGTGCCCGGCTGAAATTACTTTGGAAGAAGGTGAGAAATAGATATTGGAGGACAAATTGTAATTGCTGCTGCAACATTTTTGAATGCTTTTTCTTTTTCTAAGGCTTTAATTTCTCCATTGTTTGTCTCCTGCTTGAAACTCTATGATGACTTAGTTACAAACCTGAGGAATGGGGGAGTACTATTGCAGCCCTGTGTACAACTGTTGAAAGACTTCTCATGCCTGCTTTTGTTAATGGTGCCTCAGGAAAGAGACAAGGAAGCCGTCTGGTACGATAAAAAGAAAAAGGGGCCCTTCAGGTCAGCTACAAAAAAAAAAAAAAAAATAGCTACACAAATCCAAGTAATAACTAGTAAACAGATAAATCTACCTTGGCACAGTTAAGCAGTGAGACACAGAAAGACGTGCTACTGTGAGATAGCATACCTCAGGGACACTATGAGGCAGAAAGAGATGCTGGGGGCTTTTGGAGATTCCAAAAGAATCATGTTCTGCAGAAATGTGTGCCTCCAGATTTTATGGGAACTGTAAAATTGCTGCAAAAAGACTAAAATTTCTTTTTAATTAAGAGCACAATATAAAATATACAATGCATTCCAAATGCAGATGAGAAAACTAATTCCAAAAAGGAATGTAGGTCGCAAAGATGAAACAGAAAAAAATCTTGAGTGATTTATCCAAGTCACCAGAAGATCCTTGAGGTGAAATAATAGGCATTACTGTGCAGTTTTAGAATATGTCATTAGTTATGACACAAAGGCAAATCTGCTGTGGCTTCAGCTCCTCATTGGGCAGCCAGAAATACATTTTTCTTGGCATATCATGAATTGGCCCAGACAAGCATCCTGAGGTAACACAGTCTATTGATACTGATAGAAAAAAAAAATATTTCCATTAACTTATCAGTTTCTGTTCAGTGTACCTAGTCAAGTAATTCAGTTTATCTCAAAAACCTGTAGATTCCCTTAAGCGAATGGACTGTATCCCTTTAGAACAATAATACAAAAGTGATCATATTAAACCGAACTTTCTTCCTTTGATGCCTCCAAATCATGGGTCCAAGTCCACAAGTGTGAGTGAAATTAATACTTCAGGTTAAACTCATATTGTTATCTGAAATGTTTTTTATCTTCATTAAGTCAATTACACTTGGAGAAAATGTAACTCGTCTAGGTTCTTCAGTGTTTGGAGTTTGTTTTTTGTTTGTTTGTTTTGTTTTTGCCACTAAGCAAAACACAGAAGAAAGGCATTTTCTCTACAATTATTTTCATTCATATCAACAGTCTCAGGCTTATCTGCATGTTCTTTAGAGGAACCACATATTTTGATGGTGTGTTTTCTTCACTGACATGAAATAAAGCTGGGTATGGTAGAATCTAGCCATTCAGGCAGACCCAGAAAACAATTTTATAGCTTGTAGCTGAGAAAACTCCAAATTCCTGCCTATTTCCCTTGTAAAGGTGCAATTGAACCATCTGTGTCCACTTCTCCAGCAGTGGTCTGTGTGGTATCAGGCGGCTGCTGATATTTAGCAGGCATTTACAAGCCTTCAGACCCCACGTGCAGCACTTTTTTTTATATATATACTTTAAGTTCTCGGGTACATGTGCACAACGTGCAGGTTTGTTACGTATGTACACATGTGCCATGATGGTGTGCTGCTCCTATTAACACGTCATTTACATTAGGTATATCTCCTAATGCTATCCCTCCCCCTAGTTCAACCATTGTGGAAAACAGTGTGGCGATTCCTCAAGGATCTAGAACTAGAAATACCATTTGACCCAGCAATCCCACTACTGGGGATATACCCAAAGGATTATAAGTCATGCTGCTACAAAGACACATGCACACGTATGTTTATTGCGGCACTATTCACAATAACAAAGACTTGGAACCAACCCAAATGTCCATCAGTGACAGACTGGATTAAGAAAATGTGGCACATACACACCATGGAATACTATGCAGCCATAAAAAAGGATGAGTTTGTATCCTTTGTAGGGACATGGATGCAGCTGGAAACCATCATTCTCAGCAGGCTATCATAAGGACAGAAAACCAGAAACGTGCAGCATTTTAAATGCACCAAGTCGTTTTGATCTCAAGGCAGCCCAGTGAGGTAGGACTAAAAAAAATAGTTTGCTCATAGTTTCAACTGCTGCGCAGCGGCAAAGCCCCTGCTTTAATTATGGCTGTTGCACTGTAAACCCCACGCTCTGACCCACTCCTTCATTCTTCCTCCACAATCCCATTCAGTCACTTGTTTTTCTCCACTGTAGTTCAGTAGGACAGAGAGAGATGCCATGAAAATCAACAGATGGGTTGAAATCCAACCGTCAGTTACGATCACAGGGAATAAAATAAAAGGCAGGGTAGCCGCAGGACTTCTTAAAACTTCTGGAAGTATTGCTGATCTTCTGTAGCAGGAAGAGCATTTAGAGTTTGATATCTGTGGAGTGAAACCGACTCTGTATATTTGGGGTCAGGCTTTCTCAAAATCAATCTTATTTTTAACTCCCCAATTCCCCAATTTCTACGAGCCTAAATGAGTATTTAATCCTGAGATCGTCAACGAGCTTTGGTAATGGGCTCTACTGGCTGTAGTTATATGAACTGTTTAGCCATTGCCCTTATTAAAAGTGGTTTAATCTGAAGGCTTTTAGGGTGGAGACTTGCAGTATGTATTTTGCCACAGGCCTCACTACTTCCTGTGCTGTATCCCAGTTCAGTCAGACTTTTATGTCACCTGTCTTGCCTTTTAGGCATTCGATGTTGAAGCCCTGGGTCTGTCTGAGATGTGACCAGCCTTTTCCAGAAGTGGCTTTTCATTTTACAAAAGCCTTAGCATTTGGGGCAGAGAGGGATGTATCATTGAAAGCCACTAAGAAGGGGTATGACAAAAGAGGCTGGTGGTTTTGGTGGCCATTAGGCTTCAGGGAGGGAACAAAGTGGCACTCGAAAAGCCATCCCATGAAGCTAGTGAGAGATACAGTCTTTTGAACAAAAGCCCAGTTTTGTGCAGTGCCTTGGTTTACAGATGAGGAAACTGAGACCTACTCAGAAGCAATCACTTCTTCAAGGTCCTGTGGACAATGAGGACTAGAGCCCAGGTCCACTAAGCCCCAATTCCGTGTATTCCCAAGATAGACACTGCCTCTGAAATAGGTATGCCACTGTCATGTCATTTTTACATGATAAAATCAGATTTAAATAGTTTTCAATGACACTCCAGTGATCATGTTAGTATATGTCCTGCTTCTAAGCAATCAGCATTTTTAAAAATGTACTTTGGCCTAGAGCTGATAAGGATTTTACTTTTCAGTATGTGAAGTAACTGTACTCCTATAGGTACTGTATAGCAGTGAGTCCAGAATCATCTTTAGCCCAAGCACAGGGGGAATTTATCAGGATTACAGGGTGTGGATCCTCCAGGGAAATTATGGTTTGGGATCATTAAGATGCAGAGATGCCCGTTAGACCAGTGTATCACATTGCTCAGCTGTAACCTTTTAAGTCTCTATTTCCAATTGATAGTAACATGAATAGTGCAAGGAAAATGGGTCTGAGTATTTTCTTGAACCCAAACACCACTGTACTTTTTTTTTTTTCGTGATGTGAAATATAGTCAAATCTTTGGCATTATTCCTCCATGATAAATATTTAAGTTGTGTCCCCATTTTCTTATCTGAAGATACAACCTTATATTTTCAGTGAGGTTCTTTCTTTTCTTGAGACCTGATACCTGCCAGGAAGTCATAGAAAAAAAAGAAGGGTTGTGAGAGAGGATACATGGTACAGCCTCTCCCTTGAGCCGTGATCCCAGACCGTGGCATCTACCCAGAGGAGAGTTCTTTTGTTTCTAAAGCCTTCCTTGGGGAGGCTGTTCTAGGTCTTGCCTCTGAACTGACAGGGTCAGAGTCACAGCTCTTGCATCCAGCCTAAATGTATCATGCAGTCATGCATTCCTTTCTGTCACGGTGTTCCTGTTGGGAGCACAGAGGAAGCTAAGAGAGCCAGTTGCCCCCTCCACCCAGGTACTATAATAGTGGTCAGCGAAACAGTTGTTTCTCTATGTATAACCATTCTGGTTGTGTTTATGCGTGTGTACATGGGCACACGAGTGTATTTGTTTACAGTTTATTGGGAAGGCAACTGTCTGGCATCAGTTACTGGTGATCCACAGCTTGTCTGAAGAAAATAAGAATATTAAAAACAATGCAAGCGATTCTTTTCTATCTCCAGATTTTCAGACCAGCTCATTTCTGTTTGTCGATGGCCATCAGGTCAGTGTCACATCCCTAAAGCCTCTGTCTTCCCCGCTGCTGTGTGCTGAGCTGGATGTGCCAACAGTGATGAACAGAGAGTTCCCAGGGTCGATAAATTGTGTTCCCACTAATGAACTTTTGCTATACCTTAAGTGATAGTAATGGCCTTTGAAATTTGGGCAGTTGTATAATGACTCTCTATAAAGTACATTGATTTTTTTTCTTTCATTCCTTCTTTTTATTTCATTTTTACCCATCTGAAGAACTCTTTCAAGGTCTTCTGTTTTGCTGCTAAAAATTGTGGTTGCTGTTGCCTTCAGGTCCCCTTTTACTTGCATATCCACACTGTACGCTTCCGTTTCCATATCTCTACATTGCAAGTGAGGATGATTGTGTTTTCCCATCCAATAGGTACTATTACTATTTATCTGCCTCACAGTCAAGTTTTATTAATTACTTAATTAGTGGTACTAAAAACAATTAGTGTTTGGGAGCAGAGAGTGTTACATACATGCTAAGAACAAAAATTGTGAGACACAGAGGTTGAATTCTAAATAAAGAAAGCAAGTTTCACCAGTCGTGGTGGCTCATGCCTGTAATCCCAGCACTTTGGGAGGCCAAGGTGGGCAGATCACGAGGTCAGGAGTTCAAGACCAGCCTGGCCAATGTGGTGAAACCCTGTCTCTACTAAAAATACAAAAATTAGCTGGGTGTAGTGGCACACACCTGTAGTCCCTCCTACTCAGGAGGCTGAGGCAGAAGAATCGCCCAAACCAGGGAGGCAGGGGTTGCAGTGGGCTAAGATTGCGGCACTGCCCTCCAGCCTGTACAACAATAGTGAAACTCTGTCTCAAAATAAAGCAAGTTTCATCTTTTTTTTTTTTTTTTTTTTCCGAGACTGGGTTTTTTTGAGACTTTGTTGCCCAAGCATTCAGCTGGGCGATCACGGCTCACTGCAATCTTTGCCTCCCGGGTTCAAGTGATTCTTGTGCATCAGCCTCCCGAGTAGCTGGGACTACAGGCGTGCACACTTGGCTAATTTTTATATTTTTAGTGAAGATGGAGTTTCGCCATGCTGGCCAGGCTAAAGTTTCACCTTTTAATTTGAGCAGTGAGTGGGTCCCCACAATGGCCTCTGCCAAATGGCATGTGTGCTCGGGAGTATGAAATGTGCACTCCTGATCCTGCCCTGCTGGATCTTGCACTCTTGCATGTCATTCTGAACATGTCATTTCTTTTCTCTGCTCTCCATTTGTGGGCACTGATCAGTTGAAAACACCCTATACATAAGCTTTACCCATTTAACTAAAAAAGGCTAGGAGAGTTGAAACTGCAGTGGGCTATACCTTGGCCTGTTTCTTTGACCCCTTTAAATAGGATTAATACTACTGTATAAGATGATGCATGCTCATGAAGCCTCAGAGGAGGCTTTACTAGCGAGCTCTAACTTCACCATTAGATTAATACAAGGTTATGGCAGGCCCAGGTACCTCTGTGACTCCTATTTAGGCCCTAGACATCAGAACTGTGACCTGGGCTCTCCCTTGCTTACAGAGCCTTAAGTCCAATAGCTACCTGCCCACATCAGAATACATAAATCTTTGAAATAGAAGTGGTGAGAAATGTTCTGTATCACACCGATCACTAGAGAATAGAATTTGCAATCATCATCCCGTTTGGCAAAATAATTGCGAGCACTTATTAAGCTCCTACTATATGTGGCATCGTGCTAGGTGATGGAATGAAAACCATGTAAGAGCAATATGCTGGTGTGGTTATTTCAGTATCTTCTTGTGCTTGCCTGGTGAAAAACGTGTCGTGTAATTGACAAGTCTAGAGCACAAACGATAAAGTGAATACTGAGTAATATATGATAACTGTCACAAAGGAGGCATTGAGGGCTGATGGGAGTTCAGAAAATGGAGCAGGTATTGAGGGATGCCAGGTAAAAGGTCAGAAAGGTGACAAAGTTTGAACTGGACTTCAGTCAAAGAGCCAAATGTGGACCGGAAGAAGAAGGTGGATAAGAAGGAAAAGTGGTAGTGGAAGGAAAAGAGAAGAAGGTAGAAGGAATGTATAGAGCTTTAGAGAACAACATGTCAGACCTTTGTTCTCTGCTTGGTGAGAACAGAAGACTTTTTTTTTTTTTTTTAACATCAGGAAGTAGTGAAAGATAGCTTGAAATGCAGAAAAGGGTCAGCTTTTGAAGAGCATTGAATTTGGGTTTTATTCTACTGGGTCTGCCTTGAATTCCATCCAAAAGGGCATAGATATTTAAGTACCAGAAGTTCCTTTATTGCAGTCAGTTTGGAAGGCACTTCTTGTACATCAACTTCCTCCATGAGCTGGGGAAAAGGTCTCTGTGGTGTTTGAACTATTCAAAAGAGCTGCTCCAAACAGATGCCAGAATGGGCTAAGTAGTGTGCATCTTCCCCAGCACTGAGACCAGAAAGCCCCGGAAGATATGGAAATCCACGAGTTCAGAGGATGGGCAAGTTGCAAGTGGCCTTTTAAAAGCCTTCTCTTCCATGTTATTTCTCTTCCGCTAAATGCATCACTGACTCTATTAGCCCCAGTGCCGAGAATTTCAACTTGTTTTCACAAATGACAACAAAAAACTCCATCAGAAATGATAGTTTCTTTAGCTCATCAAATCTCTATTCACTGCAGAAACATTGTTGTTGTCCTTGTGGCTTGTGATCTATGATTGCTTTTGTAAAGACAATGAAAAGGCAAAATATATAGGTGGAAACTTAAATTGACTTTATATCGCTAAGATTTCCTGTCTTCAAAAATAGCATGCTAGATTAATGCATTTCTGATTTCAAGGTGCTTTGTTTTAAAAAAACTGGTCTTTGCACATAATAATTCTATCAGACAATGGTCTGTGGAAGAAAACGTTGTATGTGATTTACTTCTGGGGGCTTTGAAGAATGAAAATACTGTTTTTTACTAATGATCTGAGATATATAAAACATGGTTATAACATGCAAAGACATCTTTCAGTTATGGACTTTTTCTCCTTCGATGTGTTTGTTGTAGGATCTAAGAGAGGAATGTGTGAAGTTGAAAACAAGAGTGTTTGATTTGGAACAGCAGAATCGAACACTAAGCATCCTATTCCAACAGCGAGTCAGACCCACTTCTGATCTGCTCCTCCAGGTATGTGTTTATCTGGAAAACAGTCTTTGCTACTGAAATGCTGTTGACAGGAAGTTACTTAAGTTGGGAAGTTAGCAACATCTTCATGAGCAAGGCATATTGCATCAGAATCCCCGTTCTTTCCTCTCTCAAGATATGTCATTAAATTTGAATGTGTCTTAAGTTCTTGACTTTCTAAAGCTACATGCAGATAAGGAAATGCACTAACACATAATAAACAGGCAAAAGAGACAATCAGAAGATGTCCTATAGTAAACTAAATGGAACCATGGAAAGAAGTTAGGAAATAATTGATTGTTTTAGGAACCAGCATTAGTAATCTTGCATATGTGATAAGCAAGGAAGAATTTTATGTAATGCCAAAGCACATTTTTTAAAATTTCAAACTCTTTATAATCAGAAATACATGTGGGGGTTGTTTTTCTTTCATATCTCTCTACGCGGAGTTCCTTCTTATAACAGAACGCCTCCTGTTTCTATCTCAGTATTTTTACAGGTTGTCTTTTTCTAAGTGCTCTCACTGAACTATTTTTTTTTATTTGCCTTCATAACATGGAAAGCTGTGGAAAGTCAAGCCATTTGAATCGATTTGAAGCTGGTCCTGACAAAGCACTAGAGAATATGTGCCCCTGCAGGGAAAACACATGAATGGGCAGAGGGGTCTGCAGGGCTGGCCTTTGCTGTTTCCGATGTTTGTGATCCTATTAATGTGTATATTTGCTCAAACAAGCTCCCATGAGCTTTGCCCCAAGCCCGTCTAAGGCTAAGCTGTCAAAGGCTGCGTCGAGGTTTCACAGGGGCAGTGTGCAGCGTACAAAGGGCAGCCCACCACTGCATGGTCTAATTGGCTGAGAGGAAGGTCATCCTCCAGCCTCTGGTCATCTGGACGATACTGTCCAGCACTATAACCACTAGCCATGTAGGGCTATTTAAATTTTAATTTTAAAAATTTAAATTAAATTTAAATTAAGTTCCTATGTCCAACGAGCCATACTTCTAGTCATCAAAAGCCACATGTGGCCAGGGGACTACCTTAGTAAACCGCGCGTGTGGAGAATATTTCCCTCATTGTGGAAAAATCTGCTGGACGGTATTTTTCCAAATGATCCAGATTGTGTTGCTAATTTACTCTCTGAATTTTGGCATAAAAATCTTAGGACTCCTCAGAGAAATAATGGGAAATTGTAATTCATTTCAGAGAAAGAAAGATGTTTGGTAAGCTGAACATCAAAATGTAATTTGCCCCCCAAATTAAAGTAAAACAGCTCTCTGAATTATAAAATAAATCTCATCTCCTAAATTAATTTCCTGTCTGCCTTATATGTTTGAACATAATTCATAATTTATGACTCAAAAATTGTGTGGGGCGGGAGGGAAGTCATCTATCTCTATTCTGTTTTCTGTTCCTGACCACCATAAATATTTGTCATAGGGGATCTTGCATTTATAAAAAGTTGTGTTTCTTTCATAATCTCATCATCAAGATTCAATATTAGAACTACTTTTTTTTTTTTTTTTTTGAGATGGAGTCTCACTCTGTCTCCCAGGCTGGAGTGCGGTGGCGCGATCTTGGCTCACTGCAAACTCCGCTCCTGGGTTCACGCCATTCTCCTGCCTTAGCCTTCCGAGTAGCTGGGACTACAGGCACCTGCCACCACGCCTGGCTGATTTTTTTTTTTTTTTTTTTTTGTATTTTTAGTAGAGAAGGGGTTTCACCATGTTAGCCAGGATGGTCTCCATCACCTGACCTTGTGATTCACCCATCTCAGCCTCCCAAAGTGCTGGGATTACATGCATGAGTCACTGCGCCTGGCCCTCTAGAATTACTTTTAAAAACTGTTGCATGTTCCTGATTTTTTTCTGTTCTGCATGTTGTAACTTGAGGCTTTTCTGAAGTAGTGTTTAAGACTCTGCCGTCCCTGTTTATGAATTGTGATCATTTATTTGCACGGTAAACACACGTGCTATGGATATCTAAGCATTTTCATTGGCTGTCACAAATTTCTTAAATTCATACCCAAAGATCAGGGGATGATATATATGCTAACAATAAAAATGAGTGTTTATTCATTTGGTGTTTTCAGCCAACACACTTCATATTTCTCCCAAATAGTACTGCCTTCCAGGAGCCATTCTAATTTAAATATTATTTATAAAAGATGGACTGTTAATAATTCTGTGAAGAATAATGATATAAAGTGTGATACCTGCCCTCTTAACATCTTGGAGCTCATAATCTAAGACAGAGGACATGACTGGCTTTTCAGATGGTGTGTTAATTATTTCACTCATGGCTTTTCATTTTCTGTTAGTACTTTAGGGTTCAATTGATAAACAAAATATATACAATGGAGCTAAAATACAATCATTCCAGACTTGCTTTACACCTATGGATACTCAGTCATTATGTGTTGAGTGGAATAATGAACAAATAATAATTCATTGTTCTGGAGAGTTATTTCACATAAACTTAAGAGAGGTCTATGCTCCCACCTCTTCTTTTGAAGCTTTCCTGTCTTACATGAATGTCAAGGCACTATGCAGTCATGTGTTTCAGCCCAGTATGTCTGAGGATGTGGTGGGTGGGGGCAGCAAATCCACCAGTGTGCCCCTGGTCCCAAATATTATAGACCCTATAGCTGCTGCCCATGGTCTGTGGATTCATTATAGCAGATTTCTAAGTAGTTTTTAGCACTTCTTAGAAGGCTGCATTAGTTATTATTTGTTGAATACAGCCTAATGATTCTCTACATTCCAAAGTTGCTACCTGAAGAGAAATACAGAAAGAAGAGTTAGGAACACATTGTGATTTAGGTAGACAAATTATAAATAGTATAAAGGAAAATAACATATAAGAAACAGACAATTCTTTGTCCCTTAAAAATACAGAATAAGAGGTTACATGGATATCATTTAGCAAATTCTTATGTGGGAGAAACGGAAAGGAAGCGCTCTGAGGATTAGTTGACAGATTCTGGTAAACTTACAAAGGGAGCCAGGTCCCTGAGGGAAATAATAAAGGCCTAAGCTGAAATTAAAATCTTAAGAATGACAACAAACTTCTCTTTGATTTTGGTTTCTAGAATGATATCTCTGGGACTATGAGTGGCAATAAATCAGATTAAGACCCCCCTCCATATTAAAATCAGCATTGGAAGTAAATTTCAAGGAATCGAGATGGCAGGATAGCAAACAAAATCCAAAAGTAATGTTCTTACAGAGACCGGAATCTCTTAACTAAGCTCATTTGAAGCTGCTTGTCCAGATCCACTGGTGCTCACCATTCTTTCTTTTAAATCACACTGAACAATACCCTCAACTTAATGAATGTTGGCAACTGGTAAAGAGCTCTCTACCATGTGCACTTATTTCTCTTACCAGTGGAGCTGAATACTTGCCAAGAATGAGTTATTTTTGTTACTCAGTAGGTCTACTAAAGTAGTATTTGTGATCAAATTAAATATAGGTGTCTATAAAAATAAATTGTGGGAGACCAGAAATTGTATTAAATGTGGAGCAGTTCTGCTGCAAACTGCTCAAGTGGTTTTAAGTTCATGTACCATTGTTTAGGAAAACAAAAATTAGGAATCATAGGCAATGTATAAAGTGTGTGTTGCCAAATTTTTAAAAAAAGATAATGGAAGATTTCAACAAAAAGATCTCTAAGCAAAGAAGCAGCCTTGGCCATACCGAAAATGTCATATACCAAATGTATAGTAGTGCTTACCATGTGTCAGACTCTATTCTACAACCTTTACAGCACTCACCAATTTCATCTGTATCACAGTCCCATGGGGAGGACCTATCATTGCACCCGTTTTACAAATGGGGATACTTTGGCATAGACAGGCTAAGTCCTGTAGCAGGTATTTGACAGACCAAGGATTTAAACCTGAAAATCCAGTGAAATTAAGTCCCCCCTTTCACCTCCAACTGGTGCTCCCTCTGCGTGGAACCTGAATGAGTAAGAGGACAAATTTTCTGATTCCCTACTGTAGGTGACATTTGAATTAACTAGTCCACCTGGGATTGAGTCAGATCAGAGGGCTTTGGCAGTACAATCCCAATAAGGAGCCTAACATCTTTACACATTTCTGAAATGTGGCATCTAAGATTTTCCCCTCCCTATGTGTTCTTTTACTTGTTTTGAATGCCTGTGTAATCATTCTGACAGGACATTATTCTCGTATTTGTAGCCTAAGACAATGTTTTCTTTTCTTTTTCATCTGATATTTCAAAAAGTCCTACTACTGATATCCTTAGGCCAAGTTAGGAAGAAAAGAATTTTATAGGGTAGATTATTCACGTCAACAGTGGAGGATCTGACAGCTTAGAACCAAGGTGCAAAAATTTGCTGTTACTTCTTAGAATGCGGTCTTTTTGTTTTTGCTAGTGTTTTATACTATTATTTCCAATAAGATGAGAGGGCTTTTACATTCTACTTGTTCCTCTTTTCTTTTTCTCTCTCTTAATTTTCAGTGTAAATCTATTCATGAGTCTGATCTGGCAAGACACTGCACACTTTGCTCTCCACCTGTCCACAAGCCAAGCATCCCACTGGGAAATCCAGCCAAGGGCCACCCCAGCAAGGGGCCAGCCAGGGCCTCGGCAGTCCTCACTGAACTTTCCCCATACTGGAGTTCATGTAGTGTCAGTGGTCTATGCCACAGTTAAGGGTCTTGTGTGGAATTGTAGAATCCTAGCCTCCATGAGTGGGGGTCATCCAGTGCAACCCACGTAATTAGAGATTGCTTGATAACTTTTAATTTTAAATCAGTAGCAATCTCTTTGAGGATAAGAGCTTTTACTTTTTACCCCTTTACATATACTATCCCTGTTTATAATACATATTCAGTGCATTACATATACTATCCCTGTTTATAATACATATTCAGTGCATTACATATACTATCCCTGTTTATAATACATATTCAGTGCATTACATATACTATCCCTGTTTTTAACACATATTCAGTGCATTACATATACTATCCCTGTTTATAATACGTATTCAATGGCTTTGCACTTAATTGCATACATTTTTTTGTAAAACTCAGTTTGTTAGGGAGGAGATTCCAACCCTGATAAGATTCTAATCTTCATGGCGAGAAGACCATGCCGCCTTCTGTCCACTTATGTATATTTTTGTATCAAAGCCCTAGGTGCCCGATTTATATTTTTCCAATTTTTTATTTGTGAGAATCAGAGATTTGTAGACATTTTCACTCTTTGCCACCTTAGGACTTGTCATTGTGTAATGAACACAGCTATACAGCACTACCTGGAACTGAACAATCACATAAACAACCAACACAGAAGTATCTTCTCTAGGATATTTGGTCATTTGGAGAACTTAGAAAATGTTAGCCACATTATACACTTTTTTTTTTTTTTAATTTTTTTGACAGAGTCTCACTCTGTCACCCAGCCTTCAGTGAAGTGGTGCGATCTCTGTTCACTGCAAGCTCCGCCTCCCGGGTTCACACCATTCTCCTGCCTCAGCCTCCCGAGTAGCTAGGATTACAGGTGCCCGCCACCACACCCGGATGATTTTTCATATTTTTAGTAGAGACGGAGTTTCACCATGTTAGCCAGGATCGTCTCGATCTCCTGACCTTTTGATCTGCCAGTCTCGGCCTCCCAAAGTGCTAGGATAACAGTCATGAGCCATTTTCCCCGTCTTTTATACACTTTTAAATGTATATATTTTGCTTTTTCAAAACATCTGCCTTTGGGGTGCTTTCACATATATGTAGTTGAAGTGGGACAAAAAGATGAAAAGAAAAAAGGCTAGTTAAGCAGGCAGCCAGCGGTGAGAGCAATAAGGGATGGGTAAGTGAGTGAGTAAAGAAGAGGGTAGAGAATGGAACTGTGGTTCTTGAGTTTT
Source organism: Mandrillus leucophaeus (assembly GCF_000951045.1). Classification (NCBI taxonomy): domain Eukaryota; kingdom Metazoa; phylum Chordata; class Mammalia; order Primates; family Cercopithecidae; genus Mandrillus; species Mandrillus leucophaeus. The sequence goes on from NW_012110252.1 coordinate 3,770,366, forward strand.
TGTGATGCAGGCTTTTCATTCTGATCAATTGTGGCCTCTCTTGAGACACAAACTAAGAAGGAGCTGGGAGAAGAGGCAAGAACATCCACACAAGTTTGAAGCATCTACCTGGCTTCCCATGCTGTTCATCTTAGGAGTTTCTGGAATGGATGAACTCTGCCCCTTGGCTGTTTGTGTGGACCAGCCATGGAGGCGCCTCCAGCCCTGCCCTACAAACCCGATATCTAATTTAGAAAGACCCACAGGGCGACAGGAGGAGCAGCCAGTGATGCTTCAGGGATGCTGAGTAACGCCAGGGCTCAGATGGCAGAGTATCCACTGGTGGTGAGCCTGTCATCCTGCATGGTTACAGGACATTGGTGGTTTCATTATGGGCACCGGCCAGACATGAAAACATATGGAGAACGTGCAGCAGAGATTCTGTCTCATGCACTAAGCACTGGAAAGGATATTAACCTGTCAGACCTGCAGGAAGTGGCCCCTTTGAGAGGTAAGGGATGCTTTGAAAAATCACACAGTTCCTGCAGGGCAGGGCTTTTGATGATGAGATGTAACACGTGAGGTTGGTTTGGGATCAAGTAAAGAGCTATACAAAAGATGAGAAAGAATCATCAGGGTTATGGCAAGATGTGATTTTTCCCTCTTCATAATATGCCCAAGACCCTCTATAGACTTGCTTCACACTTCAACAGCCTCATTTTTCTTTTTTTCCTGACACAAATTCTTTACTTCAGCCAAGCAGAAATACTTTCACTCCACAGAGCGTGACATAGGTTTTCCTTCAACTGTTCCACTTTGTATGTCATTTTTCTGTTCAAAATGCTACTCTACCCCTGCCCACCCCACCCCTGCCACTCCTCTTCATTCAGTTACCAAATTGGGAGCACCCAAAGTAATGTCAGTGCTGAGGAGTCCATGCGAAATGCATTTGCTCAAGAGCCTGTGGTCTACAATTAAGCCTGAAAGTGAAATGATGTGCTGAAAGGCATGTGAGAAGCTATAGCAGCCGGGCAGAGACAGGCATGGGGCAAGTGGAATCCTAGCTCTGCTTACAGAGGGCCCTGGGGAAGGCCCAGCAGAGGAAGCCATGCCTCCATGTGACTCTCGGTGGACAAGAGAAAGTATAAATGCCATCCGGAAAGAACACGCTGTGCAAAGGCATGAGAAATTCTCTTCCTCACAATCTGGTTTCTAAATTCATATGCTTTGGAGGTACTCCTGGAATAAGATCACAGCTCCCCGCCCCACTCAGTCTCCTACTCACACCTTGCTCACTATGTCCTGGTGGTGTTGATATATTACTTTGTAAGTATGCTACAATTCTTTTTGCATACCTTTGCTCTTCATTCCCAAAGCAATTGAGGGGCGTATTTTTGTTGTTGTTGTTCACAAGACCGAGAGCTTACTAGTCCATGTGTCATGACTAAATGCTGTGTTCCCGTTAGCTTACATTCAGCATTATCATGGAAGGTGCGTGTGGTCTGTTATAAGGAAATCAAGGTATGATTCCTACTCTTTTCTTGCTTGGTTTGGCCTTTATTTTCTTAGGGACAAAAACCTTGTTTTGACCTTTGAATCCTCCCAGTACACAACTTGGATAAACGTGAGCCTCAATAAATGCTGAGTGAACTAAGGATTATGTGAAACCAGGCAAATGGAAATGCTTGTAACAGAGGTACAGGGAGGTGGTTTCACAAATGAAATAGCTCCAAGGGAGGGAAGAGGAGAAGGGAGCGAGAGCAGTTCTTAGGGTGCTGGGTATTTAAGGTGATAAAGGCAGGCTTTGAAACATTATGTTTAGATGGGTCAAGACAATTAGGGAAAATTATCTCTCCTTTTAAATGAGTTTCAGGTGTTTTGTTGTTGTTTGTTATGTTTTCTCTCTTCCTGTGGCCGGTGAGACTGCAGACATGGGTTCTATCTTGGAATTGTTGGCTCCGGAAGCTGTGGAGATTGTATTACATGAATGTGCCTTTGGTCAGAGGGACCGATGTTTCCATATTGTTTCATGGGTTTTTATCTCTCCATTCCACTCCCTCTTAAATTTTAAGTAACTTAATGGAAGGCACCTAACTTTCTAGTCTTCATATCCTCCTAAAATTAGATACATGTATTAATTGTATTAATATGTATTAATTGCTTTCAAGAGCACATGGCTGACTTCTCATCATATGTGTCAATCTATATTACTATGTGGTTGGCTCTACATAAACCATCCTCTCACCAAAACAATGAAAACTCTCATGCTCTGAGATCAGATGTCTTAAGGGGCTAAACCAGGTGAAGGAAGCAGGAAAGGAAGTTGTGTGTACTGCGGCCAGCCCCAGCCAGTCTGGCCCCATGGAAATGCTAGTTAGGTGTCGCCATAGCTTTGAAAATTTTAAGAAGCTAGAAATGCAGACTTTTGCATGTAGTCTCTCAATTTTTAAATGTTGGCTAACACCTAGTTCAACTATTTCATGACACTGACAAAACCCAATAAGGCAACTGTGCACCAGGATTGGCCTGCAACCTGCTTTTCTTTCTCTGCCCTGAAAATGATGGCTTTTTAATTTAAAATGTGGTGCATGTACTCAGAATACCTGGGCACTATGCTGCACAATCATATTCATGGGACAGCCAGAATATATTGCTTTATTCATTATTTCAACAAAAATTCATTGAGCACTATGTCCTCAGTAGTGTACTGGCTCCTGAGGACACAGAGATAGTTTAGACACAGTTTCAGACTTAAAAAGATCATCATTTAATAAGGAGACAGATAATGTAAACAAACAGTTTTACAGTAGAGTAGTAAATGCAACAGAAACATTTACCATCCAAGGTTCTCAGAGGAAAAAGTGACAAACACTATTCTGGGTGTCAGGAAGCCTTCTAGGGTGTGGCCACAGCTAACCTTGACTTTGAGGAATAAATAGGAGTTTATTAGGGTAACAGTTTCCAAAAAGCAATTTGTGAACTAAGTTCAGGACTAATACTGGGATTTGTATTTATATTGAACCCAGGTCCTGGATTTAATGATAGCTGTAAGATTATAAAATTGTCTTACCCTGATTCAGCCTTGTTTGGCCTTCCCAACCTCTTGCAACAAATATCGGATTAACTCACCCAGCTCTGCAGGAAAACAAGAACCTCCAGGAGTGGTTGAAATTTCTGTCACTGTGACCTTCAACAACACTTCTTTCTAGCTTTTTAACTGAAGAAGAATCTAGTTAAACTGAATTGAGAAGCCTAATGGAAAAGTGAAGAGCCCTCAGTGTCTAAAGTTTGTTTTAAGGATTTCAACATTGAATAGAGGTTCAAACCCTGAATATAAATCAACATTATATTGCAATAGACTAAGTGATTGAAGTGTAAATTCAGGAAATGCACCTTGTAGCATGAAACATTCAGGCGATGTATATTTTTATCATATTTCAAACACAGAAAACCTGATTATCCTGAATTTAGTAAATTTCATGCAGTAAATGTTTATCATGGTAACCTAAAAAGTCCCCTAGTAAAAATTGTTATTAAGCACTACATTTTCGTTCTGAGTTTTGGATAAATAGAAGGATTTTGAAATGCAAGCGATAGGAAGTACTGAGAAGGGAATGGTGATGTTTACCTGGGGATTTCATTATGCAGATTACAGCATTCATTTCTTGGCACTGGAAATCGTGGACTGTCCATTGCTATCAGCAGATGTCACACTAGGGACATCTTATTCCCGGCACGAAAAGATTAAGTAACCTAAACTCTGACATGAAAGACCAGTGTTTCCAGAAATGAAAAGCAATTTTGGCTTTGTTCTGTCACTCGTCTTACCACGAGGGTGCACTGGTCTAAGAGCTGCCCTGAAACACTCAGGAACAGCTTTCTGGAGTTGGCCAGTGATTTGCAATCTGCCGCAGCTCTTCGGGAGACTTGGGAACAAGTCTTTAACCTGTCAGCTGCAGGCAGGAAGAATATCTTTGAAGTCCTGAATCTTGGCTGCATGGGTCAAGGAAGGGAGGGGAAGGGAGGAGAGGGTAGGTACCAAGGAAGCAAACAGATGCATCCATGATCTCTTAGCAAAGCCAGAACAGGCTGAGCCTCCTTGGGAAGAGAACTGCAGGAAGGCCACTGAAGCCCCGTGCTGCCTGGGATGGCCAGACCCTAGAGGCAAGTGGGGTTAACGTTCAGTTGTGCCTGGCCTGCTGCAGCTGCTCAGAAATACACTGAGACTGGGCTCACAGTAGCCCCCAGTGTGATCAGGGGGATGAAGATAAAGATTCTCAGGGCAAGATACTCTCATATCCTGATGCCACTGGTTTATAACTTAGAACCGGCTACACTAGAAGAGTTGAGCCAGATTCAAAGGCCAAAAGACATGCCCCACTTCCATCTACTACGGCATATGCAGGCACACACAAGCCCAGGTCAAGTTTTCAAAAATCCTAATAGAAATCTCCAGACAGGTGAGATGATAGTGCACCTTTGTGAAACTGGGAGACCCAGGAAATGTTGCCAAGTCTCCTGTTCATAAAGCCATCTTCATGCAATTGCTTTCTAGCCAACTTTTCTGCCTTTAAAGCAGTTTGTATGTCTTACCTGGGTCAGTTTCTGTCAATCACTGTCAGCCTAATGTCTCAAAATCAAGAAGTGAAAAAAAAAATGCTTGACTTTTCTGAAAACTTTGAAAGGCCATTCATCTGCAAGGAGGCTCACTGGAATGAGGGGCTTTGCCCTGTATGTCACAGACCCCGATAGGAAGCCGATGCCACTGTGACTCACTGGTGACCTGAGAACAGCCACACAAATATGTCGTCACTGCCTCCAACCATACTCTGTGGTTGATCAATCTCACAAGTACCTCACAAGTGGGAAAGCAGAAGGATCAGCAGGGTCCCTGTAAAATAACATGATTAAAAGGAGCATGAGATTCTTTGCAAGAGTGTCTCATTAGGAGAGGTAGTCCCCGCAGTTCTATCAGCTTAACACGTGCTGTACTAAGGTAGCAAAGTGTTTCTGTGAAAAGATACCTTGTAGTTACATTGATAAAGCTTTGTGATTGTTCCATACATTTTTAGCGAGCAGAAGGCATCTCACTGCATCTTTACAATAGGCCCAGGGTATTAGTGCTATTTTACAAATAGGGAGATGAACCCCTAGAGGCTGCGGCTTCTTCTTTGCCAGGGTTCTTCTCCGGTCCAAAGCTTCCTGCTTTAAATTTACCCACTGCCCACTTAGGCCCTCATTTCCAAATGTCACTTCATGACTTTTCCTAGGCCTGCGTAAGGAAAGTATATTGCAGTGGCATTTAGCGAATTGGCCAATTAAAAGATATTTAATGGTCTGTTTGGACTTGGCAATGTGCTACACTTTGGAAAAATCAAATTCAATACATTTGGGTGGTGTCCACATAATCTGAGTTACAGACAACACTGTTGTGGGCATAATAGATATTTCCCTGAATAAGGACATGGATCTAATAACCTAGTAACATGATCAAATCGCTTGCCCTAGAAACATGTTTATGCCAATGAGTAATATAATCATATATTATTATATCTCAACTTTCAAGATCATATAATCTACCCCCCTCCCTGGTTATTGGACACTCAGATTGATACTTGCCTTTTGCAAGATCGCACAGTCTGTTCAGAGGAGAGTAGTGACTCGATTCCAGGAATCCTGATTCTCAGCATTGTACCCTTTCTACTATGCTGTGGGGGTAATAAATTTGAAATTTGCCTGAATTAAGGAATAGAAAGAGCTTGGCATGAGAGATGTGCCTTCAGTCTAACGAGCAGCTTTGAGAAATGGTTCAGATGGAGTGGACTGAGTAAATCATCAAGCTCCAAGGAGGCATGTCGGGTGGACCAGAGAGGCAGGAGCGAAATTAAAGGCTACTAAGGTCCAGGCAGGCTGAGATTCACATACCCTCTCCACCACACGTTGGCTGGGTGACCTTGGGCCATTCTTGAAATGTCTAGGACCTTAATGTTAGAGGCTAACAAATGCAGAAGTTCTTTGCTTTGTCATCTTGTGAGATTTGTGACCTGCATCTGTGTGGCAGGGGATTGGGGAGGTGCAACAAATGATCTATTTGCTCAGCACTGATTTCTGAGAAACTGTGGTCTGAGCGAATGAGATATTGGCCCGAAAATATACTGTATGAAATCAGTTTCTCTTTTCTATTATTGACTTGTTGTTGGATTTTCCTGGGAATTTGTATTTCTTGGGATTCTCTAGGGATATTTAGCCCTAAGTAGAACCTTATGGGCTTTTAGCCCAGTGACTTGGAGTGAATGTTTCAGCAAGAATAGTGTCTGAGATAGGCAGGAGTTGGAAATGCCCTGGATTAAGCTATCTATGTAATCTTGTGGTTAACTTTCAAAAAGAGGGGGAGCCATGGCTGGATCACAGAATCCTTTGAGTATCTGAGCAAGACAGTAGGTTTTCCCCCTATATACAGAGAGAAATTAGCTTGTAACTTCAAGATATTCAGGGCCCCTGGGAAGCCTGTCTATTAGTTAAGAAATTAATCCCTCAATTACCAAATTAATTCTGAATTAAAATTTAATCCACGATGATCATCTGCATCATAACTGCCCTTTTATCCTTTATTCATTCACATTGCATTGGACACTTTCTATTTCATATTGTTTCTTTGCTTCAGGCCTGTTTTTAAATCTTTACCAAGTATGACAGATCCTGAATACCCATCTTTGTAAATTCAAAGTACAAATCTCCTTTAAAAAAAAACAGTTGTTTTTAGCTTTTTCTGTTCACTTTTTAAGTTTTATTTTATTGTATCTTTTGGGGACAAGGTCTCACTATGTTGCCCGGGCTGGAGTGCAGTGACTATTCAAAGGTGTAATGATACCACACCACAGACTCAAACTCCCAGGCTCAAGTGACCCTTCTGCCTCAGCCTCCTGAGTAGCTGGGACTGCAGACATGCACACCACGCACAGCAGGCTTTTCCTTTTGATGATTGCTTTTCCCTCCCAAATAGCTAACAAGTGAATGGAAAAGGATAAGAATCATGTCTTCGAAATCATATTGTATAACAGATATATTTATGTTGTGAAGAAATCAGAATTTCAAAATAGAACACATTATACACTTTTGGACATGAGATGCATACAGATGTGTTCCAATAAGCCTTGCTCATATTTCATTGTTACATTTGACATTGTTCAAGACAGGCATTGAAATCCTTGAATTAACGTAAAGATCTCATAATGATATGAGTGCAAAAAGCCGTTATCATTAATGTTGCAGCAGAATTTGCCATAAAAACGAGAAAAGCTGAAATGAGAGAGGTAATCTGCAAGCTGATGCCTCGGATGGAAGATTGTCTTCTCATTACAATGTTATGTCCATTTCTAAAAGGAAAAAAAAATAACTCGCTGACTTAATTCTATATCAGGATAGGACATGTGAGATGTTCCTGGGTGCCCTTTGTGCATCTGGGTGGATTATCACAATTGATTGTTCACTGAGCTATCAGACTGTTCATTTCAGTAGCTAAATTTTGCTTCTGGTCTCTGACCAGACTGCTGAAACACTGAAGATCCACATAACATATTATTAAATTAACTTCTCCAAAGCAATTTCCTAATGAATCTGAGTCTTTACGCTGGTTAAGAGGAAGCATTAAACACATTCTACATATAGTTGTGACCTGTTTCTGAAGAATATTTACATCCTCCTTTATCCACCCCAAAAGGATTCTCTAATTTCTCTTTCCAATCAATCCTTCTCAGTCCTCAGCCCCAGGCAACCACGGCTCTGCTTTCTGTCACCGTGGATTAGCTTTGTCTTTTCAAGAATTTAAACAAAATCATGTAAGATATACCCTTTTGTTTCTGGCTCATTTTGCTTCACATGTGTTTGATATTCAGCCATGTAGCTGCTTGTATCAGGAGTTCTTCCACAATGACTTTTGATTTTTTGATTTGTGATGAGATGTGTCCTTGAAGGTGTTCACAGAAAATGTTCAGTAGGTTACATGACCAGCTTTTTGGCAGTAGATTCATTTGTGGCTCAGTTAATACTTAAAAATGTTATCCTGGGACTTGGTGTACTAATGCAGCGTTGCCAAAAGGGATGATATGTGTATATCTGTCTGGTTGGATTCTAAGGAAAACAATATATATAGAAAAGGCAGAACAAGGGCTTTGGAGTGAAATACACCTGGGATCAAATTCAGTCTTTGCTACTCATTAATATCATGACCTTGCCAAGTCATTTCATTTCTGTAAATTTCAGTCCTCTTTGAAAGGAGAAAAACAATACTAACTTCTTGGTTGTTGTGTGCATATATTTTAGAGTTAAGTGAGTTAGCATATGTAAGGTACTTAGTACGATGTATTGCACTACCAATAATAACTACTTAATTATATTCTTCCTTTATCATTATTTTACCCCACATTTCCCACATCTCTTTAATCTCTCCCAATACTGAATGCACTTTTGGGGTTTAATTGCTTTTCATTGCCCTATAGTCTGAAGTATTTTGATAATTTCCTTTAGCCACTTTGTATATACTTATAGATTTTTGTAATATAAATATGGCCCATTTCCTACTTTTTAAAAGCATACAATTGAAAACATACACTATTTGCATGGCATGAAAATTTGCCTGTTTCACTCACATTCATACAATACCAGAATATTTAATTTATAATTGAATTTACTTAATTCATGAAATGCACAAATCATTCTCTGGAATAATAAAATATGTAACGTATACAAGCATATACAATTTATGAAAGAGCCTTAGTTAAGCCACTGTTATTTCTGCTTACAAGTTAGAGACTCTAATAGCCATTCCTGAAGCTGATCCAATTCTGCCACTTTCTGAGTGCTAAA
>NW_012110252.1:3785980-3786528 GCF_000951045.1 Mandrillus leucophaeus
GAGGAGCTGGTACCATTCCTTCTGAAAATATTTCAATCAATAGAAAAAGAGGGAATCCTCCCTAACTCATTTTATTAGGCCAACATCATCCTGATACCAAAGCCTGACAGAGACACAACAAAAAAAGAGAATTTTAGACCAATAACCCTGACGAACATCGATGCAAAAATCCTCAATAAAATACTGGCAAAGAAAATCCAGCAGCACATCAAAAAGCTTATCTACCATGATCAAGCTTCATCCCTGGGATACAAGGCTGGTTCAACATATGCAAATCAATAAATGCAATTCAGCATATAAACAGAACCAAAGACAAAAACCACATGATTATCTCAATAGATGCAGAAAAGGCCTTTGACAAAGTTCAGCAGCCCCTCTTGCTAAAAACTCTCAATAAACTAGGTATTGATGGGACGTGTATCAAAATAATAAGAGCTATTTATGAGAAACCCACAGTCAATATCTTATTGAATGGGCAAAAACTGGAAGCATTCCCTTTGAAAACTGGCACAAGACAGGGATGCCCTCTCTTACCACTCCCATTCAAC
>NW_012110252.1:3789235-3791254 GCF_000951045.1 Mandrillus leucophaeus
AAGATTTCATTCATAATATAAATAAAAAATATGAACTACCTAGCAATAAACCTAATAAGAAATATGTAGGATCTAAATGAATGAAACAGGAAAATGTAATAAGAAAAGAAAGGAAGAAATGAATAAGTGGAAATATATATCTACGAGATGAGAAAAGTCAATGTTATAAAAATGTTAATTCCCCAGAGCCAATCTAAAATTAAATGCATTTTCAATCAAAATCAAACACAATTTTTTGTGGGACTTGTCAAGCTGATTATAAAATACACCTGGGAAGTTAGAAATGTTCTCAAGTAGCCAAGTAAGCGTTGAAAATAAAGAACTACCCAGAAGTATGGGGTGGAAAAATTACCCTGTGGCACTTCAAAATATTCTATAAAGTTGTAGCTATTAGAACAGTATGGGTTTGGACCAAGAAGAAATAAATAGATTGAGGGAGGAAAAGTCTCAAAGGCCCATTTTTATATGAGAATTTATTTTATAATAATAGTAGTGGTAAGGAATGATGAAATATGCATAAATGGTTTTGGTGCATTTGATAATTCATTTGAAAATGATAATAATAATAATTGGAGCCCTATCTCACATAAGGAAATATAAAGTTTACATGGGTTAATACCCTAAATGTACAAGAAATTGTGTAAATACTGAGGAAAACACAGAAGACTTTTTTTTAATTTTAGCGTATTGGATATTTTCTCAAGCAAGGCATGAAACCAATAAGTCATACAGGAAAGGACTGTTTGACTAAATCAAAATTTTAAGATTTCGGTTGATCAAATATTCCATATACCTAGGCAAGATAGGCAATAGACTAGGAGAAAAGGTTTTTGACTTACAAATAAAGGACTAAAATGGGAAGCAAATAATTCCTATGAATTAGAATTTGTCATGAGTTAAAATGAAGTAACCCAAGAGTAGACATAGACAGTTAACAGGAGAGGAAACACAAATAGCTGATGAGCTTAGGAAAGATACTCACCTCACTACCATCCAGCTAGCATAGTAAAACACAAGATAACCTTTTTTCACCACACAGACTGGCATAAACAAAAGTGTGGTGATAATATATATAAAACTTTGTAATACATTTTGAAGTACCCTCTACTCAAAGGTGGAGAAGAACAATCTCATACACAAATGTTGAAAATGCAAACTGCATGCATTTCTGGCAAGGTTGTAAATAAGTACTGCAATTCCTGGGTGGCAGTTTAGGAGTAAACGCATCTACCCTTTGACTTAGCAATTCCACCTATCCATATTTACAGAAACCATCATTCATGTACAGAGGGTGATATGTCAGACATTGGGCACTGTTTTCAAGTAACACATTAATAGAAACAACCTAAATGTCCATCAAAAAAAACTATGCTATATCCATGCTATCCAGTGTTATCAAGTTAGAAGTTTAAAAGTATCAAGTTAAGCTGTATTTAATGACCTAGAAACATATATTTAAAATATATTAAGTGAAAAAGTAAAGTTGCAAAGCAATACAGGTAACGTGATATAATTTATAGTAAATACGCACTCACACAGAAAAGCAAAACAATGAATAATGTATAAATATATCTGTATAGACTTTAAACCAACAAAGATCAAAAGAGACAAGGTCATTACATAATGGTAAAGGTATCAATTCAACAAGAAAAGCTAACTGTCCTAAAATACAGGACCACCCAGATTCATAAAGCAAGTCCTTAGAGACCTACGAAGAGACTTAGACTCCCACACAATAATAATGGGGCACTTTAACACCACACTGTCAACATCAGACAAATCAACGAGACAGAAAGTTAACAAGGATATCCAGGAATTGAACTCAGTTCTGCACCAAGAAGACCTAATAGACATCTACAGAACTCTCCACTCCAAATCAACAGAATATACATTCTTCTCAGCACCACATCACACTTATTCCAAAATTGACCACATAGTTGGAAGTAAAGTACTCCACAGCAAATGTAAAAGAACAGAAATTATAACAAACTGTCTCTCAGACCACAGTGCAATCAAACT
>NW_012110252.1:3794659-3803190 GCF_000951045.1 Mandrillus leucophaeus
CTTTGTAGGGACATGGATGCAGCTGGAAACCATCATTCTCAGCAAACTATCACAAGGAGAGAAAACCAAACACCACATGTTCTCATTTATAGGTGGGAACTGAACAATGAGAACACTTGGACACAGGAAGGGGAATTTCACACACCGGGGCCTGTCGTGGGGTAGGGGGAAGGTGGAGGGATAGCATTAGGAGATATACCTAATGTAAATGATGAGTTAATGGGTGACACACACCAACATGACACAGGTATACATATGTAACAAACTTGCACATTGTGCACAGGTACCCTACAACTTAAAGTATAGTAAATAAAAGAAAAGAAGAATAGTAATACCAGAAAGAAACCACAGGAAAAAAATAGAGGGAAAATAATTGTGAAATAAGATAATTTCCAAGCAAGAAAGCATTCGGGTTGAAAAAGCCCGTGAGTCCCTGAGGACACATCCACAGCAGGTGTATTATGAAGCTTTAGAACACACTGGGGAAGGAGAAGCTCTCCACAGGTGGGGGCAGCTACGGGACAGCCAGGGACAATTACAGGTCATGAAATAGGAACTACAAACTGAATAATGTCTGATTTCTCAACAGTATCACTGTTGTGCTAACAGTGGAATGAAATGCTCAACCTACTACGACCAACCAAATGTTAATTAAGCATGGGGATAGACTAAAGATATTTTCCAGCTTACAAGCACTCATAGCCAACAAAAGAACCACCCGTGTCCCTTTTCTTAGGAAGCTACCACAGAGTGTGCTTTAGGAAATGGAGTGGGGAGACATATTTGGCCTAATACAGGATTTGATACAAGAAAGCAGCAAAATAAGACTCAGAATGATGATGAGGACAGTCCCATGAACAAAATAAACAGCAGTACAGCAGGCCTTAAGAGCAATAGCCCAGGCAAGGCTCTAGGGGGTGGAAAATAAACTTTATAGTATGGCATAAGAATGATACAATGGACTTTGGGGACTTGGGGGGGAAGAGTTGTAGAGGTGTGAGGGATAAAAGACAATATATATGGTGCAGTGTATACTGCTTGGGTGATGGGTGCACCAGGATCTCACAAGTCACCACTAAAGAACTTACTCATGTAACCAAATACCACCTGTACGCCAATAATTTATGGAAAATAAAATAATAAAGAAACTTTGTATCTGAGAATATGGGACATGTTACTGATGAGCAGTTGGAGAGTCGAGGGAAACATACAGGTTTTCAGGGAAAAAAAAATCATATTTTCTGCAAAAAAATAAAAAAACCACTCAGTAACAATAACAAACAAAAAAATATTCCTAGGAAAATAAGAGATTGTTCATGAAAGAGGTCATGGAGTGTACCATTTAGTCAGCCGTGCAATCAGTGGTCATGATAATGCTGTAGTTGCTGTGAGTTTAAACATCAATGAATTACAAATTACTGTGTTAAAGTTAGGAAGGGGAGACAAGAAGTAAAGGCATGTGGTGGGAGAGCTTAGTCTGTATTTACCATGTTGGGAAGTCAGTGGAAGATGTCTGCAGTTGATAAATCAAGAAATAACAGTGAAACATGTTACGTGAGCATTTTTGAGCAGCAGCATGTTGTGATAATGGTCAAGAGTACAACTACCTAGATTTAAATCCTGGTTTTGCTACTCAGTTGCTGTATGACCTTGAGGAAATTTCTCAATGTTTCTATACCTCAGTTGTCCCATCAGTAAAACAGGATAACAAGAATGAAATAATACAAATATATTTTTAGGAAAGTACCTAATATGCAGTAATCACTTTACAAGCCTTAGCTATGATTATTATTTCAAAAGTTGGAGCCAAGTATCAGGGAGAAGCCTGTGGGTAGGAAGTAGGCCCCCAAGGTAGAGAAGGATGGGGTGAGACACTTCTATGTTTTGTTTCAAGCTGCTTAGTCACATCTAACTTTTAAACTTTTATATATTTTACTTGGATAAAATAAAATTAATTGACATAAAATTAACTGGCAGTAAAATATTAGGAGGAAAACCGAGAATAGTGCTCTGATGGGTAAAATTTGAATGAAAATTGGAAAAAGAAAAGTTAGTTCATTAAAGGCAGGAAAGTGAAAAAAATCAACACACCTCCCCAACAAAGAACGAAACTTGAACAAGCCTGATCTAGAGGGAAAAAAAAAAGTAAAAATTCAGATAAATGATGTTAGAAACTACAAAATGGTGTAAACTATGGATGGGGAAAGCTTTGTACTAATGAAATTGAATTATTAGTGTTCTAAGGAAGATAAAAGACAAAAACCATCTCAGTAGAAGGCAGGAAACCTTAGCCAACCAGTGACCAGAGAAGACGTTGAGAGGGCAAAGATCAACCCCTAAACAAAGCAGCTGAATTCTAATTCATTCTATAAGGCCTGTATCATCCTGATACCAAAACCAGACAAGAAGACAACAACAAAAAAAGAGAACGATAGACCAATATTCCTGATGAATATAGATGCAAAAATCCTCAACAAAATTCAAGCAAACAGAATCCAACAGCACATCAAAGAGATAATATACCACAATTAACTAGGTTTTATACCAGGGATGCAAGGATGGTTCAACATATACATACCAATAAAGGTGATGTATCATATACCCAGAATTAAGGATAAGAAACATATGGTCATCTCAATAGATGCAGGAAAAAAATGATAAAATTCAGCCTCTCTTTATGATAAAAACCCTCAACAAAGTAGGCATAGAAGGAATATACCTCAAAATAATAAAGGCCATGTACAACAAACACACAGCCAACATCCTACTGAACAGGGGAAAGTTAAAAGCGCTTTCTCTAAGAACTGGAATGAGACAAAGATACCCACTTTCATGACTCCTATTCAACATAGTACTGGAAGTCCTAACCGGAGCAGTTAGACACAAGAAGGAAATAAAAGGCATTCAGGCTGGGTGTGGTAGTTCACAACTATAGCAATCCCAGCCTTTGGGAGGCTGAAGCAGGAGGGTCACTTAAGGCCAGCAGTTCAAGACTAGCCTGGGTAACATAGCAAGACCTTGTCTCTACAAAAATTAAAAATTATAAAAAAATTACTCAGGAGGCTGAGGTAGGAGGATTGCTTGAGCCCAACAGTTCAAGGCTACAGTGAGCTATGATTACACCACTGCACTTGAGTTTTGGTGACAGAAGTCAGACACTGTCTCTAAGAAATGAAATAAAGGGCATCAAAATTGGAAAAAAAAGAAAGTCAAATTCTCTCTGTTTGTTGATGATATGGTCTTATACCTAGAAAAACAAAAAGACTCTACAAAAATCTCTTAGATTTGATAAATAAATTCAGTAAAGTTTCAGGATACAAAAGCAGTGTACAAAATCAATAGCATTTCTGTATACAATAAACAGTCTAGCTGAGAACAAAATTAAGAAGGCAGTCTCATTTACAATAGCTGCCAAAAAAAAAGTCACCTAGTAATAACATTAACCTAGGAGTGGAAAGATCTCTAAAAGGAAAACTACAAAACATTGATGAAATAAATTGTAAATGACACAAATAGAAAATCATCTCATTCTCAGAGATAAGAAGAATTAATATCATTAAAATAACCATACTACCCTAATCTACAAATTCAATGCAATCCCTATCAAAATGCCAATATCACTTTTTCACAGAATTAGACAAACATTTCTAACATTCATATAGAACCAAAAAGGACCCCAAATAGTCAAAGCAATCCTAAACAAAAAGAACAAAGCTGGAAGCATCACATTACTCGACTTCGAATTATACTACAAGGCCATAGTAATTAAAACGGCATGGTATTGGTATTAAAATATTCTGTTCAATGGAACAGAATAGAGAACTCAGAAATAAACCCACATTATTTACAGCCAACAGATCTTTAACATAGCTGACAAGATCATGCATTGGATAAAGAACACTCTTTTGAATAAATGATTCTGGGAAAATTGGATTGCCATTTGCAGAAGAATTAAGCTGAAGCCACAGCTCTCACCATGTACAAAAATCAACTCAGGATGGATTGAAGTCTTAAACCTAAGACCCAAAACTACCAGAAGAAAACACAGGGGAAACATTTCAGGACACTGGTCTGGGCAAAGATTTTTATGGATAAGACTTCAAAAGTACAGACAACAACAAAAAATAGGCAAATGAAACCATATAAAGCTAAAAAGCTTCTGCACAGCAAATGAAATAATCAACAGAGTAAACAGAACCTGCAGAATGGGAGAACACATTTGCAGATTATTCATCTGACAAGGGACTAACATCCCGAATATATAAGAAACTCAAATCAGCAACAACAATGAAATAATCCCTTTAAAAATGGTGTGAAAGACATGAGTAGACGTTTTTCAAAAGAGGACATACAAATGGTCAACAGGTATATACAAAAAAGCTAAACATCACAGATCATCAGAGAAATGCAAATTAAAACTACAATGAGATATCATCTTCCCCTAGTTAGAATAACTATTATTAATAAGACAAAAAATAGTGGATGTTGTCAAGGATGCAGAGAAAAAGGAATGCTTATATGCTGTTGGTGAGAATGTAAATTAGTGCAAACTTTATCGAAAATAGAATGGAGATTACTCAAAAAACTACTAATAAAACTACCATAAAACTTCCATTTGATCCAGCAATCCCACTACTGGCTACTACCCAGAGGAAAATAAATCCATATACAAAAAAGAAACCTGCACTCATATGTTTATCACAGCACTGTTCACAATAGTAAAGATAAGTAATCAACCTAAGTGTCCGTCAACAGATGACTGGATAAAGAAACGTGGTATATATATGCCATGTAACACTATTCAGCCATAAAAAAGAATGAAATCATGTCTTCTCCAGCAACAGGAATGGAACTGGAGGTCATTTTCTTAAGTGAAACAAGCCAGGCACAGAAAATCAAATCACACATTGTCACTCATAAGTGGGTGTTAAAATATATGTACACATGGTTGTAGAGAATGGAATGATAGACAGTGGAGACTTGGATGGGGTGTGGGTGGGGGTGGATGATGATAAATTAATTAATGGATACAGTGTACATTATTCGGATGATGAATACCTTAAAGCCCTAATGGGACCATTATACAATCTATCCATGTAACAAGGTTGCACTCGTACCGCATAAATACATGCAAAACATATGTAAAACCAAATCAAACCACAGCATTTCTACACACCAGCAATGATTAATTAGAAAATGTAATTAGTGAAAGACATTAATACTAACAACCACTCTTTGAAATGCCTATTAACAAACCTACTGGAGAGCTCTCACTATGGAATGATACAATGTCCATGGATGGGAAGACTAAATAATTTAAAGATAATATTTCCAAAATTAAAAAAAAGTAAATCAAAATACCATTATGCTATTTTACAGATTTTGACAAGAACTGGAAGAAAATTTTTGCAAAAGAAAGCATGAAAGGGGACTTGCCTACCAAATTTCAAAACAAATTATAAAGCTACAACCAACACAGTATGATATGGTTCAATAGTAGAAAAATAAATGAAAGAAAGAAAATATCTTCACAGTGTTTAAAAATGGGAGTTTTGTTTATGATAGAGATATTATTTTAAATCAATAGATGAAACAATAGGGATTCATCAATGTATTTCTAAAAAAATCATTATAGCTCTAACAGGATAAGCACAAGTAAATTCCCCGATGGAATAATATATTAAATTTAAAAAAATCAGAGTATGTTTATAATTTTTTGGTAGGTAAGGCATCCCTAAGCAAGATACAAAATCCAGAAGCCACAAAGGAAAAAAATGATATATTTAAGTACAAAACCAAGCCAATCAACCAAATAAACAAAAACCCTATTGCAAAAGACATCGTAAATAAAGTTAAAAGACAAGCAACAGAGAGGGAAAAATTCCAATATTAATATCCATACTAATAATATATAAAGAGCCCCTACCAGTCAATAAGGACAAACAAACTGAAAGAAAAATGATCACAAACTATGTAGAAGCAATTCACAGGAAAAATAGCAGATATCCAATAAACATTCAAGTACAGTTGAAATGATCAGAGAAATAAAAATAAAACAGCAATCAAATAATATTGTTGGTTGACAAACATTTTAAAAATTGATATCCAACATTTAGAGTGTGATAAGTGAGTGCTACACTTTTGTTGAAAGGTAATTTGACTCTTTATAACAGAAATTTAAGTATGCATATCAGTCCCAGAAATGCCAGTTCTTGATATCTCTTCTGCAGAAATGCTTGTACACAAGTACATATGTAAGTTTTAGAATGGTTATTGCAGCATGGTTCATAACAACAAAGAATCAGAAATAACCAAAATAAAGTTTAGTGGGGAAAAGGTTAAGCAAAGAATGGTTCTTCCATGTAATGGAGCAGCATGCAGTAGGAAAAGTGAGTAAAACTGATCTCCATGTACTGACAGAAAGAATCCCAAAATATTCTGTTACGTAAAAGAAGCTGCAGAACAACGTGCGTCATACTGTGCCATTTATTTATGTTTTTAAAAAAGGTATGTTCATACATGTTAGCAAATTTGCACGCATTGGAAATGTTCTGAAAGGATCCACACCAAAAATAAATAGTGGGTATTTCTGGCAGGAGAAAACAGGACTGAAGAGGGGTGAGACGGGGAGGAGGACATTGTAAAAAAAGACTTTCACTTTTACTATATACACTTCTACATTATCGGACATTTTATTATAAGAATACTTTCACATATTGTATAGTTTTTAAAAATTAAATTAAAAGACCATGAAATGCTACTGATGGTTGTCATATTCTTTTGAAAATTACTGCCTTTTGTTCTTCTAACACTTAACAACGTCAGGAAGCAATGGGTCAGATGGATGGTGGATAGGAACCCTTGTCAGTCCCAGTGAGAGAAAGCAGCTATGCATTATTTTCCCTTCTGCTGGAAGCAATATTCAGGATATGCAAGTACGCAATAGATGGGAAGAACAGGCTCATCTGTGTTCTTGTCTCTGTGGTGTGATTGGGGAAGTGCCTCATATCCCCAAAATACCTCTTCTGCTGGTGGTCATGGAGCTCCCATTCCACCTTGGCCCTTTGTTCTTCCGGAGTGAAATACTGTCTACCCTCCTGACTTCCTTTCAGCACTGCAGGCAGGGAAATTGCAAGCAACAGTCTGTCCGTAGACTCAGCATAATCACCAGAAACACCAGTGAGCCAATTTAGTACTCCAAACCCCTCCCATCCCCCTCCACATTAAAAAATAAAATAATTGGGAGTCCTAGTCCTTTTTGGATAGTTTTACTGCTCTGTATCCTGTTGAAAATAATTTTTGAAAATTGGAAAGGAGCTGGAAAGACTAGCATGAGAATGATTTGTTTTCAATAAGGCCTTGGAGGATGAAGAAAGGAAGTAGAAGGAAAGTAAAGCCTAGACTTTAGAAATGTCCTTCTGCTTGGGTTGGTAGAAGGGACCCAGAATAAGTTTGTGTAAGAGGAGCAGAAAGCTTGTGTTTTATCAGTTGTGTTTTAGACTGTGGCAGGATCTAAGAGGGGGAAAGAACATCACTAGACATGAAATCTGGAAAGGCCCTGAAACTTGACCAAAGCACCAGACAGAGTAAGGAAATGCCTCTTAACGTGTATTTCAACAGCCACAAACAAACCCAATGATGTGTGTGTATTCCATTGAAGTCACAGAAAAGAGAAATTTGAAAAGTCTCTCACAATCAGTGGTTCTCAGCTGAGGTCCCTGCACCACCAGCAGCAGCAGCCGCATCACCTGGGAACCTTTTAGAAATGCAAGTTCTCAGGCCCACCCTAGACCTCCTGATTCAGAACATCTGGGTGGAGGTCTCCAGTAATCTGACTTTTATCAAGCCCTCCAGGTGATCCTGCTGGATTCTACAGCTTGAGAACCCATATTCCAGATCGGGGGTCGGGAAGCATTTATTTCTGTAAAGAGCCAGATAGTGAATATTTTAGCAAAGAACTGGCTGTAAGGCCTCTTGTCAGGCATGCTCACTCTGCCGTTGTAGGCAAAAGCACATGTAGATAATATGTAAATGAATGAGTGTGACTGTGTTTCAGTGAAATTGTATTTACAAAAGCAGGGATTTAGTCCACAGGTTGTGGTGTGCAAATCCCTGTTCTAGATAATAACAACAGCTGCCACTTACTGAGTATCTCCTGTGGGGCTTTTTACGAATCATCCCATTCATTTCCCCCAACATTCCATAAGGTAGGCGTTGCTGCTCCCATCTTACAGATAATGAAATGAGCTTCAAACTCTCCACAAAGCATACGCTTAATAAGCCTAGAAATCAACCCTTATTTTACTGTAAAAGCCATGCTGTTTACTTTGATGCTTAAGTAAATGTTTAAACTAATTGTATTATACTCATTATCACTAATATTCAATAAATGCAACACGACTGACATTTTCTTCATCTGATGAGCTGACATTGTCATTGTTTTTTTTAATTAATTTTTTTAATTTTTTAATTTTTTTTGTTTTTTTTATTATACTTTAAGTTCTAGGGTACATGTGCATAACGTGCAGGTT
>NW_012110252.1:3804190-3824429 GCF_000951045.1 Mandrillus leucophaeus
CACTTTTCTCCCATTACTGGTTATGTCAGTCTCCCATCCCCATTTTCTTTGTAAGATGCTGAGTCTCCTAGCGGACAGTTGAGCTGACATCACCATATTGCTGCAAACCAAGGTGAGAGGATAGTAATGACAAGAGCAAGCCTCCACAGGCCTCAGGCTTTGGCTCTAGGAAGGCAATGGGGGTACTGGGCATCCAGAACAGGACTCCTGAGGAAGGTTGGATAGGAAAATGCCAGCAGGAAACACCTGCTTCTCAGTGTTGTGTGTTGAGCTACCTGTGGAAGGTTGAGAGAGAGAATTGCCTTCCCAGATTAGACCAAGCACATGCACTGTGAAGTGACTTATGATAATAAAGACTATTTGTTGTACACACCTTGTGGTCCACACATCACATTAAGTACCTGTATTAGTCTGTTCTTGCACTGCTATAAAGAAATACCTGAGACTGGGTAATTGGTAAAGAAAACAGGTTTAATTGGCTCACAGTTCCACAGGCTGAACAGGAAGCATAGCGGCATCTGCTTCTGGGGAGGCCTCAGGAAGCTTCCAATCGTGGCAGAAGGTAAAGGGGAAGCAGGCATTTCCTACATGGCTGCAGCAGGAGGAAGAGGGAGAAGCAGGAGGTGCTACATACTTTTAAACAACCAGATCTCACTGGAACTACTCACTCTCATGGGAACAGCAAGGGGAAAATCCACCCCCTTTGATCCAATCACCTCCCACCAGGCCCCTCCTCCAACACTGGGGATTATACTTCAGCATGAGATTTGGGCAGGGACACAAATACAAACCATATCAGTGCCTTAGTCTGTTCCTGTTGCTATAACAAAATAGCACAGATTGGAACATTTATGAACAATAGAACTGCATTTTCTCACAGTTCTAGAGGCTGGACAGTCCAAGATCAAGGCACTAGAATATTCAATCTGGTAAGGACTGCTCTTACTGCACTATCTCACCTGAAGTGTCTCCATTTTTCATGAAAATACAATGAGGAAATAATATCTCTCTTTTACAGATGAATAAACAGGATCACACCTCTGGTGTGACCTCAGCTTGGGTTTGAGCTTGAATCTGACTTCAAAGCCAGTATTTTACCTATTCTATCATACCGCTTCCCCTAAGGACTACCAGCAGGTATAGGGTCAACCACTGGCCTTGGAAGGGCTTTGAAAAACCGAAGTGGCAGCTCCATTAAATCTCAGCAACTCAGCTGAAATACGTTTAAACCTGTCTATCTTAGAGGTCTTTATTCAAAGGTAAGAATCAGTATAAAGGAAATCAAGGCCATGAGAAAACACAGACCGAGAATCCTATGAACTTTTTAGTGTGATCACAACAATGTCTTGTTGAGTAATTTTTTTATAGCACATAGGTGAAAAGCACACACACTCTGGATCCAGACTGTCTAGGTTTTTAACTTGAACAAGGTATTTTATCCCTCTGCCACCATTTCCTCATCTGTAACATGTGGCTAATAATACTGTCTACCCCATAGGGAAGTTGTAAGGATTAAAGTATCACATAAGAAAAGATAAATGTTTGAGATGATGGATACGCTAATTATATGATCACCGTACATTACATGTGTAACAGCATCACTGTGTACCCCATGAATATGTACAATTATTATTTCTTAACTAAAAATGAAAATTAAAAACGGGCAAAGAGTTGAATAGACATTTCTCTAAAAAAGATCTACAAATGGCCAACAAACACATAAAAAGATGCTCAATGCCAATGAATTACTCATTTAAAAGTGATGGAAATGGTAAATTTTGTGTTGTAGATATATTTTGTCACAAGAAAAATAACACCCTTTGTTAAATTAAAAATATATATATCACCTCTAAGGAGTGGGGCCGGGCCTGTCATACAGTGAATGCTCAGTCATTTTAACTGTTGCAGATGTAATTATTTCCATGACTCTGTCTATACACTCCATCTCCATCTGAGTGACGGACACTCATGACATTTACCACCGTGCAGTCTTCTGCTCCACATGAAAAGCAGTCTCTTTTCTTCCCTTTTCACATATCAGTGCCTCTGTCGATACCTAGAGTGTCAGTCTGCCTCTAAGTACCCATGCTTTCTCTTCCCCCGCCTCTGCTCTCACCTTGTCTTTCATGCCTTGCCCAGCATCCACCACACTGCAGATGCTTGCGGAGGGTTTGTTAAACTTACACGGAACTTCTGCTATCAATGGTCTGTTAATGAAAAGGTAGCAAAAAGAACATTTCTTCTCCTGTATTGCGAAGAAACCCAGGATGTCCTATTTTTCTCCTTAATCTATAAACTGCTTGATTTACCTGGACATGGGAGGCACTCATTAAATGGTGACTGCCTCTGCTGCTCTTATAATTCTATCACTGCTCACTCCTTCTGTAGCAAATCTAAGCTAGTATTTTTCTGTTAAACCTGAAAAATCTCACTGATTGCTATTATGGGTCACAAACATGATTTTGACTTGAGAAGTCAATATCATTCTAACAGGAGGGCAAAGCACAAATCATGTAATACAAATAAAAGTATAATTTGGCATCGTCGGGTCACCTCTGATAGCCCCTTGGTTGACACCATGCTGGGGAATTAAATAATGGTTCCAGCAGGCCCTTCCTGAGTACAATAAACATAAACAACAGGTGTGCTGGTTAATTGTTTTCTCATCATGATGCATATTTCACACCCCATAACTCCCAAATACCAAAAGAATACATAAAGTTAAATGATTCAAAGATTTAAAGGGTTTATGCTTTTGTGAGAGAGTGGGAATCCACGGAAATCTTTAAAAGGAACTATAACTATTTAATATAATAATTATTAATGTCCCTAAATATGTAATGTTTATTTTGGCTTTAAATGTTTACACTCCAGAGATGACAACCACGGGCACAAGGTGTGTACACATTCATGGAGAGTAAAGCAGTTCATACATAGATTTTACAAAAGCCAAGGATTAGTTATCTCTTACCTCCTTTTAAATGAGCAATTGAAAACTCCACAGAAGTACAGCATCGTACAACAATGGCTTTCTGTTCTTTCCTTGCTGTTTCCAAACTAGCCTTTGCCCTTTGCAAGTGAGCACCGTAGCATGACTGCCTGGAAGGGACTGTATCAGTAATTACACTTGTCACCACTTAGTGTTCTCTTCGCTGCATACACTACACTATGCATTTCAAGCCAGATTAACCGAACTACAATTACGTTAAGTGATTTTTAGCACATAAGTATGTTGTGTAAGATATTTTGCCACCATCTGCTGTGGAAACAACAGTTGTGCCAGCAATAAATCCATATGGCTAGCTCCTCCCATCTCAGGGTAAGACCAGGGATAGTAGTGAAAATGGAATGTGAGCAACAGTGAAACATGAAATCACTAGTCAAGCGATCGCCTCCTTTGCAGTGAATTCTACTAATGTTCTCTTTCCTCTCCCATCATATGACTTGCCCTCTGTTAAAATGGTTTGATATTGGTAGCTTTCAGTCCTTATGGAAAAGTCCCGTCCTATTGATTTTGCTGAGGATGTGAAATACTGTATTTAGAGATAAAAATCAGACACTCAGTGTAACCGAAGAGGCCATTAACGTTTTAACTGTTAGTCACCTCCCTTCCCCCTCCAGATTTTTGTCTTCCTCTGAGGAGTGGAGACGTGAACTATATCATTAACAAGGCTGGCCATAAACTATGCCATCCCTCATTATCATGCATTAAATTTTTGTGGATGGTCATCCTGGAAGTTCATATTAAATTTGGTGGCTTACCTTGAACACGCTATGTTTCATTAGCCACTCACCTATGTAGAGACACAGGAGAGGGAGATCATTTGTCTGTGTCCTGTGAGCAGTACAAGGACAGCTGTGTAACATTATGAATTAAAGTCCACTTAACTGCTCTTGAAGTAGAGAAAGTTGGCTTCAGGAAACTGTCCCACTGAGATCAATGTTGGTTTTCAGGGATCTCTAATACTGTCTGAAACTGAAACTGGTTTTGCCTCTCAAACTTGTTCTTATGGCTGCTGACATTTCAAGTTGACTCATTGAATCAGTTAGGATAATATAGGTCGTGCTATGGTAACAATCAACCATAAAATTTCCATGGCTTCAAATACAAAAGTCTATTTCTTTCTCGTGCCACATGTCTTTTATGAGTCATCAGGCTTCCTGTCCACATGTTAAACACTCAGGAGACCTTGCTGATGGACCAGCCACCATCTCAAACATTGCCAGTCACTAGGCCAGCAAGGTGAAAGCTCTGAGGGGTTCTCACATCAGTATTTAAAATGCTCTTGTTCCCAGCACTTTGGGAGGCCGAGGTGGGCGGATTACCTGAAGTCCGGAGTTCGAGACCAGCCTGGCCAATATGGTGAATCCTGATCTCTACTAAAAAACTACAAAAATTAGCTGGGCGTGGCAGGCACCTGCAATCCCAGCTACTCGGGAGACTAAAATGCTCTTGTTTGAAGCATTCCATCCACAATTCATTAGCCAGAACTAGTCACAGGGCCCCACCCAACCACAAAGGGGTCAGGAAGCACAACTGGACATACTCTCAGAAGGAAAGAGAGCTAGATTTATGTGCTAGGCAGCACTTGTGACCACCATACTCAATCAATATTCTTCTCCCTTCTTTCTTCTACTTTAGAGATTAGAGAGCCAAATACACTATTTCTCAGCCTCCTTTTCTCCTAGTTCTGGCCTATGAGACCTAAAAGGAAATCTGCCATAGAGATTTATGACAAAGCTTATGCTACCTGATAAAGGAGGGACAGATATGGCTCTAGATGTTCTTCATCCCCTCTTAACCCTTCTCTCTATCTGGAGGGTGGAAGCAATGCCAGGATGTGCAGCAGCCATCTTGGCATGAGCCCCCAGTAAAAGATGGCAGAGCAGAGCAGAAAGGTGGGAAGAGTTAATTCCTTGACAACATCAATGAACTGTTACACAAGCCCTGGACCACCTACCTCTGGACATTTGGCTATGTAAGAAATATAAATCCCTATAAGCTGAAGTGACTGTTGAGTGAGGCTTTCTGTTTCTTTGCAGCTGAATGAAATCCTGAGATATTCCTTATTTATTCTGAACTTCAAGAGGAAAACATTCCCATCCAAAAAGATGTATTACCCACAGTCACCCCATTATGTTTGGGAACTCCAGTGTTAGGTGCATATATGTTTTGGATTCTGATATTTTCCTGTTGGATTATTCCTTTTATCATTGTATAATGTCCCTCTTTGTCTTTTTTACTGTTGTTGCTTTAAAGTATGTTTTGTCTGATATAAGAATAGCTACTCCTGCTTGCTTTTGGTTTCCATTTGCATAGAATATCTTTTTCCACCCCTATCCCTTAGGTTTATGTGAGTCCTTATGTGTTAGGTAAGTCTCTCAAAGACAGCAGATGTATGGTTGATGGATTTTTATCCATTCTGCCATTCTGTATCTTTTAAGTGGAGCATTTGGGGTATTTACATTCAATATTAGTATTGAGATGTGAAGTATTGTTCTATTCACCATGTTAGTTGTTGCCTTAATACCTTGGGGTGTTTTTTTTTTCCATTGTGTTATTGTTTTATAGGCCCTGTGAGATTTATGCTTTAAGGGAGTTCTATTGTGGCATTTTCTGAGGTTTTGTTTCAAGATTTTAAACTCCTTGTAGCATTTTATGTAGTGCTAACTGAGTTGTGGTGAATTCTCTCAGTATTTGTTTATCTGAAAAAGACTTTATCTCTCCTTCCTTTATGAAGCTTAGTTTCACTGAATACACATTCCTTGGCTGACAATTATTTTGCTTCAGGAGGCTGAAGATTGGACCCCATTCCCTTCTGGCTTATAAGATTTCTGCTGAGAAGTCTGCTGTTAATCTGATAGGCTTTCGTGTGTAGGTTATCTTATGGTTTTGTCTCAACAGCTCTTAAAATACTTTCCTTTGTTTTGACTTTAGATAACCTGATGACTATGTGCCTCGGTGATGATCTTTTTGCAATGAAATCCCCAGGTGTTATTTGAGCTTCTTCTGTTTGGATGTCTAGATCTCTAGCAAGGCCAGGGAAGTCTTCCTCAATTATTCCCACAAATAAGTTTTCCAAGCTTTTAGATTTCTCTTCCTCAGGAACATCAATTATTCTTAGGTTTGGCCGTTTAACAAAATCACAAATTTCTTGGAGGCTTTGTTCATTTTTTTAAATTATTTTTTCTTTGCCTTTGTCTTATTGGGTTAATTCAAAAGCCTTGACTTCAAGCTCTGAAGCTCTTTCTTCTACTTATCCTAGTCTATTGTTGAAACTTTCCACTGCATTTTGCATTTCTCTAAGTATGTCTTTCATTTCCAGAAGTTATGATTGTTTTTCCTTTATGATATCTGTTTCTCTGGATATTTTCTTATCCATATCCCACATTTTTAAATTTCTTTAAGTTGATTTTCACCTTTATGTTTTATCTCCTTGAGTAGCTTAATAATCAACCTTCTGAATTCTTTATCTGGCAATTCAGAGATTTCTTCTTAGTTTGGATCCATTGCTGGGGAACTGGTGTGATCTTTTGGGCATGTTATAGAACCCTGTTTTGTCATATTACCAGAATTACTTTTCTGGTTCTTTCTTATTTGGGTAGACTAATTCAATAGAGAGGTCAAACCTGCTGGCCAAGCCTGTTCAGATTCTCTTGTCCCACGGGGTGCTCCCTTGATATGCTCTCCCCTTGCCCCTGGGAATGGGGCTTCCTGAGAGCAGGACTGCAGTGGTTGTTATTGCTCTTCTGGGCCTATCCACACAGTGGGGCTATCAGGCTCCAGGCTGGTGCTATGGAATGTCTCCAAAAAGTCCTGTGATGTGGTCCATCTTCAGGTCTCCCAGCCTTGGAAACCAGGACCTGCCCTGGTAGAGGTGGCAGGGGAGTGAAGTGGACTCTGTAAGTGTCGTTGGTTATACATATGTTTAATGTGCTGTCTTTCTCGAATGCTGGTTACACTAGCTGTGAAGTTGTCACATAGACACCCTCAGGACCTCTGGTTAGCCAAGATGTTGCGTGCAGTGGAATCAAGTGTTGTCTTTTCCTTCCTGGGATCAAGGTTATTCTGTCTTGAGTTGCTGTAATAGCCTGAGTTGATTGGCCTCCAGCCAGGAGGTGGCACTTTCAAGAGAACAGCAGCTGAGATAGTAGTAGGGGGCTCTAAGCTTGCCCTAAGATGCCCAGAGTAAGTATTTTGCTTTTTCAGGTAATGGATGGGGCCATAAAGCTCCCAAGAGTCTCTATGTTTTGTGTTCGCTACCAGGGCAGGTAAGGAAATACTATCCGGTCAGGGCAGGGTTAGGCACATGTAGGCTCAGACTCTTCTTGGGTGGAGCTTGCCACGGCCACTGTGGGGGATGGGGGAGTGAGTCTTAGGTCAACAGGGTTATGTTCCAGAGGGGATGCTGGCTGCCTCTGCTCTGTTATATAGTTCACCAGGGAAGTGGGGGAAAGTCTCACCCAGCTCCCAGGCAGTTGGTGAGGTGGGTCTCACTCCTCCAGTTCCCCACTCAGACTTTGCCCTAGACTATGAGCTACCCATCTGAGAAAGCAAGCATGGCTTTCAGACCTCTCCCCTCCCTGTCTGCCCACTCTGTCCACAGTAGCTCCTTTGCTGGCTCACTCATATCCACAACAGCTCCTGCTGGTCTCCTGAACTCTGCTCAAGAGAATTTGTGCCCAATTGAAACCATTACCAATTTCAGTTGAGAGTTTCCTTTGCCCAGCAACCCCTCCCCAATTCCTCTGGTTGTCTTTCTGGAGGGCCCCTGTGAGGTATAATCAGGGATGGCTTCCTGGGGCTCAAGCTAGAAGCTGGGAGTGCGTTCAAGGCACTTCCCACTGCTACTTGTACTTCTATTTTTCTCGCAACTCCCTAAACTCGTTTCATCCCTAGGTAAGGTTAAATCCTTCTCCCGTGAGTGATCTGGAGTTTTCAGATTCCCCATTGGGGATGTGTGTTCAGAGGTAGTTTTTCCCCCCTCACACTTTGGGAACTCAGTTTTTCACCTGTTTCATGGAATTTGCAGTGGAGTGCTGCTTCTTTCAAGGGATCTGTGAATTCTTTTGGTTTTCCTGGTATGTTTCCTGATGGTTCTTGGAGCAAAAGATCATGGTGGGAGTCCACACACTGTTCTGTTCATCCATTTTGGAGCTCTACATTCACCCTGCCTCCTCTCCACCATCTCACTCACCCCAATACAATTAAAATGTGGTCCAGAGATTTTTGATACATGACCCTGTTTCAGACTGTATTTGCCACTTGGTCCTGCTGGCTGACATTTTATGTTGCCTCACTTTATCACTCAGGATAAGCCCAAGTTATGATGCAGTAACAACCCCCAAAATCTTTATGACCACCTGTCTCTGGACTTCTAGCTTAAGGAAAATAAACCCTTGTATGTTTATGCCACCAAAATATTTTCTTCTGTCCCCGAAAACTAGGTGTAATCCTGATTGACAGCAGCCCGTCTTGCTTATTCTTGAATTTAAAAAGAAAACTTCCCATTTAAAAGAATGTGTTACCCACAATCAATGAATGTTTTCAGGTTTTCTTACAAAGGGCTATGCAGAGAGGAAAATCTGTGTAATATTCTCTAAAGGATTCTCAATGTATTTCCAATGATCAGCTTTACCTATATTTTAAAAAAAAAGAAAAAAAAATAAAAACCTTACTAAAAATACCTGCTATCCCATTTCTGTGTCCTCTTTCAAAATTGAAAAACTTTCCCCATGTTTTAATAAAATATAAAGGCTTCATCCTCTGATTTTAAAAAATTAAGTCTGGTTTTCAGGTTTTTGTGGGGAATACCTGGGACACCTATAGCATAACATTTGTTGGGAATAAGATGAAGGAAGGGAAGAGAATATCCTGTGGTTCTGAAAACTTTATAAAAGCCTTGAAACCATCTATGAGAATACCTCTCTACACTGAGAGTTTTACAGAAGCAGCTCAAATCTTTCAAGATGCAAAACGCTTTAAAACAGATGGGAGCTTGTTCAGCATCAACCTTGAGAAATTCAGGTTTTGTCATGTGAATGAATGAGTGCTTCCACTCATGAGAATTCTGGACCTTGAACATCCAAATTGAAGTAGGGTGGCAGAAAATTATCTTTGTCTTTTTCTCTCTCCTTCCACTTTCCGTCCCATCCTCATTCCCTCTTTAAATTTTTAACAGATTAAGTGAATGACTTCAACCAAAAAAAAAAAAAAATCGAATGAAAAAGCCTCTTCAGAAACACTGTGGAATTTCTCACTCATCCCCATCTGCGCTCCCTAGAAGGGCAGCTCTTTGCTTTATGACCGTGTATTGATCTCTAATATCTTTCTTGAGCCTTGTTTCTTCTTTGCCTCCTACAGGCAAAGGGTGAGAGTTAGATAATAGTATTAATTTTCCAGACATCTGCACATGTTTTAATGGCCTTTTGAAGTTTGAAAATAGTTTCTCTTGAGCTCACCACAGGGCTAAAATGCCATTAAGGTCTAGATTGCAACAATACATAACAATCATAGCTGTAGTGCTCTGCTTGGCAATGAAAAGGAAGCTAATTTATTTTAGTGGAGATCTGAATTAACGTAAGTTCCTTAGCCAACCAGGGCCAGTGACTCCAGGTTCTAGAGGTAAATGGCAGAACTCAGGATCCCTGAAATTCACCCATTCCTGTTCACACACGTGGGAAGTCAGAGCCACAACAGGAGGGCTCCATGCCACATGCAACGTGAGACAGAGGATTGGGGAGCAGTGAGGTTTATAACCAAGTTTTAACCATAGACCATTTTTTTCAGATCAAGGAAACCTATGGTCCCCTTCTCAGAATAATGCTTTTAATGCATAAAAGACAAGATTATAAAGAAAGCCAATCGCATTGAAGTACAGTTGCCAAAATATTGGAAAAACATATATGACATGGTAATACATGTGCTTCCTTTCTAAAGCATGAAATAACAAGCACAAGATGCAAGTTTAACATGATTTTTAAATAGTGATGCACATACACAACATTTAGAGATATTTTCAACAACTATAATGTGATAAAATGTCTGTAATTTCTGTTGGAGACAAAGTCACAAGTTTATAGCACTGTAGTTTGATGCCTCCATTCATAACGGAAGGAAATACTGAATTTTGGTTCAAGTTTAATGAAACTAAAGATGCATTTTTTTCCCCTCCAAGTTTATAAATGTCTTGAATTTGGGCGGACGCAGTGGCTCACACCTGTAATCCCAGCACTTTGGGAGGCTGAGGCAGGCGGATCACAAAGTCAGCAGATCGAGAACATCCTGGCTAACATGGTGAAACCCCATCTCTACTAAAAATACAAATAATTAGCTGGGCGTGGTGGTGGGCGCTTGTAGTCCCAGCTGCTTGGGAGGCTGAGGCAGGAGAATGGCCTGAACCTGGGAGGCAGAGTTTGCAGTGAGCCAAGATTGCGCCACTACACTCCAGCCTGGGCAACAGAGCAAGACTCCATCTCAAAAGGAAAAAAAAAAAAATTAATGTATTGAATTCTAGGTCATACTCTGTCACCCAGGCTGGAGTGTATGGCACAATCTCGGCTCGCTGCAACCACCACCTCCTGGGTTCAAGTGATCCTCCCACCTCGGCCTCCCCAGTAGCTGGGACTACAGGTGCACACCACCACGCCCAGCTAGTTTTTGTGTTTTGTTTTTGTTTTTATGGTGGAAATGGGATTTCACCATGTTGGCCAGGCTAGTCTCAAACCCCTGACCTCAGTTAATCTGCCTGCCTTGGCCTTCCAAAGTGCTGGAATTATAGGCACGAGCCACTGCACCCGGCCCTATTCATGGATTCCTGAGGTCTCATGTCGGAAACTCCTGAGAATCTTCTTTATTCATGTCCTAGAAATTGTAAGTCTGTAGAGACAGGGCAATTGCTTAGATTATTCTTCCTAAACAGAATGTAACATTAGGTTTGGGTATGGTGTCACGCCAGTAATCCTAACACTTTGGGATTCAAGGTATCCACACTGCCGAGGCAGGTGGATCACTTGAGCCCAGTAGTTGGAAACCAGCCTAGGCAACATGGCAAAACCCCATCTTTACAAAAAATACAAAAATTAACCAGACATGGTGGCATGTGCCTGTAGTCCCAACTACTCAGAAGGATGAGGCATCGGGATTGTTTGAGCTAGAGAGGTGGAGGCCGCAGTGAGCCATGATCGTGCCACTGCACTCCAGTCTGGGCAACGGGGTGAGACACTGTCTTAAAAAAAAAAAAAAAGAAAGAAAAAGAAAAAGAATTTAACATTAACCTTTAGAAAATATTTGGATAAATTTGCTTTATATTTGATGTCACTCCCAAGCATTTCTTAGTGAAGCATACACTCTGAGTTGTCTTCCTAAGAGTAGGGGTGGGTTCTGTGGACACAAACCACACTGGTATTTTCTTGGCCATCATACGGTCAGTTGTGGGTGAAGCAGCATTGGAGGCTTTGTTACTCCTGGTCAAGTGCTGGGGACCCTCCCAGAGGCACTGACATTATCCCCTGCTTATCCAGTTGGCCAAGGTTAATCTGACATCTGAAGCTCTCTGAAAGGAAAGGAAAAACAGTTTCCAGGAGAATTGTGAGTTGCTCTTAGAATTCACCATTGGTCTCTCATGGAGCACAGTGTTAAGGGACAATAAGTTCAAATTAACCTCTTTACACACAAAAACATCAGGGAATTTCTTAAGATTTGAGAAAAGTGAGATTTAAAACCAGGAATTTTTTTATTATTATTTCTTCTAACATACTAGAGGAATTAATTTAGCTTGTCCCATTACATAGTGATAAACCAGCATCTGATAGCAGCAGCCTGTGTGATAAAATGATTATGGCAGCAGTGAGAAAGAATCTAATAAGGAAATTGATCTGTAGATTCCAATTTTGTAAGAGCCAACATCGATCAACATAAATGTCAATAATGAGATCATATTGAGAACTGCCTGATTCCTTCAGATGATTCTGGAGTCTAGTGACAGATTCAAGAAGTAAATGTGAAAAGGAATTTAAAACTCCCACAGTCACTCCATGGACCAACAGCAGGCTACATGGTACTTTGGTGCCATGTGGCATAGTCTCTCTTGGTCCTGGGTAAAATGAGTAAGAAAGAAGTTGTTTAAGGATTTTCATATTGTAAGATATGTGCTGCCGATACCACGCGGTGACAGTATAAAAACAGTTGTAATTGTACTTAGTAATTATAGACATTTGCAGTTCAAGGAAGGGAATAGGAGAAATGTAATGCTCTTCTTTATTTGTATCTTTGAGAGGTCATGTCTAGATAGTGCTGTGGCAAAGGAAACTGTCAGTTCCTGGAGATTGATCAGGAAGGATTATATGGAGTAGAATTCTCAAGTCTTCATTTGCCATTTTATACACCTTCGTTGATTGTCTGCCCAGACATTTTACTAAGAGCTGGTCCATAGCTCTGTGTCATAGGAGGGACCATGGGTAGTAACAGGACAAGTGTCATTTAGCTTCAAGATCAGGAAAACTGAGGAGTGTTCAGGCAAGTGAGGCAGGGCAGAAATGTCAGGTGGGTGAAGAGAGGGAAGAATATGAAGACACTAGCTCTGCTCACCATCACAGGAGGCCATCTTGTAAGGGAGCCAGTGTTCCACCTCAGCAGGGAAATCCTCCCGTACTTCCGTCAAGGGAGCAGTGCCTTTCAGGGCATGGACAGCCCTCCTGCGGAGACAGGAAAGGAAATCCATTGAAACAAGCAGGCGCTTCCAGCAAACTGCTTCCAACATTCTGACTGTAAAGCAACTGTGACTCAGCATTGGCAAAATGAACCTCCTGGAGTCTTTACCTATCCCCTCTTCCCCTTGCTACTTGTGTTTGTTCTACCTCAGCTGAACACTCTGCTGTTGACTTTGCACTTTCTTTAGCTTGCTGCCAAAAAGGTGATTCTTCAGTGGAGGTGATTCTCTGAGCCCCACAAATTGTGCCCCAGGCCCTAAAAACAGCTAACAGTCTTCAAGCATTTAATTAAACCCTCACCACAACCTTGTGAATCCAAGAGCTCCATCTCTTGAATTTGAAATCACCAGTAAGCCCCTGTGAGCTAGTATTGGTATTTTGTCCCTAAAGGAAATGAAGGCTCAAAAGATGAAGTGGCTTGCCCTAGTCACACGAAGCCAGGATTTAAACCCAAGATTATGATGACACCTGTGGTCACCTGCTTTCCTGCTTCCCTGGTTATGGATATAGCCATGGAGAGGGAAGCTCATTCATGAGGCTGAACTCAGGTTTTCTCCTGCATGTTGAAAAGCTAGTTGTATAGTTATTATCCTCTTTGTTTTAAATATGTCGGCTCTAATGGAGAATTTTGGTCTATTGAATTCCAGTCAATTGAGGTATTTTGATAAGGCAGTTAACATTAGCCACAGTGTGTGGACCTGGGCTTTGCTCCAGCGTAGAGCTTGATGATGCACTGGGCTTGGTGACGTCTTCTGTGACTCAACCATTGGCTTTTTGAATAACTGATTCACATGTTACACAATGACTATATTTTTGTGCATTCAAGTTTAAGGGCATCTGATTTCCTTAGTTTTCTACCAATAGGAAAGGGTTTATGAAATAAATTTACCATCCCACACGAAATAGCTAAATAAAACAGTATAGATTTATGTGTAATAAATGTTTTTAAACCCCTGGAATTATTAACATGGGGCATTTAAGGAGAAATGTTTGTAGTCTCCAACCCACAGTCTAAGAAAAAAATTGTTGTCTTTAAAATCGGCTGAATACTAACAAGTGTTCAAAGCAAACCCTTAATTTTACCATAATAATTACTCTTGGGAATCTGAACTTCCCCATAGTTTCTCAAATGAGTCTAAGAGCAGCTTCTTCTCTCTATAATGCTCATTTCTTTGTAATAGTTATTTATAGATCCATAACCAATTTCTCTGAAAAATAAGAACTCATTTTTGGTATTCTCTGAGGTTGCAAATACCGCACATGGTATATAATAATATGAAAGGAAAGCTCAGAGAAAGATAACTTTGCATCTTGAAAAAAGTTTCCATCAAAGTCGTTTATGAAAATTAAAAAATCTTTAGGGATTTAAGAAGACAGAATAATTTTAGGATTATGGTAACTACGGACTGTCTCAGAAGAAAATAGAGAGATTATGTTATTTATATTTATGCATCGAATATCTGCTTAATACTTCACAATTTCCACCCTAGGAGATTAGGAATTTCTCTTCGCCTTCTTTCTGGGTGCCTGCTTCACAGATTCACATTGTTTACCCAACTTCAGACATGCTTGATTAGAACAGAGTGTTGCCTGTCTGTAGAGTCTGAAGCAAAACAATGGAAACATTGTTTTATGTCTTGGGGAAGATATGCGTTTTTAGTGAAATTTCTGATGCAGTTGTAACTTCCTTATCTGTCATACAAATGTTTGCAATGTCATAGCCATGCACTTTTCTCTGAGATGTTACAATCCCATCTTTAGTCAACTCAGAGGATTTGCTGGGGAAATCGATGAGTAGTTTTGAGTTGAGTGGATCACTTCTATCTCAGATTCTGTTTTCAGAAGCTTCCCCTAATATGCCTGAAAAAGAAATCTGCAAAATTGAAGTTTAAATATAGGATATATTTAACAAACTAATAGAAAAATAAAAATAAATCCACTTGACTTGATGAATCCTGCGTATTAGCTGGAAACTGCCATTTGCCAAGAAATGATTTAGCTTAGTGAAATGTATTTTGCAGCTAATCCTTTAATGTCTGTTTTACATATTACCCTTCCCACTGTTAATATTGAACAATGTTGTAAGCTAGTAATTTTATGCCCTATATTTCAAATTGCTATTAGGAAGCCACATAAATAACAATTTTCAACTGCTCGTTTATAATACCACAAGGCGTTTCTTACCATGGGGTAAAGTAACAGTGGATTTAAAAAACTACTTTGGGGATAAAGCTACAGGGAAACCATGATGCAGATCTGTAGCAACAAAGCCTATAAGGCAAACTGAAGTAATAAGTTGGAAACCCTGATAATGCACAACTTAGTATTAACTATCAAGGGAAGTGAGACGATGGGCTTTCATTGAACATTCAGCCAGAGATTGCATTTATGTAATATATCTTCACAAATGTTTTAAAATGAATGGGACTCCAGCAACATGTCCTATTAAAACCAGTATGTTGAGCTGTAAAATGCAGATGAGTGCACATCACGAAAGTCACTTTTTCATCACCACTCTCATCTCTTTATTCTCCCAGCCCCCATGCAGCGGAATAGTGTGAGAGTCAATATTGCAGGCTGTGAAGGTCCCAGTGATTATGTAATCTCTCAAACTCTGAATTTCATTTGTTCTAATCTTTCCTTTAATAATGTAAGTAAGCACCCATCTTATAAATAATTCTACATAATTTTTTTTTTTTGGTTTTCCAAAACACTGATACGGCATTTTCCCTTCTTTGGAGGTTGTCTTCCAAAGTGGAGTGATAATCGTTCGATTTTAATGTCTCCTCATTGTAGTTGCAAGAGCAGGGCCCACGTACAGTTTCTTGCTGACCATCTGGATAACATATGGAACCATTTGGTTTTCGCAGGAGGAGTCACTGCCTGTCTTCAGGATTGCCAATTATGGATCTCTGGAGTGCTGGTGGCTCTTTTCTAGCATGCAGCATAATTGAGGGCTCTGGACTAACCCCCTACCTCCCCAGCTACCCCTTTTAGGAAGAAGCATACCGAGAAGGCATCAAAGCCGTGTGAATGTCTACTGTGTCTACATTTCTTCCCAGAGACCCATCTGCAGTCTCTTCCTCTAGACCTTTCCTGCCTGTGCATAGATAAGAGTAATGGAGGCCCACAGCCAAGGCCAGCATTGGGAAAAGTATGGGGTAGACAAAGAAGTAGAGGAAAGCATGTATTTTGGAGAAAGTGATGGAATCAGATCCTAACTCAGCTACTTACTTGCTCACTGTGTGACTTGACCCAGGTTCCTGATGGCTGAGACATGTCTCTCACCATTCCCTTCTTGAACTTGCCTCTGTGGTCTTGCTGAACTTTTTGCAGAAAATATCACATTCTCTCTCTTCTCTGGACCTTTTCATATGCTCTTCTCAGAAAGACCTTTCTGTCTTTTTTGACCTGTGCTTTGGCCTGAATGTTTGTATCTTCCCCCAAATTCATATGGTGAAATCTTAACCCCCAAGGTGATGGCATTAGGAGGCAGGGACTTTGGGAAGCTATTAGGTCACGAGCATGAGAGCTCTTATGAATGGGACAGTGCCCTTATAAAAGAGTCCTCAGAAAGCTGCCTTGTCCTTTCTACCACATGAGGATACAGTGAGAATGCACCATCTATGAACCAGAAAATAGGCCTTCCTCAGACACTGGATCTGCTGGCACCTTGATCTTGGACTTCACAGCCTCCAAAACTGCAAGAAATATATTTCTATTGTTTATGAGTCACCCATTTTGTGGTATTTTGTTTTACCAATTGAAAAGACTAAGACAGCCCCCTCTCCTGAGTAATCATTTCTCTGTAACATCTCTTAGCTGTGCTAAGACTTAGCTACAGCTTCCCTAGGAGAACCCCCAGAGCCCCTCTGCTGAGGGTTCCCACAGCACACTATGTTGCAGGTGCCTGCTCAGCCTGTCCCATGAGCACCTTGATGCAGGGAGTGTGCTTGTTCGTCATTGTACCCCAACATTCAAACGTGGATAAGACAATATAGTGGCAGAGAATGAGGTGCCATAGGGGCAGCCCTTAAGTTCATGTCCAGGTTGAAATCCTTGACTTAATAGTTACTTAGCTCCCTCAGTTTTCTCATTTGAAAAATGGAGTTTCTACCTCATAAAGTGACCATAAGGATTAAATAAGGAA
Source organism: Mandrillus leucophaeus (assembly GCF_000951045.1). Taxonomy (NCBI): domain Eukaryota; kingdom Metazoa; phylum Chordata; class Mammalia; order Primates; family Cercopithecidae; genus Mandrillus; species Mandrillus leucophaeus. The sequence goes on from NW_012110252.1 coordinate 3,821,052, forward strand.
AAATAATGCATATCACCTTCATCACGGTGGACGGGAGGCAGGACTAGATTGCAGCTCCAGACAGAGCAGCATGTGGAGGCTCATATTATGAATTTTAGGTCTAGATCGACTGCAAGAACAAACTAGCAATCCCGAGAAGACTCACAGACCCTGCAAAGGAAGCCACTGCTCCTGCAGGACCCAGGAGATGCCCCAAATACTGTGAGTGTCCCAACTGCGGAAGTGGGAAAGGGAGACCCTCCTCTCCCAAACACACACCCCACTGGAGAAGCTGAAGGTCTGTTTGTGGGAGAAGTTTCTGACTTTACCTGGAGTTGAGTCAGTTTGGAGAGCTGAGTGAAATACAGGGGTAGAAGAAGCAGCAGATAGGTTCTGGGAGCTTGCTGTGTCCCCTGACAGCCCATTTCCGCTTGGCACCACAGGGATCCATCAGGAGAGTGGCCAGAGGAGCTGGGGGTGAAACTCCACAGGAAGAAGGAAATCTGTAGCTGAACTTTGTAACAATTTGAACAGGGCCAGACGCCTCCTGGCCAGAACTCAGAGGAAGGCGCAAATCTGGTGTGCGGGGGAAGAACCAAGCCTTTTTTCTTTCTCAGCTGGAAGGTGGGTAGCCTGGGGCAAGTTTTCAAGCCTGTCTCACCTTCCACCTGGAAACAGACTCAGGGCTGTTGAAGGGGCGGGGGCAGGGTGAGAGGGAGCATGGTCGGAGTGAGACCGGCCCTTTGATTTGCATGGGAACTGGGTAAGTCCTGTGACTGCCAACTTTCCCCCACTTCCCTGACAACTTGCATGACTCAGCAGAGGCAGCCATAATCCTCCTAGGCACACAAGTCCAGTGACCTGGGATTCTCACCCCCATCCTCTACAGCAGGAGCAGCAAGAGGCACCCAAGGAGAGTCTGAGCTCAGACACACCTAGCCCCAGCCCCACCTGATGGTCCTTCCCTATCCACCCTGGTAGCAGAAGACAGAGGGCACATAATCTTGGGAGTTATAGAGCCCTGCCCACCGCTGGTCCCTTTCCACACTAATATGGCTGATGCTTTCTGGAAAGTGCCACCTCCTAGCAGGAGGCCAACCAACATAAAAATCGAGCATTAAACCACCAAAGCTAAGGACCCTCATGAAGTCCACTGCACTCCCCTGCTGCCTCCACCAGAACAGGTGCTGGTATCCACGGCTGAGAGACCCATAGACATTTCACTTACAGGACTCTGTGCAGACAACCCCCAGTACCCCGCTGGAGCCAGGTAGACTCATTGGGTGGCTAGACCTGGAAGAGAGACAATAATCACTGCAGTTCACTGCAGTTTGGCTTACAGGAAGCCACATCCATAGGAAAAGTGGGAGAGTACTACATCAAGGGAATACCCATGGGACAAAAGAATCTGAACAACAGCCTTCAGCCCTAGACCTTCCCTCTGACAGAGCCTACCCAAATGAGAAGGAACCAGAAAACCAACCCTGCTAATATGACAAAACAAGACTCTTTAACAGACCCCCCCCAAAAAAAATCACATTAGTATACCAGCAATGGATCCAAACCAAGAAGAAATCCCTGATTTACCTGAAAAAGAATTTAGGAGGTTAGTTATTAAGCTAATCAGGGAGGGACCAGAGAAGGCAAAGCCTAATGCAAGGAAATCCAAAAATGAATACAAGAAGCGAAGGGAGAAATATTCAAGGAAATAGATAGCTTAAAAAACAATCAAAAATTCAGGAAGCTTTGGAAACACTTTTAGAAATACAAAATGCACGGAAAGTCTTAGCAATAGAATTGAAAAATTAGAAAAAAGAAATTCAGAGCTTGAGGACAAGGTCTTCAAATTAACTGAATCCAACAAAGACAATGAAAAAAAAGAATAAGAAAATATGAACAAAGCTTCCAAGAAGTCTGGGATTACATTAAACAACCAAACATAAGAATAATGGGTGTTCCTGAGGAAGAAGAGAATTCTAAGAGGTTGGAAACATATTTGGGGGAATAATCCAGGAAAACTTCCCCAGCCTCACTAGAGACCTAGACATCCAAATACAAGAAGCACAAAGAACACCTGTGAAATTCATCACACAGTGATCTTTGCCTAGGCACATTGTCATCAGGCTGTGCAAAGTTAAGATGAAGAAAAGAATCTTAAGAACTCTGAGACAGAGGCACCAGGTAACCTATAAAGGGAAACCTATGAGATTAACAGCAGATTTCTCAGCAGAAACCCTACAAGCTAGAAGGGATTGGGGCCCTATCTTCAGCCTCTTCAAACAAAATTTTCAGCCAAGAATTTTGTATACAGTGAAACTAAGCATCATGGATGAAGGAAAGATATAGTATTTTTCAGACAAACAAATGCTGAGATAATTTGCCATCACCAAGCCACCACTATAAGAGCTGCTAAAAAGAGCTCTAAATCTTGAAACAAATCCTGGAAACGCATCAAAACAGAACCTCTTTAAAGCATAAATCACACAGGACTTATAAAACAAAATACAAGTTAAAAAGCAAAAACAACAAACAAAAAAAAAACAAGTACACAGGCAACAACGAGCCCAGTGAATGCAATGGTACCTCACATTTCAATACGAACATTGAATGTAAATGGCCTAAATGCTCCACTTAAAAGATAGAGAACCACAGAATGGATAAGAACTTACCAACCAACCATCTGCTGCCTTCCGGAGACTCACCTAACGCATAAGAACTCACATAAACTTAAAGGGATGGAAAAGGGCATTTCATCCAAATGGACACCAAAAGTGAGCAGGAGTAGCTATTATTAAATCAGGCAAAACAACTGCTTTAAAGCAACAGCAGTTAAAAGAGATAGAGACATTATATAATGGTAAAGACCTTGTCCAACAGGAAAATATCACAATCCTAAACATATATGCACGTAACACTGGAGCTCCCAAATTCATAAAACAATTACTAATAGACCTAAGAAATGAGATAGACAGCAACCCAATAATAGTGGGGGACTTCAATACTCCACTGACAGCACTAGACAGGTCATCAAGACAGAAAGTCAACAAAGGAACAATGGATATAAACTATACCTTGGAATAAATGGACTTAACAGATTTATACAGAACATTTCATTCAACAACCACAGAATACACGTTCTATTCAATAGTGCGTGAAACTTTCTCCAAGATAGACCACATGATAGGCCATAAAACGAGTCTCAATAAATTTAAGAAAATTGAAATTATATCAGGCACTCTCTCAGACCACAGTGGAATAAAACTGGAAATCAACTCCAAAAGGAACCTACAAAACCATGCAAATACACAGAAATGGTATAGCCTGCTCCTGAATGAGCATTGGGTCAAAAATGAAATCAAGATGGAAATAAAAAATTCTTTGAACTGAATGACAATAATG
>NW_012110252.1:3825264-3839955 GCF_000951045.1 Mandrillus leucophaeus
TACACAAGTCAATAAATGTGATACACCACATAAACAGAATTAAAAACAAAAATCACATGATCATCTCAATAGATGCAGAAAAAGCATTCAGCAAAATCTAGCATCCCTTTATGATTAAAACTCTTAGCAAAATCAGCATATAAAGGACATACCTTTATGTAATAAAAGCCATCTATGACCATCCCACAGCCAACATAATACTGAATGGGGAAAAGTTGAAATCATTCCCTCTAAGAACCAGCAAAAGACAAGGATGCCCACTCTCACCACTCCTCTTCAACATAGTACTGGAAATCCTAGCCAGAGCAATCAGACAAGAGAAAGAAATAAAGGACATCCAAATTGGTAAAAAGGAAGTCAGACTGTCACTGTTTGCTGCCGATATGATCATTTACCTTGAAAACCCTAAGGACTCCTCCAGAAAGCTCCTAGAACTGATAACAGAATTCAGCAAAGTTTCCAGATACAAGATTAATGTACACAAATTAGTAGCTCTTTTATACACCAACAGCAACCAAGTGGAGAATCAGATCAAGAGCTCAACCCCTTTTACAATAGCTGCAAAAAAAATTAAATACTTAGGAATATACCTAACCAAGGAGTCAAAAGGCCTCTACAAGGGAAACTACAAAACACTGTTGAAAGAAATCATGGATGACTTAAACAAATAGAAACACATCCCATGCTCATGGATGAGTGGAATCAATATTGTGAAAATGACCGTACTACCAAAAGCAATCTACAAATTCAGTGCAATCCCCATCAAAATACCACCATCACTCTTCACAGAATTAGAAAAAAACAATTCTAAAATTCATATGGAACCCAAAAAAAAGCCTGCATAGCCAAAGCAAGACTAAACAAAAAGAACAAATCTGGAGGCATCACACTACCCAATTTCAAACTATACTATAAGACCATAGTCACTAAAACAGCATGGCACTGGTATAAAAATAGGCACATAGACCAAAGGAACAGATTAGAGAACCCAGAAATAAACCCAAATACTTACAGTCAAGTGATCTTAGACAAAGCAAACAAAAACATAAAGTGAGGAAAAGACACCCTTTTCAACAAATGGTGCTGGGATAATTGGCTAGCCGCATGTAGGAGAATAAAACTGGATCCTTATCTCTCACCTCATACAAAAATCAACTCAAGATGAATTAAGGACCTGAAACTATAAAAATTCTAGAAGATAACATTGGAAAACCCCTTCTAGACATTGGCTTAGGCAAGGATTTTATGACCCGGAACCCAAAAGCAAATGCAATAACAACAAAGATAAATAGCTGGGACCTAATTAAACTAAAGAGCTTTTGCACAGCAAAAGAAACAGCAGAGTAAACAACCCACAGAGTGGGAGAAAATCTTTGTAATCTATACATCTGACAGAGGACTAATATCCGGAATCTACAATGAACTCAAATAAATCAGTAAGAATAAAACAATCCCATCAAAAAGTGGGCTAAGGACATGAATAGAAAATTCTCAAAAGAAGATATACAAATGGCCAACAAACATGTGAAAAAAAAATGCTCAATATCACTAATGATCAGGGAAATGTAAATCAAAACCACAATGCAATACCACCTTACTCCTTCAAGAATGGTCATAATGCAAAAAACAGTAGATGTCAGAGTGGATGTGATGAAGAGGGAACACTTCTACACTGCTGATGGGAATGTAAACTAGTACAACCACTATGGAAAACAGTGTGGAGATTCTTTAAAGAACTAAAAGTAGGGCCAGGCGTGGTGGCTCACACCTGTAATCCCAGCACTTTGGGAGGCCGAGGCAGGTGGATCACAAGATCAGGAGATTGAGACCATCCTGGCTAACACACTGAAACCCCATCTCCACTAAAAATACAAAAAATTTAGCTGGGCATGGTGGCGGGTGCCTGTAGTCCCAGCTGCTCAGGAGGCTGAGGCAGGAGAATGGCGTGAACCCGGGAGACGGAGCTTCCAGTGAGCCAAGATCATGCCACTGCACTCCAGCCTGGGAGACAGTGAGACTCCATTGCAAAAAAAAAAAAAGAAAGAAAGAACTAAAAGTAGAACTACCATTTGATCCAGCAGTGCCACTACTGGGTATCTACCCAGAGGAAAACAAATCATTATTCAAAAAAGATACTTGCACACACATTTATAGCACAGTTCACAACTGGAAAATCATGGAACCAACCCAAATGCCCATTAGTCAATGAGTGGAGAAAGAAACTGTGGTATATATACACAATGGAATACTACACAGCCATGAAAAGGAATGAATTAACAGCATCTGCAGTGACCTGGATGAGATTGGAGACTAATATTATAAGTGAAGTAACTCACGAATGGAAAACCAAACACCCTGTGTTCTCACTGATATGTGCGAGCTAAGCTATGAGGACGCAAAACATAAGAATGATAGAATAGAGTTTGAAGACTTGGCAGGAAGAGCGGGAAGGGAGCAAGGGGTAAAAGATGACAAATATGGTGCAGTGTATACTGCTCGGGTGATGAGTGCACCAAATTCTCAGAAATCACCACTAAAGAACTTACTCATGTAACCAAATACCACCTGTACCTCAATATGGAAAATTAAAAATAAAACAAAATGTTGAATTAAATTTTTTAAAAATAGTAATAATGTAAACACTTAGCACAAGACCTAGCCTGCAAGTGAGCACTCTATAAATGTCCAATGTTTTTTTGCATAGTTTTATTTTTTCAGTTAGGTCCAAATTTACATATGGAATTATGCTTCCATGGAAAGAATGTAGAGATCTAAAAAGCAAATGAAATTGACAATACCAATCAAATACCAATAGTGGTAACAATGGAATAATAATAAGGAAAGCGTGATTTTGAGTAAATGAATGAATGATGTTTGAGTCTAGCAAACAAAGATATCACATTGTATTTAGAGGTAATTATTTTTTAATTCTATGCAGTTCATTTTACTGTCTGATTAATTTTTATTGTTATTTTAATAAGTTGTCTATAGCAAACCATCATTAACCAGATTTAACTGGGTAGAATTAAGAGCATGAACTCTGCAGTCAGACTGTCCAGGGTTCAGATACTATTTATGTGACATTAGGCAAGATTTTTTTAGCTCTGTATGTCAGTTTTTTCACCTGTAAGACAGGTATGGTAGTTCTTACTGTAGATTGCAATGAGGATTTAAAAGGATAACATACGTGAAACACATATTTAGTGCTAAAAAGAGCTCAATAAGTGTTCACAGCTATTATTGTCACTGTTATTATTATTATTTCCTTCCCAATTATCTGCCTCTAAAGCAGAACCTGGGAAGGAAAATCACCAAGGCAACATAATTCATTCGATGGGAGTTGCTCAAATTGTGGGCTTAACATTTAGGCAGAAATAAGCTACTTCCATAGGATTTGCCTTGTAAAAGATAGCAATGATGGTATCACGTCTCTCCCTTCATAGAAAAAGCAAGCAGACAGTGATAGGAAGAGCTTGGACTTAGAAGGAAGCAGGTCTGGGACAGAATCCTGGCTCTCCTGCTTCCTGAAATATATGTAGCATCGTGACTTCAGATGCCTTTCTTCGCTTCTGTCATCTTGGGTTCTTCATCTCTAAAAACTAAGATGACAGCTTCTTCCACACAGTAGTATGAAGATTCATGAGATTAGAATAGGGGAAGGACTTCACAGAGTGTCTCTTCCCCACACAGAGGAAGTGGTAATTCATTTCTTCCTAATAAGTGATACATTGAACTCTAGTGACCATAAGTGGAGCTTCCGATAGGTCTGGTAAAAATAGATCAAGTTTTGGGGGTTTTTTCCCCCCACTAATTAATCCTTTTAGTTTAGTGAAATCAGAGAGAAAAAATATATTCCCCCACATGTAAAAGACAAAATCTTCAGAAAGTCAGAACTTTTCAAAAATAAAGCTTGATTAAAAATGTAAAATGCAGTGTGGATAATTTTACAAAACAGCGGGGGCAATTGGAAAGCACTTATTAAAGTACCTGTTAAAGTAATTAGTGATGAAAATGGAAATTTCAGGGCACTTCTGTGTCTCTTAGATCCCAGAATAGGCTCAGGCTGTGCTGAATCACTTCCTCCCTTAGATCATATTCACAGAAGAAGACAAAAGGGAAGCTTCAGAGACTCAGGCTTGGCAAGCAAATGCGAGTCACTCTTCGGCTGTCCTCCTGCCCACAGGTCTGACTGGCCTGCCATGGGAGCCTGAACCTTCTGTCCTTTTTCTCAACATTCTGTCACTTTGCTGTTAGGTCTGAAATATTTCTGATTTTGTTTTGTTTTGTTTTGTTTTGTTTTTTGTAAAGACTTCAAACAAAGAGATTTGGGAGCTCTGCAGGAAGAGCTAAGTTCCTAAGTTGCACAGAATATTCTCTTACGTATACTTAACTGTGTGGTGAATACACTGGCCTCCACCACCTCTAGCTGCATGGCGCCCTGACTCTACTGTGATCTTGTTTGCATGTTCTGCCTTAAGAATTCTTGGATTTTTTTCTCCTTTGTGTGCTTGGTCTGCTCAGGGATATTGTCAGCTCTGTTAATGAGCTGCCTTGAGTCTCTCATAGCTCATAGTCATGACTCTGCACATAGTAGATGCTTCATAAAGCATAAAGCATAAATTAGTGTTGGACTAATTAGAGTGGAGGCTCTTGAGAGCAAGGTCTGCTGTTTTCATCCTCATCCATCCTCCCACTGGTGCTCACCCTGTGGGCCTCGGGGCACTGTTAATGGAATTGCAGCAGATAAGGATTGGTATGAGATGCTCTGGTCATCAGTCTAACCTGCAGAGACCATGAATAAACTTTCAAATCACCAAACCAAATGCTGCTCCCTTAGGTAGCCACTGGATAATCAGGCTGTCATGGAAGTGGGGACCCTTGAAGAAGGTTTTGAATATAGCTGTGGAATAATTGTTTCAAAAATATTTTATAACCTTGGGTCCTGAAGAAGTAGAAAAGAGATAGAGCCATATCATTTGCCAAAGCACCATCCAGAGCTAAACAGAATGCACTCAGGGCAGCTAAACATTGATATGCAAGGCAAGTCCAAAAGTTGTCAGGGAAAATAATAATTGCAACAAGGACTGTTGCAGATGGCTAAAAAAAATTAGCTGTAAAACTTTCACACACTGAAGTGAGATCAAGTTATGATGGACATTTTTTTAAAGGGTCTCTAGAAGAACATTCGGAAGGCACACTGTCACGTCAGCAGGAAGGCTGAACGCAGATATTATGTTTTATCTTTGCAGCCCAAAATGGAAATAATGGCATAATTAATTAAACATCAGCTTTTATCCAAAAAGATTTTGTCCTGGTCTCAAATTTTTGTGAATCTAAGAAATGACCATATAATACTCAGTTATATAATATGCAGTTATGTAATATTCAGTTTTATAATAAATTCTTAATGGAATAGAATGAAACTTGTGAAATGTGAACCTAGGGATCTGCCACAATCTCTCTTGATGGGATTCTGGAGGGACTGATGAAAAATCACACTTCTGAGTGTGGCAAAAATGTAAGTCTAGCATGTGAATAAGGCAAAACTTTGGGGTTTTTATGGAAGATCATTTGGCTTCCACAGAAAAATTATTTTCTTCAGGCTCCAAGCTGTTTTAGAAAACTTCCTGGAACTTCCTTTTGGAGATCCTTATGCATACCTGTGAAATTGCCTTATTACCCAACAGAAGGAACAAAGCTTATTCACCTGAGTGTGCCTATTCAGGGTCATATTTAAAATGCTTCTCTTAAACATGCACCAAATCCTCTAGAAAACTGAACTGAACAGGAAATCAGAGGAAGTTAGCAATATCAAAAGATACTCAGGAGATTTCATAATAACTCACTCCAGGTTTGCTTCCCTTGTGTTGGGCCATCAAACCCTGGGCCCAGAGCCCACCTAGGACAGAGTTGAGGAAGCAGAAATGGGGCTCTAGGAAGCTTTCTAGAAGCTGTGAGGTGAGAACAGCTCTCCAAAGTGGAGACGATTTGAAAACAAAACTAAAGCTGAAAAAGCAGTAAGTTCTTCAGCCGAGAAATCAACCCAACATCCAGGCCACTAGATTTGAGAGAGGGTGATCCCTACACATGGCCAGGTCCAAATAAGCAGCCAGCCAAGTTGACAAGGCGCAGCAGAGCCCAGAGAGACAGTGGGCTAGAGCAGGTGAGGACTCACCGAGACGGGGAGAGGCCAGGGCAGCTGTTGGCGTCCCTTCTCTCGGGTCAGGTGCTGAACAGTTAAAACTTCTCTTTTGTGCAGATATTTGGCTTTTAATAGTTGGAGGGGCTGGATTCGGTGGTTCATGCCTGTAATCCCAGCACTTTGGGAGTCTGCGGCAGGTGGATCACCTGAGGTCAGGAGTTCGAGACCAGCCTGGCCAACATGGTGAAACCCTGTCTTTACTAAATAGCCAGGTGTGGTGGTACATGCCTGTAATCCCAGCCACTCGGGAGGCTGAGGCAGGAGAATCACTTGAACCCAGGAGACAGAGGTTGCAGTGAGCCACGATCACGCCATTGCACTCCAGCCTGGGTGACAGAGCGAGACTCTGTCTCAAAAAAAAAAAAAAAAAAAGGGGGAGACTAATTATATTCCTGATTATGGTGGTAGATTAATTCTCTCACCAAATCTGAATGAAGAGAAGAGAACCATGGTGAAATGATCCCTTTTGTACTTTCCTCTCTACTTCTAAAGCTGAGTTAATAACTTCTAAAATCCTGACATGAAAAATTTCATACATTCCTCTTCAACCTTCAGGAAGTACATCAGTAAATGCAAAAGCTGCTCACCGATCTATTTTACTTGATTTGTCCAGCATGGTTTCTTGTGTTGCCCAAATTTCTTAGATGAGCTATTTTTTTAACCTCAACTTGCATCAATAAATAAGGACTCAGTGTCTTCCTGGCCTTAGCAGTCACTGCCTTAAAATTAAGACATCACCATGGTGCTGAGTAAAAATCTAGAGGCAGAATTCTATCAAGTGCAACAAGCCTTCACGGAGCATCCGAGGAACTGAGGAAAATCAAATGGAAAACCCTGGCCCTCCAGCCCAGCTCTGAAAGGCTCAAATGCACCTCAGTCTCCAGTCTCTGCTGCCGTCATTAACTAGAGAGCTGCAGAATCAGTCACTACCACCCTGAAGGGTCCACTCCACCTTCATCCTGCCAGATAAAGGACAGCCAGTCCTTGGCACAGTCTGTTGAGGGAGATATATCTCTGCCTCGAATTACAGATACAGAACTGCACAGAGAACATAAGACTGACTGACTGAAGGCAAGTGAACCCACCAAATATTACCCACCCAATGTGTGGTTCAGGCACTGACTGCACTGGCATTGTCAGGTCCCCAAAGCTTAGCTTGGTATTTTGCACCTGTATGAGGCATGCGTTCTGTTATAAATTGTGACACATCGTAGCTCTTCACACGATCTCCTAACCCCTGCCCTTGCATATAGTGACAGAAAGCAAGTCTCTTTCCTGTGAATCTTCAGTGGGGATGTCACCTTGGGCTGTTGACGTAGGCGCTACATATCCATGTGTAAATACCTGTATATCAGTACATGTGTGTGCACATATGTACACATATGAAATATATACATAGAAACATGCATATTTCTTGAGTGGCTGTCCTGTAGGCTGCAGAGAGAGCTGTGTCAGCCAGGTCAATGTCAGCAATAACAACAAACTCCAAATGAATCATGGCCCAAAATTCAGTATAAGTTGATATCTTCCTCATGTCAAGTCCAAAAAGACTTTCTTTTCCCAGAGTAGCTTTCTTCCAGTTGAGACTTTAAGAAGCCAAACTCCTTATACCTGGTTGGCTTCATCTTCAACAAGTGGCTTCCAAGGTTGCTGTGCTGAGTTGGCTGCATCAAGCCAGTAGGAGGATAAAGAGCATGGAAGACTATTTGAGGGAGGTATTCCTGGGCCCGGCAAGAAAGGACAGATGTCACTTTTGCTCAGGCTCCATGACCTAGAACTAAATATGTCATGTAGGCACACCTGACTGTAAAGGAGGCTGGGAAATGCAGGCCAGCCACGCACCCAGCAAGAAGAGGGCCAAGATTTCCAAGGTTTTGTGACACCCAGCTCGTCCCTGCCACTGGGACAATGTAGAAATTAAGGGATTGGCCTGCATTTTCCTGGAACTGATCGTCCTGTTAGGAAGATAGAACCTACACAGAGAACAACTCAGTAAGAGTGCACTTTGGATAAAGGACCGAAATGAGAGGCGGTCCAATCCCTCAAGGCAGGGAATCCACTGTGGGTTAGAGAGGATAGATGACTTTACAGGGAGGGTTTCAGTGTCGTCCTGAATACTGGACAGGATCTAGGGGCAGGAGGAGGAGGGTGTGCCATGGAAAAATGGACCAAAGATCAACTCAGATGGGGGAGGGGCACATTCCAGAGACTGAAGCCAGTCTGACAGGGAGGGTTAGACCATCACCGTCAAAGGAAGCATCTGAGTAAAAAGATCCCTCACTTACCTCTGGTTTGAGAATGTGTGAAATTAGGAGTCTCTATCTCCGAAACCCAGTTGAATCTCAGTTACTGACACAGTGTGACAGATGACGCAAGGCCTATTTCAAACCCATACTGAGTAGTCCTGCTACTTTTCATGCCTAAAACAAACCAAGTATGTCTAACTCCAGAATTCATTGGGAGATGCAGATTAAAGATAAGAAGTTTAAAGTATTTCCGATGAGATTTTATTCAGATGAACACTAACAGTAAATATGAACTATACATGGGTATGTGATGGAGAATTTGCCCTCTAAGCTGGGGAGCTCCTCTTAAGAGGTCATGGCCTTCTTATGTCAGTTATGCTCTTTTTGACAGTGATTTAATTAAATTTCTCATGTATACATTCTACCTATTTTTCACTGAAGCACGAGTAATATAACATCAATATACAAAGTGATGCTATACACACACACGCCTGTGTATTATATATATATGATGAAAATATAAGCCTATTTTAAAAATTCTTATCATAAGAAATGTAGTCTCTATGGCATTGTGTGCTTTCATAGTTATTTAAGGGAAGTTGTGTGAAGTTGTGTGATATTTACCTATCATTTCCTTGCCTATAGCCTTAACACAAAAGTAGATTTTATTATGCTTGAGATGATAGGTAATCCAGTTACCCTGATTGGATCATTATACATTGTATACCTGTGTTAAAACATCACATGCACCTCTATAAATATAAACAACTATTTTGTACCCATAATAATTAAAAATTTTTAAACATAAAATAATAATTAAAAATGTAAATGGTTTTTTAAAAAATGTAAACAGATTTTATTTTCTTCTAAGTCAATTTTTATTTGCCTTATATGTATGAAAACTATAACAATGAATGATTCATTTGTGCCTTATTATCTAAGAAATTACCTACCATCAACTGTCAGGTATAACAATCAACTAACCTGTGTGAATTTCAGCATATTATCCTATTTGTTTTCCCTTCTTACTATGACAGTGCCTCTCTCTACCTGTGGTAGTGGATTAAATAGCCACTTCTGTCTTTCTTTTTCCTGAAAATATACACTTATTGATGCCTATAATTCTGTCATTGGATGTTGTGACTTTATTAGGAATTTTATTTAACTTCACCTTTTATTTTAGATTCAGGGGGCACATGTGCAGGTTTGTTCCATGGGTATATAGCATGATGCTGGGTTTTGGATGCAGGTCCCTTCACTCAGGTAGTCAGCACAGTACCCACTACGTAGTTTTTTAACCCATTCCCCCCTTTCTTTTTCCCCATCTATTAGTCTACAGGGTCTGTTGTTCCCATGTTTATATCCATGTGTGCTCAGTGTCTAGCTTCCACTTCTAAGTGAGAACATGCAGTATTTGGTTTTCTGTTTCTGAATTAATTCACATGGGATTATGGCCTCCTCTAGCGGGATTCGTGTTGCTGCAGAGGACATGATTTCATTCTTCTTCATGGCTGTATTCTGTGGTATATATGTACCGTATTTCTTTATCCAATCCACTACTTATTGGCACCTACGTTGATTCCATGTCTTTGCTACTGTAAATAGCGTGGCAATGAACATGTATCTGCTTGTATCTTTTTGGTAGAATGATTGATTCTCCCTTGGGGACGTACCTAGTAATGGACTGATGAATCAAATGGTAGCTCTGGTTTAAGTTTTTCCATCTTTCTTTAGCAGATGAGGGATCTGAGACTAAGAGGTTCAGTTACATTCCTGAGATCCTGTAGAATGTATACCTTCAACAGGGCTAGAACTCAGGTCTCCTGGCCCTTGCCCCAGGACCTCTCCTTTCTCCCATGCAGACCTTCCCTGTTTCAGTGAAGGGAAGGGACTCATTTGGATAAAAGCCACTGAAACAGCCTTGAGGAGGGCAGGCTTTTAGATGCATATATGCATACAGTAGGTGAAAGCATGACATCATGTATCTGAGAAGTAATAATGAAGTGCATTCATGAACTGAATAAGTCAGATAGCTAATCCATTGAGGCCTCTTCTCTCAAATCACATGATATACCACTCAAAATCATTTCTTTTGTTGAATGTCATTTCCCATAACTTCTTGTCCTGTTTGCATATTGATAAATGTACTCTTAGGTCTCACAACATTGAAATTCTTTTGGCACTCTCTCAATCTTTAAAACTTATATATGGGTGAGTCAAATATAAAGACGTCTTTTTGTTTATAGACTACAACAAGCACTAATGGGCTGCTTACTAAGTATGATGCATTTTGTCAGGTCCCAGAGATTACAAGATGAGATAAATTCTATCTTTGCCCCCAGGGAAGTCAGATTCTAGAGCTTGAAGATTATAGGATCAGGATTCTAAAAACTGTCCAGAAACAATGTCATGGTTTTGGTTACCTATGGAGGTCTTAGCTCTGCTGAAGAAATTTGGATTTTCAAAGCAACAGGCAATCAGTGTAGAAATTATTTTCTTTTTTTGTGAAAGGACCTCCACAGACACACAAATGGAAGGTCCACGGAGAAGGAGAACTGGCCAACCCACAACAGCAAAAAAGTACCTTTACACTTGCAGGAGGATGGAATGCAGCCCTGTCACAATGCCGTCCTTCAGGAGGAGCTGCATACATGTTTGTGGAATAATCAAGTAACCAAGTACTCAGGGCTCTCACAGAAGTTCAGCCTAAAGAGAGTCGAATGGGGAACAGAGAGAATGTGGCTCGTTTTAGTGGAGTTTGTAGTCCCTGCTGACTACATGGTAGATATGCTGGGACAGAGTGACCTGTGGGACAGCCCTGCCCTCTAAGAGGATTCTAACATTGCTTAGTGGCAAAGAAGCAAAGGCATTTCGTAGATCAGCATCAGTGTGCAGCAGGGCCTCTCCAGGGGGAAAAAGTAGAAAAAACTTTTCAGAAGTGAGAGAGGCACGCTTAGCCGCATTATTTACTTACTCAATTAGATTTTTTTAGCATCTGGAGCCACAAAAGTTGTAACCAAGACAAGCCAGGCTATAAGTGCCATTTTCAAAATGTCATCGCCTAGCAGAAACATTAGGCATAAATCATGAGTTTTATTGTATTTGCAATTAAACAGATCAAATTTAATGTCCACAGAAAAGCCTTAGTAATTAGTATCAAGATTAATACAGTGAAATGTCTCTGGCTTAGCAGGCCTCCCAAACAAGACTGAAATAAAGAATTCAGTATATAATTGAATAGCACGTGAATATTAATGTACAAAATCCTCAGAGTCCCCAGGTCCCCAATGCAATTATTTTCTATTCACATTAATTGTTCCTAACAGATGACATTAATGACTTTGAGCTAAAATGTGTCCAAGGGAAGATTTCACAAGATCAATGCTGTTTAGAAATAAGGTCACTTTTATAATTATCTGCTCAGATTTTAACCACTGCTCAACATAATAAGGTGAACTTGGTGATTGGTTTTCTTAATGTGAATATCAAATGTTAATTTTCATACTACCCAATAAATATATCAGAGTATTCATAGTTTTCCTACTGCTTATTTTTTAACTACTACTTATATTTTTCTACGACGTATCTTCCAAGGCAGACTGACAGACTGTAAAAGCATGATTATTGTTTACAAAATGTAATTTGCATACCCACATACATCTACGTGTATGGAACACTGATAAACTAGAATAAACTTTTTAAAATTAGGACATGTATTATCTAATTTGGAAATGCCAACTCTTTTGAGATTTAACTGTCCAAGGCAGGATTTTGAAACAAGTAATTAAATTATCGCTATTTAATGTTTCTGCTTGATTTTACCTAGAAACTTCACTCACGCCTCTTGGATCTTTCATCCGGAGATTTGCTTTCAGAGGTGGAAAGAAGCCGAAGTCTGACGCAGTCACGAACTGATGCTGAGCTGCACGTGAGTTTCCCAGTTGCCTTCAGAACACTTGTTTCGGTTGTTATTTTCCTTCCATCAACTGTGATGTCACAAGCGAACCGTAAAGCACATCCTTGAAGCATTGTCAGGCAGATAAAAATACCTTCCTTTCTTGTGTTCTCTGAAATTCAATATCATGTCCCCCAGCTGATATAGTAAGCAGAAAGTGTCATTCTCCACAGAAATATCATAAATCTTGGTTTTGTCCCCAAGACACCTTTTTTGGATATTGATTATATCTCAGAGTCTCTGAGAAATGGTCAAGGAGCTTTTTATTAAAACCCACATCCCATATTATTCATCCTACTTTTATGATATATTATGTATGAACTTTTAAAAATTCATGGGCTCTGCATTTTTTTCCTCTAGCTGGGGTTAGCTTTGTGCTTATTTGGCAAAACTTTAACCAGCATGGCTTTTTAACTCTCATTGACATAAAAGGAGTAACTTGAAAAAACACAATTGCCAAATAAATATATAATGAAAAATGTAAGGCTTAAAACAATGACATGAACATTTGTGGATCACTGTTTTTTTATTTTACTGAATAATTCTATCAGTGTAGATAGACCATTAAATGAAAATATTCTCAAGTTAGATTTGAATTGAATTTCAGTGGAATGTTGTCACTTTAAACATTTATAAAGACCTAATGGCATCCAATCTATAATATAGCCTTAAGGTCAAGAGTTTTTTTTGTTTTGTTTTGTTTTGTTTTGTTTTGTTTTGTTTTGTTTTAAGTGTGGAGTTTTTATTTAAAAATGGGAAGAATGAAACCCTGGGCTTAATTTTTTTTTTTTTTTTTTTTTTTTAAGACGGAGTCTCACTCTATTGCCTTGGCTGGAGTGCAATGGCACGATCTCAGCTCACTGCAACCTCCGCCTCCTGGGTTCAAACGATTCTTCTGCCTCAGCCTCCTGAGTAGCTGGGATTACAGGTGCCCACCACCACACCCAGCTAATTTTTGTATTTTTAGTAGAAACGGGGTTTCACCATGTTGGTCAGGCTGGTCTTGAACTCCTGACCTTGTGATCTGCCTGCCTCGGCCTCCCAATGTGTTGGGATTACAGGCATGAGCCACTGCACCCGGCCAGCTTCATTCTTTATCTCTATTTTTTAACTAAAATTGTAGATTTTCTACAGCATTTCTCACAGTAAGAATGTTCAAAGTATATGAATCATTCAGGGTAGTAATCTAAAAATAAACAATGAGGAAAATACACTTTGGATAGCGCAGAAGACAGGTTGTATTTTTGCCTGTTAAATCAACATAATTAAGATAATGTTGCAAGAGAAGCTAATACACATTTTTTATGAAGAATTTTAAGAAGAATCACTATTACTGATGACAACTCGCTGGGATTCATGGGGTTCTGTGTATCTCTGGGAGCTCTGCTCATTGCCAGAGGGCTCACTTGGCATCATGGCATGATGGCTTGGACTTGGGCAGGGCATCAGAATGGTATATTGACAGGGCAACTTGGGCAAGGTATGAAAACCTCAATGCCTCAGTCTTCCCTTTTAGAAAATGAGGATAATGATATTTCTATTTCAGAGAGTTGTGGCGAGGATTAAATGAGATAACACAGGAAATGTGTGTACACAGTGCCTGCTAACAATATTGCAACAATCATAAGATCTCTGTCCCTTTGGCCCTCTTCAGTTCTCTTAATATGTGGTACCATGCCACACCCACAGCAAACCACAGCAAAGGTAGAAATGATCACTGAGACAGGGCTCTCCTAATATGTCTCTCCAGGATCCAGAAGCTCACATCAGTGATCTCTGGTAACAAAGTCCATCCACGTTTGGCTATTGCCTAATGTAGTTACTACTTAGGCACCAGGCATCAGGAAATGAGAGGATATCAGGAAGTGTAAAACAGGGTCCTGTATAGGGAGACCATGAACTCACTGATGGCTTAGTTGAAGAGCCAAGACACATGTGTGTGTCTGTGTGTGTGTGTGTGTGTGTGTGTATATATATATAGTTGTTGTTGAGATGAAATCTCACTCTGTTGCCCAGGCTGGAGTACGGTGGTGTGATCTCAGCTCACTGCAACCCCCACCTCCCTGGTTCGAGCAATTCCCCTGCCTCAGCCTCCCAGGTAGCTGGGATTACAGGTGCACGCTACCACGCCTGGCTAATTTTTTTGTATTTTTTAGCAGAGACGGGGTTTCACCATGTTGGCCAGACTGGTCTCAAACGCCTGACCTCAGGCAATCCACCCACCTCAGCCTCCCAAAGTGCTGGGATTGCAGGTGTAAGCCACTGCACCCAGCCTCTGTCTCTCTCTC
>NW_012110252.1:3840375-3867643 GCF_000951045.1 Mandrillus leucophaeus
TAGCTACTTTCATTATCTCCATTTACAAAGAAAGAAACTGAGTCACAGAGGGGTTCAGTAATT
Organism: Mandrillus leucophaeus; assembly: GCF_000951045.1. NCBI lineage: Eukaryota > Metazoa > Chordata > Mammalia > Primates > Cercopithecidae > Mandrillus > Mandrillus leucophaeus. Next base: position 3,840,439 of record NW_012110252.1, read on the forward strand.
TTCCCAAGCTCAAAGAGCTAGCAAGTGAAAGCTAGAATTTCAACCTCATAAATGGCCTTGGAGTTCCAGTGCTCAACCACAGAGCAGTTATTCACTGGAGTAGATAATCCTATGTGACAATCACATGCTGATGAAGGAAACTGGAGGAAAAAAAGAGCTCACTTTGCAGCCAGGATGTCAGGGATTCTGCATCCCTTATTTAAATTCAAACATTGATTTTCCAAAGTGTAGGAAGGTGTGAGAATTTCCCAGTAGAAAGGAGTGGCCGCCTCCTCTTCTTTGCAAGGAATTACCTCGTAACCACCACTACACATACACGTACACAGACACTCTCCCTAACTCACGTGCCTGCCAGCAGGCAGACTCAACCATTCCTTTTGTCTGGCTTAGCACAGCCCATGTCAGACTGTGAGGTACCACAACATGCCGCTGGGGAACCCACACAAGAGACATACTTCTTTAATAGCTTCTCCTAGAGGCTTGCTACACAAAGTCCTGGTCACAGAATAGCAGCATTGAAGCACCTGGGAACTTGTTAAAAATACTACATACATCTCAGGTCCTACCTCAGAATTACTGATTCAGAATCTGCATTTTAACAAGATCCCTTGGTGATTTAGTTCACATTAAAGTGTGAAAAGCCTGTCTTAGAGGACACCTCTCTGCTTAAGCATCCTTGCCCCTGCCTGCTCCCACATGACGTTCACAGGCCTTCTCCACCTCCCTCAAGCATCTGCCATCACATCAGGGCATCTCAGCTGGGCGCAGTGGCTCACACCTGTAATCCCAGCACTTTGAGTGGATCACCCACCTTATTTGGGGGTTTGAGACTAGCCTGACCAACATGGAGAAACCCTGTCTCTACTAAAAATACAAAATTAGCCAGGCATGGTGGCTCATGCCTGTAATGCCAGCTACTTGGGAGGCTGAGGCAGGAGAATCACTTGAACCTGGGAGGCAAGGCAGAGGTTGCGGTGAGCTGAGATCATGCCATTGCACTCCAGCCTGGGCAACAAGAGCTAAACTCCATCTAAGAAAAAGAAAAAAATCAGGGCATCTCAAGTTCAAGGCCAAGGAAGAAGCAGCAATGCCTTCTCACCCCAGCCCATCTTCTGAGTCCTAGTTTCCTGTCATCTTACACAACATCTATACAGGAGGTATACACATGGGCACGAGTGGGCAAGGCTGCTTATTCATTAAAAGAGACCTGGAAATTGAGTTGTAAAAATAGATATAATTTTAATACATGTAGTAGGAAGAACAGGCGGGAAGATAAGAGCGAATTGCATGCAAGCCTCCCTCAATGCATTGGGAGAAGGCAGAATGTAAACTGTAACCAAAAGCCAGGCAGAGTGCAGAAAGGCAATTGGAGTTTGGATCTGGACAGCCTGGTGGGACAGCAGACACAGTCTCTCTCTCTCTCTCTCTCTGGAGAGTAGACACGTCTGTCAGAGCAGAGGCAGTCCTAAATAGCAGCCACCACGCTGCTTACTTAAACAACAAAATATGAGAGGACAGAATGGAGAAAATGGAAAGCATACAGTAGAAGTGGAGCCTGATGAGCTCTTTCTGAAAGTTTGCTCAGTGCACATTTCAGGTGCCGACCGTGGCTGAGGCTGAAATGGCAGTTGCTGTTCTGCGGCACAACCGCTGGTTGTGGGCATCTGTGGAGATACAGATATGAACTCCCCTGAACTAAGTTACATCCGGCAATAAGCAAGGTCATAAATCAATAGATATTGCTGAAAGCCTGGTTTTAAGACAAGTTTCTCCTTTCAGTGATGTTTAGAGCCAAATTTCAGGGGGAAAAAGTAGGATAGTAAAATGTCTTGGCATTTTTAGATCACTTAAAGAGATTGTTTTGCAGCAAAAATGAAGTATTGATAGTAAGGCAGATGCCTAATACTGAAAATCTAATGTTATTAAGCATTATAGATATTGATTAGAGAGTAAATTAAACATGCCCTATATACTGATGTAGGCGTTTAATATTTACCACAAGTACCGTAGGATCATCATTACCTTCCTTCCGCAAGCTGGCGTTTAGTCACCGTCAGTTGGAATTGCATTTGGAGAACAGTGATAAGTACTCAGGTACTGAAAGGCACCCACAAAGTGTCGATAAATTGTATAAGTAAGAGGCTTTGCCACTCTGCAAGTGACACAGACAGATGGCTTCCCATCAAAGAGTTTCTGAGACAAAGCTTTATATAAATAGGAGACTGGAATTAGACGGTAATAGAGAGATTCTGTTCTCAGTGGTTGGGATGTAAATTAATTTAGCCTGTCCAGTTTGTAGAGCTTCATCTGTTACACGAGGGGCCTATAATGTGGCTGTCAAGATGTGCTCGGAGGTTTACAACTTTATTTGTCACTCTTGCCTTATGCAGAACCACTAGAATTCTAACAGCCTGAACCTTCCACCAAGAACCCAGATCTATTTGATGTTAGGGTTATTGCCATGTGGATGGCCAAATGGTAACCAGGATTGGATATAGAAAGCACTATTATATTTACAGTGGAGGCTCATGACACCTGAGTTTGGTGTTTGCTGTGGATGGCTTCCTGTGAGGTAGCACAGATAGGCAATGGGCATCTGGTTGTTGACTTAGAATGATGCCATCAGAACCAGAGGAAATCATAGCAGAAATCTCAAAGAGCAGCACCCTCTATAAAGAAAATATTGAAGACCATGGAAGTTAGATGTCTTCCTTGCTCAAGAGTGCATGCTTAGTGCCAGTGGCTAGCCCAGGATCCAGACCACTAGACTCACAGCCAGTTTGCATGCTCTTGAACCCCGTAGTCAAAGATGTGACTCTATCTTCGTCCTTTTGTAGCATTCGAATCGTGTTTTGATACTGATTTGATATTCTCACCAGTATGGCTAGATAAAATAAGAACACCCTTGTGGTACTTTTGCTTAATAATGATGGCAGCTTGTAATAATTGAGCACCTACTATAGGCCAGATGCTGTGATGTGCTTCACAACTAGACCCTCATTTAGTCCATGCAATAACCCTATAAGATAAGCAGTAGTATCATGATTTTCTTTTTTCTTTCTTTATTTTTTAAGCTTTCTATTTTTTTATTATACTTTATGTTCTAGGGTACATGTGTACAATGTGCAGGTTTGTTACATATGTATACATGTGCCATGTTGGTGTGCGGCATCCATTAACTCGTCATTTACATTAGGTATATCTCCTAATGCTATCCCTCCCCCCTCCATACCAGAATCTCTGGGACACATTTAAAGCAGTGTGTAGAAGGAAATTTATAGCACTAAATACCCACAGGAGAAAGCAGGAAAGATCTAAAATTGACACCCTAACATCACGATTTTCTTTTAAGAAAGAAAGAGAGTAAATAGTTTCCCCATAGCCACACAATGAGAGGCAGAGCCAGAATCTGAGCCTATAATTTGACTGCAAAGTCTGCCCCTAACTATCATAACATACTATACAGACAATCTGTAGTTTAGGGTAGTTCAACGGGATTTTTTAACTTTGTAATGGAGCCAAATTCAGTAGACACTGTACTGTGTGCACCCATACAACCATTCTGATGTTCATTTTCAGCACAGTATTCAATAAATTACATGAGATATTTAACAGTTTATTATAAAATATGCTTTGTGTTAGATGACTTTGCCCAATGGTAGGCTAATGTAAGTGTAGGCAGGGCTGAGCTATGATATTCTGTGGGTTAAGTGTATTGAGTACATTCTCAGCTGATTTTCCACTTACCATGGGTTTATCGGGATGTACTCCTGCCATGAGTTGAGGAGCATCTGTATTCCCACCTACCTCACCATAAGGTTGTGTTGACATTTACTCTCCTCTGAGCAAAGCCCGTGCTCAGAGCTGCCCTGCTTTTTCAGGAACACCAACTAAATACAAAATCAGCCTTGAAATGCCCTGGCTTGGGGGCTGTCATCCCTGGTCATCTCTGTCCTCGAAACAGCTACAGCAGCAGCAGTGAACTGTCTCTTTCAAGCACCTGCAGCGAGTACTCCAGTGGCTCCTCCTACACGTGGCACGATGGGAAGAACCTCAGGAAAAGGGTAAGACCTCCTTTTAAGCACTGTGGCATCAGACTGAACCAGAAGAGAATCCTCTTCTGGTGGGATTTGGTCATGAAGGTCAAGGGCAGGTGGGAGGGGTAAGAAGGAAGCCACCATTTGCGGAGCACCTGCTCATGTATTATATTGACCTCCTTTCATCAGTGCCATAGCCTTGTAAAACACTATTTGACTATAAATTGGAGGCAGCATGGTGAGATGACAGAGACCACAACTTCAGTGCAGGTAGGCATATTTCTACTTATATACATGCCAAGAGTTCCTTTACCAGGATTTTTAATAATTACTACAACTAGAATGACTGCCATCTACACAGTGGGCTTGCAGAGCTGGAGGTTCCTTCGTGCCCTGCGTAGACTTCTTTGTACACTGATGTAAGGGAAATATTTGAAATAGCTGTTTTATCCATTCCCTAATGTTGGAGAAAAGGAAAGAGCACACGAGAATGGAAACCCTGGATCGGTGTATTTGGAGGTCATGTTTCTACCATTTGTATACATTTAGTTCATGGTTTTAGCAGTGTAGAAACCAAGAAAATCCAGAACTCCCAGGAGATATTGATGAGGGAGTAGCTTTGTCATCCTCTGAACAAGAACTCAGATTTCACGTTTGCATTTAGGGCTTATTTCCTTGTACTCAGATTTCCGATGCAAAGTACAGAGCCTGCTGCATTATCAAAATTGCCCCCTCTAAGGAGTTGTTAGGTGCTCTGAATAATGACTGCTCAGCGCCTGGTTCGGAACAGACTGGAAAGATGGTCAGGGATGTTTCCTCGCTTTGTGAATATCGCTGGCTCCCAGAGCCCCTAGCTCTGTTCTTTTCACTTTCACACCTCTTTTTCTCTCTGCCTCTCAAAGGCTTTTCACTTTCTTTTATTTTTTGGCTGGAATTCTTCCAATTACAGTAGCTTTTGATGTTCTAAGGTAATCTCTCCCCTGAATGAGGAAAAAGAAGGTTCTTAAGGCACTTCATGGACAGTCAGGTGGCTCTTTTCTGGATCCTTAATAGGGCTCTGCCATGAGCATGGAGTACCAGGACACCTGTCACATCTCACAGTGAACAGTCTTGTTTCTCAGGGACCTAACAAGCCAGACCCAGATTCATGAAGACATTTGAAATGTGTATTACTTAAGAAAGTTCTGCAGTTTCTTACTTTGTGCTGGATACTCATGTAGTATTAACTTACATAATAAACATGTATCATATTAATATGAATTTGTGTAGTAACTTATGTAACGATTAACATATGATTGATTGCGCTTTTTGAGTTCACAAGTATGTTTTTTAAAATACTTGTGTAGAAACAGAAAGGAAGCCTGCATGAAATGCACTAGCCTGCCCTACAGAGGAATTTGGCTCTAGTTGATGAGAAATTACCATATGTAGCACGGCTTTTTAAGGACTTCAGAAGCATTAGATCATGTAATGCTCCCAGTCGCCTACTAAGTAGGCTCTCCTATTCTCCCCATTTCACAGAAGACAACACTGAGGTGCGAAGAAGTTAAGTAACTGGCCCAAGATGCCACAGGCAGTACATGGCAGAGGCAGGCTCCAGAAGGTTCCAGAACCCACATTCTTAATTGTTCTTTTATACTGGCCTTGTTGAATCAGCCTGAAACATGGTGAGGTTGCTTCAGTGATTGAGATTGGTTTGCTCCCATTGAGACCAAGACGCCCTTTAGGAAAAAAAATGTATAAGATTCTTGTCCAGTCAAGAAATGGAAGAGGACTGTGGACATTAAACACAGGCCTCAACCTCAGCAACAGCATCTTTTAGTCAGCCACATTGCTTCCCAAGAGCAACTTTCTTCCAACTTTCGCAGCAAAGGATGGATCTGCCTGTGGGAAGTGCCAGCTCCTCCCCACCATCACTCCCACAGGGCATTCATGTGTCTCTCACCCCCAGGCTTCAAGATTGGCCTAGGCTTTTCTCCAGCTATTAAATACTATAACCTCCTGTGGAGGACTGAAGGAGGAATGTGGCTGATCTCACCGGGCAGACAGCCTGGGCCCTGGGAGGTTTGCAGCCACTGGCTCCGGGGGAAGTCGCAGTGCAGCACTGGGCAGCCTCCAGAATGGCGGAAAGGAGGCAAGGCAGAGGCTGAGCATGTCTTCTTGGGGGGCAAACACATCCACATTTTTCAAGCTCTTGTGGGGTACTTTGGCCTGGCTTCTCTTATTTATTGTCAACACATGACTATCAGGATCATGGAAATTCTTAGAAACTCACACTGTCGCAACTGCTTTCTGGTGGATCTGTAATATCCAGATTCACTAATGGGACTTCTTCTGATTTCTAAAGGAATTTGTAATGGTACAGGGAAGAGGAAGTGGGGCAGCATCACCAAATAGCATCTACTGCCAGCAACTTCTGACGGTGGAGAATTTCCTAAAGAAAAATTATAATTCGATTTAAAAACAAATAAATGTGTGCATTGTTGATAGCAAGAGTAATTTTCATGAAAATGCCTTAGATGTAAGCAAATGTTTACAGTGTACTAAGAAGCCCGGATTCAAATGGAAGTTTCTGACCTTTTTTTCAACCTCTGCACATAAGTGTGTGGGGCAGGGAGGAGACTGATGTAGCCAAACTGGTATAGAGTGCATTTCTGAAACCCAGAGCCTTCTTTTGAAGCTCTTTACCATTAATCATATAGCCTTTTTTTTTTTTAAAATGGAGTCTCACCCTGTCGCCTGGGAAGGAGTGCAATGTTGCAGTCTCAGCTCACTGCAACCTCCACCTCCCAGGTTCAAGCGATTTTCCTGCCTCAGCCTCCCGAGTAGCTGTGATTACAGGCACCTGCCAACACACCCAGCTAATTTTTGTATTTTTAGTAGAGTGGGGTTTCACCATGTTGGCCAGGCTGGTCTCGAACTCCTGACCTTGTGATCCACCTGCCTTAGTCTCCCAAAGTGCTGGGATTACAGGCATGAGCCACTGTGCCCAGCCCAAATAGCCTTCTTAAGAAGTCGCTAGGTCAGCCCCCTAAACTCTGCAAGTACCATTTAAGAAATAGTGTAGGGTAACCTGTGATCTCTATTGTGACACTGACTAAGGTAAAGGGGAGAAGAGGGGCCAAGCTTTACTTTAGTAGTATAGCATCAATTAGGGCTGCAGGCTCTGGGGCCAGACTGCCTGGGTTCACGTCCCCTCATGGCCACTTTTGAACTGAGTCGAAATCGACAATGCTGTAGAAAGAGCCTGAGAATCCAGAGTTCACACCTTTGCTCCAGCTCTTTCTGTGTGATCTCCAACAGACCCAACAATGAGTCTCAGTTGCCTGTTCTGAAGATGGAGTGAAAGCACTCCGTAAATGGCTGGTATACAGCAGAGGCTCAGTAAATGTTAGCTTTCTTTTTCCCCCCGCCCCCTTCCATTTCTTATTAGCAAAACTATGAAAAAAAAAATGAATATGTAGAGCACAGTCTTTTCTCTGTGTCATTTCCCATACATTTTTCCAGTGCTGAGGCTGGCATTTGGGAAGGGTGATGGGCAAGGAATTGACCTTTCTAAATTTGGTAGGTGAATAATTACTATCAGGTTCTAACAGCGAATGCCCAGCTGCTGTGTGTGTGTGTGTATGTGTGTGGTAACTTAAGAAAGTTTTCACAGATATCTGTTGCCTACCAAATAAAGTCATGAAGTCACAGAACTATCAAATGTGAGCGTAAAGATATGAACCAACTTACTTTTCCAGCTTTACCCGCTGCACCTATCATAGACACTCTACAATAAGGTCATGTCATTTTCTAGTCATTCCCCCAATGTACCTTGAATGTACTTTCTGACTTAGGTCTTTGCCCATCCCATTTCTTCCATCTGGAAGTTATTTCCCCCACTTTTAACCTAAGGCAAACCTGTCTTTCAAGAGCTAGGTAAGTTTAAAAGAAAAAAATATGTACCTTTCCTTTATGCCTTTCTCCAAATAGACCTGTCTGTGGCCTCCCTCCTCTGAATCTCCAGAGTACCCACAACATTTGCACTTCTCATTTTCTCCCTTACATACAGTGAGCTGTGGCCAATTCTCCTCTCCCCTGCTGGGATTTCTGCTCCATGAAGACAGGGCCTTTACCTTCTGTTTCTTTAGATCACTGCGCTGCTTAGCACAGGACCTGGCAAAATCAATATTTGCTGCATAGTTTGTGAATACATTAATTAGCTAATTAATGTAGGCATTTATATGTGAATACTTATCAACCACTAGTGCAAATTAAGTCCCATGATGGACTTTTCCTTTTATATATGTCTGATCTATGTGGTTTAATCATTTCTGATATCTACTTTTCTTTCCTAGCAATCATCACAAAACTGGGATAAAAGGCTAAGTATTGATTCTTCGCTCCCAAGTGGCTTTGCTAGTCCTACAAATGAACTACCTCCAACTCGTATCAAGGAAAGCCACATTTTGGAAGGGCTAAGAAAGCTACAGAAGCGAAAAGTGTTACTTGAACCCCCATCAGTGATAACCAAATGGGGTTATAAAGATTGCATGAACTCGAATGAAGGAATATATTCTCCAGGAATTAAAAGTAACAGCCTCAAGGAGTATCCCCCCTGCAAAACAGCTGACCTGGGGAGCCCCTGCAAGGAGCCCCACAAGACATTTGTTTATGATCTAGATTCCCACGATGATGCAGACGATGACTCCTCCACCTTCGCATTGCTCCAAGCAGTTCCAAACCAGAGCTACAGGCCGCATGGCAGTAAACTAACCCACAGTGTTTCTGACAGTCTGTTTGGCTGGGAAACAAATAGAAAACACATTCTGGAAGGCACATCCTCAGTTTATCCCAGGGAAAGGCCTGAAAAGCTGACAAGTTGCGCCAGCAGCTGTCCCTTGGAGAGGAAGCTGTGCCCAAGTGTGCAGACGCCTCAGGTACAGAGGGAGAGGGGCCCACACGGCCAAGGCCATGGCTGCGTGGCTCTCAACCTCCAGCTTTCAGACACTGATGACAATGAAACACTCGATGAGCTGCACATAGAGAGCAGTGATGAGAAAAGTCCTTCAGACATGTCACTGGCTGCCGACACCGAGAAGTCCGTGGAGAACCTGGATGTTCTTGTGGGGTTTGGAAAACCTCTATGTGGGTCTCCTGATGAGGAGGAAAAACAAGTGCCCACCCCTTCAGAGACTAGGCCAAAGACGTTTAGTTTCATTAAGCAGCAAAGAGTTGTAAAAAGGACTTCTTCAGAAGAATGTGTTACCGTGATATTTGATGCGGAAGACGGTGAGCCCATTGAATTCAGCTCTCACCAGACTGGAGTTGTCACTGTTACCAGAAATGAAATTTCCATCAATTCAGCTCCTACTGGACCCAAGGCAGAACATGCTGAACTTTTACCTCAGGGAATTACTTGTTTACACCCAGGAGCTGCTGCAAGAGACTATACTTTCTTTAAAAGGTCTGAAGAGGACACTGAGAAAAACATTCCAAAAGATAATGCAGATAATGTTCCCAGGGTGTCCACTGAATCTTTCAGCTCCAGGACAGTGACACAAAATCCTCAGCAGCAAAAGCCGGTCAAGCCCACACACACGCTATCATGCCAGAGTAATTCCAGGTCTTCAGCGCCCATGGGCATCTATCACAAGCAAAATCTCACAAAAATATCTGCCAGGGGCAAGTCTTCACCTCAGAAATCAAAACTAATGGAGCCGGAAGCCTCCACACTACTCCCTTCATCTGGCCTGGTGACTCTTGAAAAATCACCGGCCTCAGTTCCTGGGAAACTCTCAAGATTCGTGAAGACTGAGAGCTCAGGACCCCTCTTTGAATTACGACCAGATCCACACATTCCAAAACATCCCACCCAACTTCCGCACAGATTGCCCAGCAGGAGGGACTGGGTCCGCTGCCCCAAGAGTCAGACTCCAGGGTCACGGTCAAGGCCTGCCATTGAGTCTAGCGACAGCGGAGAGCCCCCCACGAGGGATGAACACTGTGGCTCTGGGCCGGAGGCAGGGGTGAAATCCCCTTCCCCTCCGCCCCCTCCAGGCAGGTCCGTCTCCCTGCTGGCCAGGCCCAGCTATGACTATGCACCAGCACCTTCATCCACCAAGTCTGAAACCAGGGTCCTCAGTGAAACAGCAAGGACCCCATTCAAATCCCCTCTGCTGAAAGGAATCTCTGCTCCGGTTATTTCGTCTAATCAGGCCGCGACAGAAGTGCAGAGGAAGAAACCTTCTGTGGCCTTCAAAAAGCCTGTCTTCACTTACCCTACACCCTCCCCAGAAGCAGTCATTCAAACCCGATGCCCTGCTCACGCCCCCTCCAGCTCCTTCACCGTAATGGCTCTGGGGCCTCCAAAGGTCTCTCCGAAGAGAGGTGCCCCGAAAACCTCTCCTCGCCAAACACTTGGGACCCCACAAATGGACACAGGATTACAGACTCCCAGGATTTCTCCTTCAACCCATGAGCCACTGGAAATGACGTCCTCCAAAAGTGTATCTCCAGGGAGAAAAGGACAGTTGAATGATAGCGCCTCCACACCCCCCAAGCCTTCCTTCTTAGGGGCAAACGAGTCACCATCATCTCAGGTCAGTAGTCCCTGTTTGTCCTCATCACCCTCCAAAAGCCATCACAGCCCTCATGGTTGTCAAAGTGCTCATGAGAAAGGACTGAAAACTCGCCTTCCGGTGGGACTCAAAGTGCTCATGAAGTCTCCCCAGCTGCTCAGGAAAAGTTCCACCGTGCCAGGGAAACATGAAAAAGACAGTTTAAATGAAGCCTCCAAAAGTTCCGTGGCTGTGAACAAGTCTAAGCCAGAGGACTCCGAGAATCCAGCAAGCATGGAGATCACAGCAGGTGAGAGAAATGTGACCACACCGGATTCACAGGCACAGGACAGTTTAGCTGAGGGGCTTCCCCTGGAAACAGCACTACAAGAGTCATTGGAAAGTAGCATCCCTGGGAGTGATGGAAGGGACGGGGAAGATACTAGATCCATGAAAAGATCCCTTTCCTCCAGCAAACCACACCTAAAACCAGCTCTGGGCATGAATGGCGCCAAAGCCCGCAGCCAGAGCTTCAGTGCGCACTCAGGAGACAAGCCTTCCACACCCGCCATGGAAGGGCCAGGCAAAGTCCGAACTCAGATCATTACCAATACTGCTGAGAGAGGCAATTCTCTTACCCGGCGGAACTCTTCCATGGAAAGCTCTCCCAACAAGGCCCCTTCTGTTCCCATGTTGGAGAGTCTCCCTAGTGCTGGGAGGCCCTTGGGGCACCCCTCCTCCAGGCAGGGCTCCCTGGGGAGCTCCGGCAGCTCCAGCAGTCAGCATGGGAGCCCAAGCAAGTTGCCTCTGAGGATCCCTCCAAAGTGTGAGGGACTCCTCATCCCACCTGGGAAGGAAAACCAGCCGGCCTTCACCCAGGGAGAGTGCCCCAATGTGGCTATACTTGCGGAACCAGGCAGTGACCGCCACCGGTGCCCACCCACCCCAACAGACTGCCCTGAAGCCCTGCAGAGCCCAGGGAGGACTCAGCATCCAAGCACTTTTGAAACAAGCAGTACATCCAGGCTAGAAACTTCTGGAAGGCATCCAGATGCCTCTGCAACTGCGACTGATGCTGTGAGTTCAGAAGCCCCCCTCTCACCCACAATCGAAGAAAAGGTCATGTTGTGCATTCAGGAGAATGTGGAAAAGGGCCAAGTGCAAACAAAGCCCACCTCTGTAGAAGCAAAGCAGAAGCCTGGGCCTTCTTTTACCAGCTGGTTTGGTTTTCGGAAGAGTCGACTTCCAGCTCTGAGTAGCAGGAAAATGGACGTCTCCAAAACCAAAGTAGAAAAGAAAGATGCAAAAGTCTTGGGGTTTGGAAACAGACAACTAAAATCGGAAAGAAAAAAAGAGAAAAAGAAGCCTGAACCACAGTGTGAGACAGAAAATGAGCTTGTCAAGGACACCAAGTCAGCAGATAATCCAGATGGCGGTTTACAAAGCAAAAATAACCGGAAAACACCACAAGACATTTACAACCAACTGAAGTTTGAACCAAGGAATAGACACAGCCCTGTTACATGTTCAACCAAAGACACCTTCATGACGGAACTCTTGAACAGGTAACTCGCTGGAAAAGCAGGTAGCAATGTAGAGGGGTCCCTCCACCACCTTAAAAAGAGTTGTTTGCTTTCTGTGCATTGAAGGCCAGTCAAGCATGTTTTTCATACAAGCAGAAATGAATAGTAGCAGTCTTTTATACATTAGCCAGAATTTAAACAATGAAATAAAAGTTAGCAATAAAATGATAATTTAGTCCATGTTACTTTGTTAACCAAACCAATGGTCTTTGAAATTAAAGAATGGTAAGTTTTATCAGCGTTGATAGAAATTCCACCTACACTAGGAACTATGAATGTACCCAGATGGCATGAAATGGAAGAAAATTACATGTACGTTTTAAAGCATGCCGATTTCATTGATTATACCTAGCAAACATATATTTGGAAACTTTCCAGAAATAATGATGTTTCTTGCCACTCTTAAGCTAAAAAGGTATTTAGGAATCACTCTTCAGTGGTTTTTATTTTGCCCCTCTCCACAGTAATCATAAAAATAAAAAATACATTATGATATTGTCACATCTAAATTGACACGCTACTAGAATATTTGAAGATTTGATCAAGGCCTGTGAGGAACACTTATCCCTCAAAGGTTTCAAGACAAAGAGCTAGAAAGAGATTACTTTAAATATTGAAAGGATTGGGAAAAGGAGAGTGATTGAAGAAGGAGCAAGGTAACTCATCAGAGGAATCACTTTCTACCTGCAGAGTTGATAAGAAAGCAGCTCCACAGACAGAAAGTGGATCAACTAATGCTTCCTGCAGGAATGTGTTAAAGGGCAGTTCTCAGGGCTCCTGTCTCACCGGCAGCTCTCTCAGCACTCAAGGAAACCACAAGAAAAACATGAAAAGCAAAGCCGATATGGAAGTACCAAAAGGCTCCCTGGTAAGTGCTCCTCCATCCTGGTATCAAGTGCTACAATCTGAGATGTTCTGGCTGAGGTCTTTCTGCCGTTTGCTAATGAAAGTGTATGGGTAAGAGATTGCAGTTGGGGGAAAGAAAAGGTCAGTGAAAAAGGATTTGTAAAAAGAGAGAGAAATACTGGGGACAACTGCAGCAGAGAGCTGGCAGCTGGACCTCGAGTGGGCCTGGCCCTCAGGAAATGCCGCTTCTCCCAGCTGTTTTCAAAACGATGAGTATAATCGCGGTGAGTCCAGGCAAATGATGCTACTGGTATCATCTTCAAATTACACCATTGGGCTGGAAATTTGTTTTGATGATTATTTCTAACATCACCAGCAACCAAAAAGGAACGAACATGATTTTAAAAATAAAAGTGCTAAACAATTTAAGAGACTATTGCCTATTTTGATGATTTGATTTAAGCGTTGTTTATGTTTTATGAAAGTTGTATGAACCAATTCATGCAACTTAAACAGAAGCTGTGAAGACTAAGAAAGCTTTTTTGGAACTTGGCTCCCTATCATTTAGCCTATTATGGGGTCCAGAGTGCAGGGAATAGACTTCTTTTTAAAAATTAAAAAATAAATGGAGCATTTTTATATTTTCCTGGGGTGTACTAGTTTCAGTTAATATTTTTTTTTAATTACCTTAAATTGCACATCCTCTCCTTACATTCTTTATGTACTTGTGTAAATAATTTGATAATATTCATTGTTCCTTTTGGTAAGTTCCAGAGCACTTAAACACACAAAAAAATTCTCTTTACGGAATTACTATATCCATATCTTTTTGTACTCTAATAAAGAGGTTATCAAAATATAGTACATACTACCATTGTCTGAGAGAGAGCTTTCAGTATTTCCCTGCATTATTTTCTGGAGTCGTTCAAGAGTAGAGGAGATTTTAAAGTGACCACGGCTGACATTATTAGCTATTAATTATTAGCTATAAGTATTTATTGATGTTTAGATTTCCTTCAAGTTTCACATACTTTAATTTGAGAGAAGTGGATGTTTAAATGTTTTTACTCAAATAGCTCTTGACTCTACAGAACCATAAGGTCTTTTTGACAAACTCTCCAAAATTGTATGCAGATTATGTTCGTTGCAGAAGTTTTTTTTTTTTTTTTTTTTTTTTTTTTTTTCCCCCATCCCATTTCTGCTCTTAGTTTCCATGGTATCATCCCTTCTTTGAAAACATAGATGTCCCCTGCATTATAAAACCACAAATTATAAGCATATCTAAGGCTGTCCTTGTAGTGTCACTGAAAGGAAGGGGAGAGAATGAACGTGTGAAAATGTGCAATATGCTGGAAATTCAATCCAGCTGATGGAAAACTTTGATAGCCTGGCAGAGCCCCTTATCAGAGGCGCTGGATTTAACTATGCTCCATTTAGTATGGTCCTGACAGCTTAGGGTATATCTTCACCGTACAGAAGTACCACAAAAACAAAAAGTCTTTGTGTTTGGCTTTCGCGATTTCATTTTTATTTTCTTATTGCTTCCTAATGCTACAGTTATTTGCCATGCTTTTCCTCTCTCACCTGCAGTCTTTCACAGGGTGCTCTGGTCTTCGCAGAATACCTGCAAGAAACACTCTTATTATTTTGTGTCAAGTACAAAGATTCCCTAACGACCCCACATATACATAATCAATAGGGATATGATCATTTTTCTAGTTAGTTGAAAGAGAGATTAGTCATGCTGAGAAGCTTTTCCATACAGAGAAATGTCATTAACCTGGATAGTTGACTAGCTAGTCATTTTTTAAAATGTAAAATGCAGTGCTTTTTTGTTTCATCTCCATAATCATCAGCATGGATTGGACTGAAATTACTAATTTCAGAAAGGACATTGCTATAGACTCCTTTGGGACTAGTACAGGAATAGGAGTGAAAACTCATTTATTACATGTTATAAGCCTATATAGGAAGGAGATTAGATGCAAAATGAGATGTATTTTAACACCACAGCCCATTTATGTGAATACCCATGAACCTTTTAAAATTCAGAGTTGAAGGGAATTTCCCCCCACTAGGGCTCGAGGTAAATTCACTCTCTGCTTATTTTAAAGTGTGTTGCAAAGAACTTTTTCATAGCAGTTATTTTGGATGAAAACAGTGTCTATATGCAATGCATTACGTATCACACTTTTTTCCCTACATAAAACCACTGTTTAAAACCTTATGATATACTATACCACCATCTTTTGTTCTTTACAAACTAAGATTATATATAGTTATGAGAGTCCTAAGGCATTTTTAGTATTCTAATATATAATAGAAAGATTATTTTCATACATATAACAAATCCACATGGGTAGCAAACCTCCACTTAGTTCACTAGTAACTGCATATTCATTTTTAGTATTGCTGGAAACATTCTAAGATATGTTTAAAAGTCCTATTAATGTTTGGCTGAATTAAATTTTTTTCTTATTTCACAGCCTTAATTAGAAGCTTATATCCCCATTTCTGCCATCATTTATAGACCACTTAGCTCTAATTTTTGTGTAATTTAGACAAGGGCTGTGCTACTTGGTACTTTTATTTAAATTATACAAAATCATTATAAAATAAGGAAAAGGCATCTCCTAGAAAGGCTGCTTTGGTATTAAGTTAATAAGTCAAAAAGAGGTACACTATGCTTGCTACATGTTTTAAGTTCTTCCTTCCTGTGGATTTAGATAATTTTCTGAAATGAAAAGTCTCAAAGAAAGACAGCTCTAGGCTCCCAGTTAACTATCACTGGGCAAAAATAAAAATCATTAACAAAATTAATGAGATCATATACCTTCATCATGAACCATTTTAATATGACCATTTTAGTATGGGTATTTTAATTTAAATTATTGGTATTCTCTTCACCCAGTGTCACATAGTCTTAAAAAAAAAAAAAAAAAAGTCTGCTAATAAAAAAGCATCAAATACTATCCCATTAAAATGGTACCATGGTGATAAAATGGCAGAAAATAGTACAATAATTACACAAATTGTTATCATCTTATTAAGTTCTGTGAAATGTTATAATTTTAACATCCTTAATTGAACAATTCTGTTCTAAATGGTATTTTGATGCTAATAAGAAGCATGCATATTTTGCCCTCCGCCTGCAAAGTTTTCTAAATGAGTAGCTTTTCCAAAGGTTATGCCTTCTAGGAGTTTTCCCTCCCAGGATTATTTCCTGTCTCACTTAGATTCATTATGTTCTTTTCCTTTTCAAATGAGCTTTGGCATCGAAATGTTGGTTTCTTGGGAAGCCGTTAGTGTTAGGGTGATTCAGGGAAGAAAGATGTATAGAACTCCAAATGAAGGATGTTCTCAAAACTGGGTTTAATTATGAAATTATATCAATGGTGAATTATTTTCTCCCCTTTTCCACTTGTGTCTCTTACAAGCACATTTCTTCCCGCCCTTCCTAGGAACAGGAAGCTCAATTTAACTTCCTAGGAACAGGAAGCTCAATAAAATAGAAGTGCAGTGATATTTAATTGTTGCCTGTTATAGACTGGTGTTTGGAGTAGTAGTTCCTGAGACTAGAACTGCAGAGCCCCAAAAGATGGACAAGAGTTAGAGATGAATCATTAGAAGACACCCAAAGCACTGACAACTAACTTAAACCAAAAACAACCCATAGTTGTTGCTTGTGAGTCACCTTCTACTTTTTACCAAATGGGACATAACTGACATGGACTTGTTTCTGTTCCTGGGATGGCAGCAATGACTGGGACATTTCTGCATTTCTAACCACCAGTCTTTTCTGACCCAAACGCTTGCCAGACTTCTTGGTTTTGGGTCCACTTTCCCATTCTTTGCAGTGCTTTCCCGCATGGAGACTGTCACACTTGTACCTATTTTTGGCAAATTCTTGACCTGGCAGCCTTCTTACTCCCAGGAAAGCTCCCACAACTTCCCACCAACATCCAGCTCCTATGGGATCAAGAATGAAAATTAATTTAAATTTCATCCTATGAAAAATATAATTAGCAAGGGGACTCTGCTGCCAAAATAAATTATGCCCCTCATTTCCATAGGCAAATGGATTTTTTTTAATTACTCACCACTTTGCATTGAAATCTATTTGTATGGATAATTAGAACTGACACGTATGTCACTCTAAAGCACTCCCCCACTTTCCATTTTCTTGCTGCTGCTTCATCCATTCCCTTCAAGTTCACAGTTTCCCCCCCCGAGTCATCTGCCCCTCATGGGTCATCCAGCCCAGGAGAGCTGAGAGAGCCAGGGGACTCATTCACCATCTCAGTTCCTCTCATAAGTCCCCAGAGGCCACATTTAGCGTTTGCCATTAAGCACATAAAGCCCTGGAAAGACTCTGGCAAGGAGCTGACAGGTAGGACTGTGCAGTAGCTTTTGTTTTCTTTCTTAAATACGATAATTAGAGAAAGGAGGTGGAGAAGGCACACAGAAGGGGTAGGGAATAGTAGGGAAGGGAAGCGGAGAATTACACACACACACACACGAAAAATGTTTACTACTCTTAAAATATAGTTTATGGATACTTGGAATATTGCCTTCATACCTAACTGGTAGACATTAACAAAGTAGTTCTTTGGAAGGTCTGGAAAGGACAGCTGTAACTGGACAGGGCACTCTGAAAAATTGAATTATAGCAATGAATAGGAATCAGGAGTGCTTGTTCTATAACTGAAATTCTGTATGACTTTGAATAGATTATTAACCCTCTCTGAACCTCCTTTTTCTTTATCTGTAAGATGAAAACTTTGTTCTGATTATTTGATTCTTTCATTTAGAATTGCACAGGCTGGCAGAGATGATGATTTACTCACAGTCCAACACGTTTTGAGGGCACCCCTGCAAGTTTAAAATGTATAAATTTAGAAAAACCCGAAGGAAATACTATTTTGCATTGACATGTAGGGGAAATATGGGACATACTGCCTTAAGAGCTGATATGAAACTGAAAATATGATTTCCTTGTTGTTTCTATAAAGTAGGATAAAAGGCTCCCAGTGGATTATTAATGGAAACTAAGGTGTTTGGGGGCCTTTGGGTCACCTTGTCATGAACAGATCCCTGAGCAAAGAGAACCTTGCAAGGCAAATAAGTAGTGCTTTGGTCTTTCTCATACTCGCAGTACGTTTCCTCTCTGCCATCTGTAAATATATACTGCTAGAACATGGTCAGTTAATGAAGCCCTTTTTTCCTGCCTTCTTTCATTCTCTGACTTTCTTCCTGTGGAGTTGCTAACCAACAGGGAAATGCCCACAGATTAGACAGCTGAAGGGGAAAGAAAGTGATGAAGCATGGCCTCTTGATACTGAACCCTTAACGATCTCTCCTTGCCAGGGTTGAGCTAACCGTCTACATACTCTCTTGAGTTTGCCATCTCTGGCTATCAGCATGGTACAGATTAAGCACCAATTACATTCTAATATTGAAACTGCAGTCATAAAATGTAAATAATTGGTCTTATTCCATTAAGTGTGAAAAATAGGAGGCAAAAAGTAGAAAGCTAAATCCAGCTCAAGGTCAGTATTCAGCCATACGACTTTTACATTGAGAGTATAAAATAATAATTTCTTGGCATTCAACTCAAGCCCTGTAGCAAATCCACTGACAACCTCTGATGTAAGTGCCTCAGCAGAACACCCATTGCATTGCACATTATTATCATTGGCTGCCTGGAATGTATTTCAAAAGAGCTATGTAGGGCCATTCCCTCCAGAACCCTAAGTTGTCTTGATACTGAGTCCAAGTCTGCATAGACATATTCAAGTGGAAATTTGAGAATACCAAAGGTCGCCCTAGTAAACACAAATCTGGAGTCAGATTTGCTGTGTTTAAATCCTAGTGCCACCACTTTGACAATCATCTTCTCTGTTGCTTTGGGATGGGTCTTCATCTTTTAAAATAAAGCTAACCATAGCACCTGCTTCACAGCACTGTTGTAAGGATTTTGAGATCTTACATGCAAACAGCGCCTGCCCAGTATGTAAGTGTTCACTGTTGTTTGTGGTTGGTATTGCTGATAATGCTCTTACTTCCGCTATTGGATTGGGAAGCAGGGGGCCTGGGCTTTCATGCCAGTGTTGCCACTGACTTCATTCGTGCCAACTTTAAAGAGACCTCAGAATTCTCATCTGTAAAATACTGAGACTTCATTAAATTCTGTGTAGAGTTCCATCTGATGCTGCCCAATCAAGCGCCTGGGCCTTCCAACTGAAATGTAAGAGGGAATGGTTTTGGCTGAAAAAAAAAAATCTAGATAAATGACTCACTGCTCTAGTTCACTGATCATACATACATCATTGTCATCTCCTTTCATTATGGAAAGAATGAAAAAAAAAATCGTCTTCTTAGTTACATTCCAGGAAAGGGCCAGGAGATCTAAGTATATTTAAAGTATATATTTTCATTCCTATTGAAATAACTGGTAGTGGAAGTCACTTACTCTAGAGGAATTATACCTCCTTAGACTTTAATTTTTCCTAACAGTCGTATGTTACTGATTTTATTAATTATTAAAAAGCAAAGCTGGTATCTCTAAAATTGCGTGTAGAATTAGATACCCTGTAAATTCTCTCCTTCAGAGATGAAGTTATATGCCTGAAAATAAGCTCTTATAATTAAAACTTGCAATAAAGGCAAATGATGGAGTGTGGAAAAGTGGAATAAAAAAATATATGTTATATGTATACGTACATACTCACACATGTATATACATGCAAACACTCACACCTATGCCCAAATATTTGTTATAGAATGTATCCTTACTCTGAGGATTGCAAAACGATCTTTTTAATAAAACAAGTAAGAACTTGCATCATTTTCTTCTTCTTACAGGTAAAACAGGCAAACGAAAACTTGCAAGAGGATGAAGATGATGCAGTTGCAGATTCTGTATTTCAGAGCCACATCATAGGTAAAAATTCACATATTTATATGTCTTTTACTGAGACTTATTCTAAATGTGTCCTTCGTTCAGATATGGTACATTCCTAGAGACCATGTCCCTCTATCAAGACTGAGTCTTAACTATTCACACGTGGTTGCCGTTATCTCCTTAGACCTTGGACATTACCATAAAATACATGGGTCAAAGCAGCACCTATGAGGAAAACATGGGTATTTGTAAAAGAATGCAAACTGATGGGAAGTATTTGTCAATATGAAATCAAAGTGATACTGAGTAATCCAGTTTCTATAATTGTCTCAAGAACACCTAGTGGTTAGAAGTGTGGGTGGTGGTTTTCCTAAATGAAATATTTGGTAAATTGAATGTTTTACACATAGTAACAAATATAGAATAAGAAAATACGGTTTGCCAAAACTCTCAACTCACTTTTTACATCATTTCTGTGAAAACTCAGAATATAGATAGTCCTGTCTCTGAAATAAGTTCAGCTTGTCAGCCACGTCTTAAAATTGTGCATAACCTTGAAGGAACTCAAGTTCCCAGCACACAGGAACTTTGCTGACCTCTTTTCAGCAGCTGGGAGGTAACCAGTAATAGAGGAGTTGCCTGTGACTACCATCCTTGTCAAGAGATAGAAGAAGTGACACCTTTAGCTGCTCCAGGTCCCCCTGGACACTTGAAGGATGGTTGTTCCTCAGGCTCTAAATATAGCCATGCATGTGAGCGTGCTGATTATTTAGCTTGACACAAGACACGGAGGCATCATGGAATCATTTCTGCAAGTCACATTTGGGTGTAGGAGATAGTGCTGAATACCGTGTCCCAGAATATGATGGCCCCACAGATCCCCAGTGTCTAGTATAATCAGCATCCATTTCTCCTCTCCTTTCACCTGGAGCATCTTTAGCTGCCCACTCTCAGTCTCCCACTACTCGGCGCCATGTTGGCGCACTTTGTGGCTGATTTTCTAGCATACTCAGCGGTCTTGTGCAAACGATAATTTATAGTTTGTCTGAGAGAGTTGTTGTACCCCCATGGCTTAATGAGACTGGCATGCCATTATTATTCTTTTCATTCGTAATTGGGAACACAAAAGTCTTCACAAACAACTGAAAGAGTAGTCTGAATAAGATTATTATTCCAAAAGGACATCCTTTATTATAGTTGTCAATGTAAAATGCTTAAATTGGTATCAGTTCTGCCTAGTTAGCTAATATTCGAGTTAAATATTGTTTAACAGCCTTCAAACATGGCATTGTGCAAAGCCCTGCTGAGTCATCATTTTTCCATAACGAGATGTTCTTGGGCCTATGAAATAATATATATAAAGTCACAAGCTGAATATTTTTTAAGAGAACTACAGGAATCTCTTAAAATATTTTTTAATAGGTAGCAATTCTTTCTATCTGTGCTGCTTGGTGCGATAGCCACTAGCCACATGTTGGCTGTTTCAATTTAAATTAATGAAGCAAGATAAAATTAAAAATTTACTTCATCAAAAATACCAGGCACATTTTGAATGTTCAGTGGCCCTGTATTCTGTACAGTCATGTGTCACTTGGTGACAGGAATATGTCTTGAGAAATGTGTCATTTGGCAATTTCAACGTTGTGCGAATGTCAAAGAGTGTACTTACACAAACCTACATGGTATAGCCTACTACACACCTAGGCTATATGGTATAGCCTGTTGGTCCTAGGCTACAAGCCTGTACAGCATGTTACTGTACTGAATATTGCAGGCAATTATAACACAATGGTAAGTATTTGTCTATCTGCCCACAGCTAAATATAGAAAAGGTAAGCTTAAAAAAATGCTAGTATTGGCCGGACGCAGTGGCTCATGCCTGTAATTCCAGCATTCTGGGAGGCCAAGGCAGGTGGATCACGAGGTCAGGAGATTGAGACCATCCTGGCTAACATGGTGAAACCCTGTATCTACTAAAAATACAAAAAAAAAAAAAAAAATTAGCTGGGTGTGGTAGTGGGTGCCTGTAGTCCCAGTTATTTGGGAGGCTGAGGCAGGAGAATGGCATGAACCCAGAAGGCAGAGCTTGCAGTGAGCCAAAATTGTGCCACTGCACTCTAGCCTAGGCAACAGAGTGAGACTCCGTCTAAGACAATAAAAAATAAAAAAATTCGCATCAAAGATAAACAACAGTATACCTGTATAGGACACTTACAGAAATGGAAGTTGCTCTGGGTGGGTCAGTTAGTGAGTGGTGAGTGAATGGAGGGCCCAGGACATCACCTTACACTACTGTAGACTTTATAAACATTGTACACTTAGGCTACACTAAATTTATTGAAAAAAAATTCTTCAATAATAAATTAACTTTAGCTTCCCATCACTTTTTTACTTTATAAACTTTTAAATTATTTTTAACGTTTTGACTCTGTGATAATACTTAGCTTAAAACAAACACATTGTACAGCTACACAAAATATAATATTTCTTTATATCCTTATTCTATAAGTTTTTTTCTATTAAAATTTTTTCATATTTAAAATTTTTTGTTAAAAACGAAGACACAAACACACATATTATCTAGGCCTCCACAGGGTCAGAATCATCAATATCACTGTCTTCCACCTCCACATCTTCTCCCACTGGAAGATCTTCAGAAGCAATAACACACATAGGACAGTCATTTACTGTGTTAACAATGTCTTCTTCTGGATACCTCCTGAAGGAATAGCCAGAGTCTGTTAACTTTTTTTAATAAATGGAAGGAGTACAGTCTAAAATAACAGTAAAAAGTGTACTATAGTAGTAAATACATAAACCAGTAATAGTCGCTTATTATCATTATCAAATATTCTGTACTATACGTCATTGTATGTGCTAGATTTTTCCATGACTGGCAGCACATAAGTTTTTATACACCAGCATCACCACAAACATGTGAGTAATGGGTTACACTATGACATTGCAATCGTTTAACTGTGACGTCACTAGGCAATAGGAATTTTTCAGCTTCATTATAATCTTAAGGGATCACCATCATGTATGCAGTTCATCATTGGGCAACACATCATTTTGTGGTACATGACTATGTTCTATATCATAAATAGATCACATGTTCCTTCATCACACAAACATATGTGTTCTATATGAATGTTTCCTTTGTCAGTGTTCTGTTGGATAGTGCTGCGTTAGATTACTCTAATGGAAGTACATTTGAACCATGTTTTTGATAGATAATTGACTTGATGTTCAGATCATTGCAGATGTATCTCTTCAAAGTGGTAGAGAGCCATATGAATAAGCTACTGTTGGCCACAAGTAAACAACAACAAAAAAGCCTGACAAGTCATTACATAAATAATAAAGTTAATGGTCTTATAGAATTAAAAGACTGGAGGAAGGCAAACATGAAAGAGGTGTGTAGCAGCTCAACAATGTCATCAAAAGCCTTTTATATACAGGTACCTTTTTCGACCACATATTTGTATTGTAACAAGAACTCAAGCAAAGTTTTGTCCATAGTTAAGAAGAACTCTTGGGATCTGTAAGTTTGGGGCACTTGATACTGGTTTGAGCAAATTTGGGTTGGAGAAGAAAGGACAGGATCAAGCCTACTTCAGTGAACTGCACAAGAATCATTGCCAGGGGAAAAAAGAGTTGTTTTGTGGTAGAACCCTGCTTTTGAAAAGTAGCCTGCATAAAGGCTAAGAATTGAGACAAAGCTATGTTAAGCCAAATAGAGGAGCCAATATTGGCTCATCGTATCTATCTACTTGGCCATGATTACCCTGCTAGTTTTTTGTCCTCATGCTTGTGGCCTCTGGTTGCAAATTGACTCCCACCACTCTAGTCATTTACCTTTAAGACAAAAGTATAAGGAAGACTAAAACTTCACTACAGTTCTCCCATAGACTCCATCTTATGGATCATTGATGAGAAATGAATCATGCAGCCAATCCTAGCTGCAAAGGATGCTAGGAAAGTTAGCATGTTGCTTTCCAGCCTCCATTGCATGAAATAGCAGGGAAAAGAGGGCTGAGCTTGTCTCCTAGGCTAGCCAGTCAATAGGCTCTCCACAGACCTTCTAAAAAGTCCCTCCATTTCAAGACTGAATGAGACTCAACAAAGTCAAGTGGTTGTTTATCTTAATTCCACAAGAATGGCCAAGAATATATATATTTTGTACCCTGATAATACCATTGTTCTTCATGTTGTCTAACCTAAGTGTTGTCACATATTCTTGCAATATTTTGTAACCATAATATGTTTCCAATAGCAGCAACTGTGCAAATCTAAATGTGTTATTCTTCTAACCAATACTAACTAATGTCTTTGACAGAGAACAATCAGGAAAGTTGTGAATCTGAATGTTTGCATTTCTGTGGTTAAGGGTAATCACGTTAGTTTAATCCAAATGTTATGAATTGATTACAAGAGAAGACATGTTAACTTGGCCAGAAGCAGTAACTGATCTCTGTAATGCCAGCACTTTGGGAGGTTGAGGCAGCAGAATTGCTTGAACTCAGGAGTTCAAGACCAGCTTGAGCAACATAGTGTGATCCCATCTATACTAAAATTTTTTTTTAAATTAGTCAGGCATCGGGGCATGTGTCTATAGTCCCAGCTACTCTGGAGGCTGAGGCAGGAGAATTGTTGAGCCTCAGAGGTCAAGGGTGCAGTAAGCCATTATCACGCCACTGCACTCCAGCCCAGGTGACAAAGCAAGACCCTGCCTCAAAAAAAAAGAAAAAAAAAAAGATATGAACTAAACCTGCTCGATATATTGAAATTCAAGATTCATGCTTAAGTAAAATAAAGCAACTACATTTTTTTCTTTAAAATTGCCCTCATAAATGTCAGACTAAACACAGCAAATGGCTAGCCTAGCCTAATAGAAATATTAACAACAATGATCACAAATGCTGTATTTCTAATTAATCTTTCCTGCTATCTAACTATAATGCCTTTACCCTATGTATTATACTAATTGTCTACTACAGTTAACAATTAGTAGGAATTCAAATACCATTCCTTGTCTTGTATTGAAAACATCAGCCAATTATAATAAAAAGTAATTCCCTAGGAGGAAACAGGGGATTTGTAAAATCTTATAAAAGAGGAGAAAATGTCCTTTGAGGAATTTGGGGGAGAATATTATTGAAGCAGAACCCATAGGATTCACACAAAAAATTGAATCCTATTGGGATTGTATGGTAGGTGTTCATGAAGTGAAAGATACATGTTATTTACCACCAACTTAAAAGAGTTGAAAAGAATAATCTTCCCAGTAGTCTAAAGGGCATAGGCCACAGTGCCCCCTGGTTGAATGAGGTCTATTTACCCTCCCCCATTGTCTGGGTGTACTCCTAGCCTCTTTTGCAGGAGCCAGAAGGGTTCCTACTACCAGAGTGTAGCATGACAGAGGACATGGTCTTACCCTGATGCTCTGACTTTCCTTGGATAGCTCTGTGAAGTTGCCTGTGAGGTGCTCTTTTCCCTACTCCAGAAACTGATATTCCCTCCAAAGCATCCTGCCACCCCAATCTATTGTCCTTCCTCCATTCTTCCCCAGAGGGGCTCTCCTGTCTGCAGCTAATGTATCATGCAGAGGGACAATAGGTGCTCAGTAAATACCTTTGAGTAACTTAACACCATAAATCAGTATATTTCCATTTTTCCAGGGTGTTTCATTTCTTTGTTCCTTATCCTCTCCTAGACTTTAGCTAGCTAATGTGATAAACTAACTCACATCTGTGTAGTAACGAATTATACAGGTACCTTTTACGACCACATGTTTGTATTATAACAAGAACTCAGGAAAAGTTTTATTCATAGTTAAGAAGAACTGAGGCCAGGCGAGGTGGCTCCCGCCTGTAATCCCAACACTTTGGGAGGTCAAGGCGGGCAGATCACCTGAGGTCAGGAGTTTGAGACCAGCCTGACCAACAGGGACAAACCCTGTCTCTACTAAAAATACAAAATTAGCTAGGTGTGGTGGCATCTGCCTGTAATCCCAGGTACTTGGGAGGCTGAGGCAGAAGAATGGCGTGAACCCAGAAGGCAGAGCTTGCAGTGAGCCAAAATCATGCCACTGCACTCTAGCCTGGGCAACAAGAGCAAAACTCCGTCTCAGAAAAAAAAAAAAAAAAGGAAAAAAGAAAACTTACAGATCTTTGGATCTATAAGTTTGGGGCACTCAGTACTGGTTTGAGCAAATTTGGGTTGCAAAAGAAAAGACAGGATGAAGCCTACTTCAGTGAACTACACAGGAATCATTGCCAGGAGAAAAAAGAGTTTTTTTGTGGTAGAACCCTACTTTTGAAAAGTAGCCTGCATTAAGGCTAAGAATTGAGACAAAGCTATGTTAAGCCAAATAGAGGAGATTTGGAGCATCATGTATAATGGCCATTCTGGTAACACAGACATTGTTCTTATAAGCTTTTATCATCCAACCGTAAAGCATCTAATCCACAGTAGTAATGTGCCCATGTGCAGTTAGGTAGAGACAGAAAGAATAAAAGAGTCATATGATGTACAGTTGTTATTATCAAGGAACCTCTACACCACATTCAACTGAAGGTCAGCAAATAGAGCAGCTTCTTCACCTAGCAGAGGAGAGAATGCCTGGTCCAATGCCAGAATGTTGATGGCTGTGGTTGTTTCTTTGGTCAGGAAAGAGGGGACGATCTCACAGGCGCTTGAAGCAAGTGCTTCACTATATAGAGAGAACAAAACCCAAGACCTAGATGCTTATCAGAATGAAAGGAACTCTGGGACCTACTTCATTGTATCAAAGTCCTGATAGAACATGTCTAACAGTAGTTATCCATATGTGGATCCAATCATCTGAGTTCTCCAAACCACATTGATTTTTAAATCCACGACTGGATTTTTCTAACCATTAGTACCAGTAGAATTAGGTTCGGATGGGAGCAGAAGAAACTCTAAAGTGCCATGGTTTAAATAAGAATAGAACTTTCTTGCTGTCACACATGAAAGCCCGGAGGGAGGTGGTCAAGCTAATAGAGCAGTGCCAGACTCTCCTATCTTGTCCTTCTGCCTCATACAGTTTACATTCCTTATGATTTTCTTTTCTTTTTTTTTTTTTTTACACGCCTGTAATCCCAGCACTTTGGGTCGCCGAGGCGGGCAGGTCACGAGGTCAAGAGATCGAGACGATCCTGGCCAACATGATTAAACCCTGTCTCTACCAAAAATACAAAAATTAGCTGGGCATGGTGCCATGTACCTGTAGTCACAGCTACTCGGGAGGCTGAGACAGGAGAATCACTT
>NW_012110252.1:3867724-3876274 GCF_000951045.1 Mandrillus leucophaeus
CAAATTTGGAGAGTTGTTAGAAAAGATGTGATTGATTTCAGTGATTTATGCATAGTTCCTATTTTGCATAATTTGAACGATCACTGCTCTCTGTGCAGTTAACCTTGAGTAACTTTTTGAGAAAACATGTTGGACTTGGATTAATTTGCTACCACCATATGTATGAATAAATATATACTTGTTCACCAACAAAGTATGTAGATGTTCAAATAAATATTTTGTGGAATACAATGCATCTAGAATTATCTTTTCCCTAAAATTAAATAGGACATTAGGACTTCTAGTACTGTACCTGGCAATCAAAATCCTTGATAATTATCTGTCTCATTTCAAGAAGTCACTTTAAGATGTCACTTTTGATCACTACAATGCTCATATTTAGACTTTTACAATTTCCTCCCCAAGAAGATTTGAAGAAAGTTTAGAAATTTAACATAGAGGAAATGGCATTCATATTTAAAATAAAAGTATATCTTAGAAAGTTGACCATATTGTTACAGCTTTTTGAGCAGAAGGCTGCTTAAGTCAAGTGTCACATTTTTAATAGTGTGCTAACACATTTAGGCTTAATTATAGGCAGGAAGAGCTATTGATAATCAGAACAAAATGTGAGTGGGAAGTGCAAATGTTCTCAATAACTTTGATAGATACTATTCTGTTGACTACTATCAGACTGGCACGAAACTACTTAGATAATCATGCCTATGGATAGATGGGGAATAGGATGCTGTGATTTTATATGGTTCAGATCCTGTGGTAATATTTGCCAAGATAATTTTACTTCTACATTTTCAGACATACAAAATAACATTTAAGAGGTACTGTAGACTAGTAGCTTGGTCAAGGAAATGTCCACTGTGGCTGCACTGAGTTCACCCACTTATAACTAACTACAAGTGATAGACTCAAAAGGGAGAGCTTTGCAGCCAGCAAAGGCAGCCTGAAATGTAAACCCTGCTTGTCATGAAGTTAGGTCCATGGAAACAAGACCATGTGATATCTTCTGACCAAGGACTGAAAATAATAATATTCATATTTATTCGTTGACTACCTACTACACCCCAAGCCCTGTACTTATAACATTACATGTCACCCTCCATGGTTTGCATTCCCTCCTGACTGGTTGTCTGGTTTTACTGTCAGCTTGCTCCTGGTGAGTGCCTTCTTCTCAATAGCAGAGACAGGCACCAAATAAAGCTTTGGCGGAAGTTTCTGTAATTGTGAGCATACTGAATCCTAGTCTATGACTCCTTTCCTCCGTTTTTTCACTAGAGAGAGAATTATGGACTTACAGTGTTAAAAGTATGGCTTTTTCACTCCTGTAAAATATTTACTCCTATGGATTGCACCAGGGAGCTAAGTTCTATTTAGTCCAACAAGCCTGTATTGAGCATTGGCTGCAAACCACACCCGGTATCAGCATAAGAGCATACAAAGAGGAATAAGACATAGTATCTGCCCTCTGTGAACTCCAGTCAAGCAAGGAGGCAGAGAAGCACATAGATAATTCCAATGCAGTGTGATCACTGATAAGAGAAAGGTGTGCTCTACATACATCTGACGGCACAGAGCAGGATGCAGAGCCCCGCTTTAGTGGAACTGGGAGCGCTGGTTTTTGTCTGTCAGTAAAAGGCAAGAGCGAGTGAGTAATACAGTGAAGTTTAAAAGCATTTGCCATTTAGTCCAATTTTTCCCGAACTTTGCTACACATCAGAATCACCTGGGAAGCCTCTGAAAATACTGATACCAAAATCACACCCCATATTAATTAAATCCCAGTGTCTGGGGATGGGAGCCCAACATCTGTAGTTCTCAAAGATCCGCAGGTGATTCTGATCTGCAGCAGAGTGTCCTAAGGGATAGGATTTCATCAGAAAAGGAAACATGTCCTTGAAGTCCAGAGAAACTGCGTGAGCAAAGGTCTGGAGATAGGAAGGTGCGTGGCACACTGGAGGGTAGGGGAGTCCACAAGAGACCAGTTTAGCTAGAGCACAGGATGAGGTGCACATACAGTTGGATTTGTAGGATGGGACCACATGGTGGAGACCTTGAAAGCTGAGCTTAGATATTTGAACTTAGCCCTACAGACAATACAGAGACTATGGATATTTTCAAAAGAAGACCTATGTGTTAAGATGTCACTTTTGATCACTACAATGCTCATATTTAGACTTTTACAATAAAATACTTCTTCATTTTCTCTCACTTATCTTTGAGCCAACCAAATGCACCAGTCAGCTTCCTCCTCATGAAACACTCTTCCCTGATCAGTGATGTGCTGTGATAAATGGAATCATGTATTCATATGAAAAGATAGACAACCAAGAATATTTAAGGATTGCCAAAGGGCTCCATACCCAAAAAAGAGCTCTCATGCCAGACTAGCAGAATATGTCTGAATTTCCCACCCACTAGTGATTCCTTTGAGTGAAAGTCCCCAGTGGCTTGTTACGATACAGGTAATCTCTGAAAAGGCGCATAGTGGCATTGCTGGCTGATAGCACAGTGTGGTTCTCAGATTAGCACCCCCAGACTCTAAAAGAATGAGCCATGGGGCTGGTACCTTTTCCTGCCATGGAACTGAGAAGTGCAAGAAGGAGGGGTTTGACGTTTAAGAAAGAGAAGAATGATGGGCCACAGATCAGGAAGCTGAGCTGCCAGGGCCAGAGGCAGACATGCAGCCCTACGAGGTGGCGTGAATTAACCCAGGTACCTGAAAGGGAAAGGCTCCACTGAACAGGCCACAGTGAGACATATTAAGTAAGTTTTTCCCTTTCCCCACCCATTTCCAAGGCCTATTGCTCTAAAGTACAAAGTTGGGGAAAACGAACTGGCTGTACAGAGACCTGACTTTGTGCAGTCCCTTCAACTTCCCAAAAGGCAGTTAAGTCACTTAAAGTAAGTATAAGCCTGTGTTTGTAACTTATGGCATAGTAAGGAATAGGTGAGGGTCAAAACAAAGTCAAATAGCAGTGTGCCTCAGCCCAAACACCTGAAAGCTGTCCAATGTGACAGAAAATTATGAATAAGGTAGGACAATGATATATATTACATTACTATCTACTCCTTATTAAGAGCTTTCTATAGGCTGGGCACTGGCCTGGGTGTTTTATGTAAGCTGCCTTGTTTTGTCCTCACATCAGCCCTGCAAGTTAAGTGTGATGGTCGCTATTTGCAGATGAGGAAATGGATATTCTCAAAGCTACGTGCCTTGCTCAGCAGCGTGACGAGCATGGAGTGGAACCATCATCCAAACCAGGACTACAGTCTGTAGCTGTGGAAGTTAAATAACCCCCAGGAATTCTAAGTGATGACCAGATGTTTCCTAGATCACCTCTCAGGCACCAGATTCCAAGGGTCCCTTTTGTAGATTGTTTGGCCTGGAGTTACAAACGCAGAAAAAGCTCCTGTGTCAATGAGTGGTACAGGCTGGGCTTGACACGCACATGCATATATTATATGAGTGATGGGGATTTGAGGTATATAGAGAATATGACCTGTTCCAGGGAAGCAGCTCCAGTTGTCAGCACAGAAGAATGCTAGCCCTATGTAGCAAGTCTTCCCATTTTTCACCAGAAGCCAAATTCCTAAATTTCTTATGTGACATATATGTTTAAATGTGGGCTCCGTTCAAAAGAATGAATCATCAGGGACTTTCTTTTATCTGGCAATATGCCAAATTAGAATTTCAAAATCCTTTCACAGAATGCCACATCTACTAAAAGTATAGGATGTAAAATTCTACATATTTTCTTAAATGTATGGCTGAGCTGCAGGCAAAGAATTCATCACAGGCTAGGAATAGCAAGAAAGCTGGAATCCACAGGAGCAAGAGAATACCATAGCCAGCATTTGCCCATGGGGCATGTGCTAGTCTCTAGTGGCCTGGAGCTAGGGTGACCAGTGGTCCCAGTGTACTGGGACTTTCTTGGTTTCAACACCGAAAGTCTCATATCCTGGGAAGCTCTTCAGACTTTGAAAAACGTGTTATCGTTCCTCAAATCCCCATCATTCACCCTACCCAGAGCCTGGTTTTAAGGAGCTAAACTGTTGAAAGCCAAGGGCCTGACTAGGGTGAAATGTTAGATCAAAGACTCACAAGCCCCTCCGTGGCATAAAGCTGGACTCCAAAGAGCAGTAACTTCAAAGCTGCCCTGGAGAGGAAGACTTTGGGAATAAATTCCTGACTCAGCCTTAATGCTGTCTTGACAATAGCTGGGGAAAAAAGAAGAGGAAAATGTGTCCTCTGAAGATTGTGAATCATTAGTTTGCACTCATGTGGCTCAGGGACTTAATTCACTATTTTTGTGTCCCATAAATCCCTCAGTTTCAAATTACAAAAGGGTCCCAGTTGTGCTTCTAATACTCCGGAGAAGAAACTGAAAGAAGGAATTGATGTAATGAGAATGGCAGAAGGTTAGTATTTTCTAAGATTGGGCAATAGGTATATGAGGATATATTACAGTTTGAGTACATTTGACATTTACCATAATGAAAAGTTAAAAAACAATGCAGACTCAGGTTAACAGTACTCCTTGGAATCTGGCAGAACCCATCTCAAATCCTCTCTCAAGGTACCCACTCTAAACTTTACTTACAAATGAAGTTCCAAGTAAAATTAACTCACAATAGAAAATCAATGAAAACATGAGGGAGAAAAGAATGACTCATTAGTAAGAGTCAGAAAAAACAATAATACATAGAATGAGACCTGCAAAGACTGCAAAACTGAGAATTATCCAATATAGAATATAAAAAGATTTAGTATATCTAAATAAAAATGGAAATAGAAGTTAAGAAAGGAACCAAAAAAATCTTCCAAAAAATTAAAAGTTGGTAGATAGTGTTTATCACAGCTGAAGAGAGAATTACTTAACTAGAAGATACAGTTGAAAAAATTACACAAAGTGCATCACAGAGAAACAAGGAAGTGGATAATATGAAGGAGAAGTTAAGACACATCAAAGAAAAGATGATAAAATCCACCTACATCTAATTACAGCTCCAGAAAGAGAGAATAGAATGAAAAGGACAGACATAATATTAAAAGAATTAATGACTAAGAATTTTGCTGAATTAAAGAAAGTTACCAACCCTCAGATTTGGGAAGCCAAATTAGCTCTAAGCAAGATAAATAAAAAGAAATCTACACTTAGGCACATCTTGGTGAATATGTAGAACACCAAAAACAAAGGAAAGATATTACAACAAAAGGAAAATACAGATTACCTAGTAAGGACTGACAATTAAAATGTCAGTGAACTTCTTTCTGATAACAATGAAAACTAGAAGACGTTAGAATTATATCTTCAGTGTGATTGAAGATATAATTTGTATCTGAGATAAAATAATTAATTATTGGCCTAGAAGTGAATACTCAGTGGAACTACACTTCAAGAACAAAGACATTTTCCAAGGCTAGAAAAAAAAATAATAAATTTTCTACTAGTAGATCCTCACTAAATCAACTTCTAGAGAGTTTACATCAGACAGGAGAAGAATTATCTCAGGAAGATCTGAAACACAAGAACTAATAAATAGAGGCAGTGATAAATACTCTATATATAACAATAAAAGTACATTATTAAATATGTCAAAGGAGAAATAAGTCCTGAGCAATAATAGAACTGGAAATGAGTGGGAATGGGCAGTAAGCAAGTAATGTCCTTTTATTGTTAAGGAAAATGATTAATATATTAGTTTGGTAAGTTATATTTGCATGTGAAAAGTTCTAGGTTAAATTTAAGGGTAGAAATAAAATATAAAATTTCCCAAGTAGTGGAAAAACTAGGGGGAAAATGAAATAGTGAGGAGGAGAAACACAAACCAAAGAAAACATGAAAAAAAAGAAAAATATAGAAAACCTGGACAACTACAAAGCATAAAATAAAAGGTAGAAGTCTGAATATAGAGGATTTATAATAAATGTAAATAGACTAAAATCTCTAATTAAAAGGCAAAGATTATCAAGCAGCTATAGCTGTTTAGATATAATAAATGTAAATATCAACACAGGAAAATTGAAAGTAAAAGGACAGAAAAATAAATACCACACAATATTTAAGAAAAGAAACGTGGTATAACTGTATTAATAACAGAAAAAATATATTTTAAACAAAGACTTTTTGAACTGTACTCTTCCGTGAGTCATGAAATCGATTTTGTGAGTTAAGGTTGGCATTTGTTTTTGTTTTCTTTTTATTTCTTTTTCCTGATGAAAATATTGGAGTGTCATACAAGCATTAAGGAAAAATATTGTGACATTTTGGTTACATTTATAAATAGATACACATACAAAGATGTACTGTTTATGATATAAAAAATAATATATTACTGTGGATAGCAGTCTAAAAAGTTTGGAAGGCATGGCCCTAGAAAAACCCTTAACAAGTATATCAGGAAATACATAGCACAGTGATTGTAGTAGCATTGTCATCAAAGCAAAAATTAGAAAATAACCCAAATGTTCATTGACAGTAGAAAGGATAGACAAATTTTGAAATACCTCTACTGTGGAATACTATACAGCAGTGAAAATTAATGAACTTCAGCTGCATGTACCATGATAGATTCATCTGAAAAGCAATGTTGGTTGAAAAAACAAGCCAATTGTAGCAGAACACTTACAGGATGATTCTATTTGTTTAGTGAGCAAAACTAAACAATATGGTAAGAAGGAACAAACAGCAAATTAATGAATAACATGAAATTAACAAGATACTTTATCAAGGGGTAGTGGTGGTTGAAGGATGTAATCAGAGAGGAGTACATGAGTAATTTAAAAACATGGTTAAAGTTGTTAGGGTGGGTTATGATGATGATTTAAATTTAATAATTTAATAATATGCATTCCTGTATTTAAAGTAAATTTTGTAATTTTTTTTAAGTTAAAAACAAAAACACCATCCAAAACAAAATGCAACACATCTATGGGCCACATCAGCCTGCCTTTGGTTTGCTCTTCTGATCTGTGCTATTCATCCCCCATCCCAATCCTCTTTCTGTCTACCCTTGGAGCAGCTCTTTGGCATCACAAGAAAGATGCCAAGAGGAGAGAGAGCGGGAAAGAAAGGGATATGTCCCCAACACAACTATAAAGTTTCAGGTCATCATTCTAAAGCATATCAGGTGTCGGAGGAGGAGTTAAAAACAGAAGTTGTGGGCAACCCTTGAATTTTCTTCTTTGTCCTCCATTCTCCCACAGATGATTCCGAGTTTACTAGACATTAAAGATAGGTTGAACTGTCTGTGGTTTAGGTGCTGTTAAAACTAGCATTTCTTATGCCAGAAGGGAATAAAAAATTAGCGACTGAAAAGCAGCAGTGATTCATGTATTTGTTTTTTTAAGACTGGCAACAAATGACTTGTAGATTTACAAAAACCCTATAATCTAGCTTGGAAGTCACTGTCCCTGTTCTAAGAACTCAGTCACAGGTACTTAATGAAAAGCCACATCCATGAAAATGATCCACACATTCATTCCACCAGTGCGCCCAAACCAAATAGGGTTCATTTGCCCACACACAAAGGAAAGCCCAACATCACAGCACCAGTCTCTTGCAGAGAAAAGTTTACTGCAAAGCAACCGAATGAGACAGGAGACTAACTCAAATCTGTCTCCCACGCCAGCCTAAAAGCAGCATACTGAGGGGAGAAATTTCAGGAGGAGGATTTCGGGATTGGCGAGTGATTGGTGGAGGAAAGGGCAAAATTTGTAAAATCCCTAGGGTGTGTGCAGTTGTCTCTTCATGCCTCTTCATGAGTCACATGTGCAAATGCAGGGGGAGTTGGTCTGAAACATATGGTGGAAATTCCAGCTATTGTGTCTGGAATTGGTGGGTTCTTGGTCTCACTGACTTCAAGAATGAAGCCGTGGACCCTCGCGGTGAGTGTTACAGCTCTTAAAGATAGTGTGTCTGGAGTTTGTTCCTTCAGATGTTCAGATGTGTCCGCAGTTTCTTCCTTCTTGTGTCAGGTCTCACTGACTTCAGGAGTGAAGCTGCAGACCTTCGCAGTAAAGGCAGTATTGACCCAAAGAGTGAGCAGCAGCAAGATTTATTGTAAAGAGCAAAAGAACAAAGATCCCACAGTGTGGAAAGGGACCTGAGTGGGTTGCCACTGCTGGCTCAGGCATCCTGCTTTTATTCCCCTATCTGACACCACCTACATCCTGCTGATTGGTCCATTTTACAGAGAGCTGATTGGTCCATTTTGACAGGGCGCTGATTGGTGCGTTTACAATCCCTGAGCTAGAGACAGAGTGCTGATTGGTGCATTTACAATCCTTTAGCTAGACACAGCCTGCTAGACAGAAAAGTTCTTCAAGTCCCCACTAGGTTAGCTAGATACAGAATACTCATTGGTGTATTTACAAACCTTGAGCTAGACACAGAGTACTGATTGGTATATTTACAAACCCTGAGCTAGACAGAGTGCTGATTGGTGTGTTTACAATCCTTTAGCTAGACACACCCTGCTAGACAGAAAAGTTTTCCAAATCCCTACTAGGTTAGCTAGATACAGAGTACTGATTGGTGTATTTACAAACCC
>NW_012110252.1:3876849-3884856 GCF_000951045.1 Mandrillus leucophaeus
TTTTCAAACATTGCTCGAGTGGACGCGGAGGCCAAGGAGGCTCCGAGAGCGAGGGCTGCTAGCATGTTGTCACCTCTCACTACGGTGTCAAAAGGTCACTCATCTGGCAAGCAAGTCTATTCTGTGCATATTCTAGTTAGCTATATTGGTTCCAACCAGTTTCAGCCAGGTTTGCCATGTAGCAAGCCAAGGGGATTTCAACAAGCTGTTTCCTTATCTGCCATCCTGTAAAATAACATCAAGAATTCCTGTTAGTCACCAGTTTCTTTAATCCACAGTTTCACCTGGATTCCCAATGATATGTCCATTAAATCTGGCATGTTTGAGAAATACATTAGCTTGAGAGAGATGTAAAATGCTAGAGTGATAAATCGGGTGAGGGCTGTGGCAAATTGTGGAGATGAAAATTGAGTTGTTTAGTGAAATGTGTGACTGAGAAAAGTAGGTAGGAAAAGGATCTTGAGAACAGGGTGTTCTTGGCTTGAATGAATCCTTAAAGAGGATGTTCCTTAAAGAGGATGTGCCAGAGAAAAAGAAAATGAGATATAGGGAAAGGAAAACTATGTATGTTTCCAGTTAATCTGTTACAAGGTGGAACTGATCTGGGTACTTTTTAATGAGTCATAGACATGCAACCAGGGCTTACTGCTTCTAAAGAGAAATCCTCATTTTTTGAAAACGGTAGTGCCTGGAAAAATGACTTATCAATGTCAGTCTTAATTTCTTTCATCAGCCCATTGATAGAATGTGAGAAGAGTCATTTAGCAATCAATCATCTTATCACTGGTACAGTGTCTGCTCCACTCATTTTGCACAGGATCAGATAAAAGGATGATGTTTGCTTTATCTTTGCTTTGCCACCTTCTTGCAGCTAAAAGCTTTTCAGGAAGGGGGAAGAGCAAGCTGAGAGGTTACCAGGTTATGAAACATGGTTACAGCCAAGCCAGGAGCATTGAATCAATTTCCAATATGTTTCTTATGTAGCTCAAACCTATACTCCGGAGATGTTATTGTTTGATTATAAAAGCTGGAGGAATTTGAAGAGAGACTTTCATGCCTTGGTGATAAACAGTCTCTGCCTGTAACTCAATTGTGTCAGC
Source organism: Mandrillus leucophaeus (assembly GCF_000951045.1). Lineage (NCBI taxonomy): Eukaryota > Metazoa > Chordata > Mammalia > Primates > Cercopithecidae > Mandrillus > Mandrillus leucophaeus. Next base: position 3,877,950 of record NW_012110252.1, read on the forward strand.
TCCCAAACAGAGGGGAAATATACTTTAAAGTGAGTTTCTGCCCATTTGAAAACTCAGGCATGAGTTCTACCTTCAGAGCCATTTGGAAGGAATCCTAAGTGTACAAGAACATATTTGGAGTGGGCATTGGCCACCCTGCTTCCAAACGAATGTGTCACATTTCCAAAGATGTCATTTCCCCTCACCATTGACGCAGTCAAAATGTTTTCCTGGTCTCAAAGTATTTATCTATAATTCTGCTTCAAAACATGTTTAGATAAATCAGTTCCTTTCGTATACAACTTACAATTTTTTAAAAAAGAACTTACTCTCTGGGTTATAATTGAGGCAGGTTTTTCTAAGGAGATTTAAAAGTGATGGAGAGACAGTGTAATATGGTAATGAATGTTGGTGGTGGCAGGGCAGGGAGGAATCAGAAGCAGAGTTTTGGATTCTGTTAGTTAGTTCAAAATGCTTCGTCTCTCTCTGTCTCTGTGTCTAACTCTCCTCGACCATAGAGAGAGGGGTTGTTCTAGATACACTCTAATGCTTTCCACTGGCCCAAATTTCTGCAACTTTTTGAGGGAGGTAGGTGTACTACGTGAACTTCAAATTGTCTGCCCTTTTCAAGTTCCGATTTCCTGAGGCTCTGTGGAAAGACAGTGTTTCAGTCATCAGATCTAAGTACACTAGAAAATTTGGAAAGCTTATCCAGCTATTTCTGGACAGAACTTAGACCTTCTTGGCAATGTTACCAGCATGTATTTCCCTCGAGTTTTGCATTTTTGAGTGTGCTTTCATTGATTCCTGCAAGTCTCACAGCCTGGGTGCTATGGGCACAGAGGCCTCCTGCTGTTCTTCCTTTGCCAAGGAACTGAGTAGGCTCCTGAACCTCTTTGAGCCCCAATTCCTTCATCTGCCAAATGGAGATAATAATAATAATAGTTGAAGCATTATGGAGAACATTAAATGTGCTTTTGCATCTGAGTGTTTGACACCATTTGAGGTGCTAGCAGGAACTCAAGCATCAATCTTCATTGTTATTATAGTTATTATAGTTATTATTATTTTGAGATGGAATCTCGCTCTGTTACCCAGGCTGGAGTGCAGTGGCACGATCTCGGCTCACTGCAACCTTCACCTCCCGGGTTTAAGCGATTTTCCTGCTTTAGCCTCCTGAGTAGCTGGGATTATAGGCGCATGCCACCATGCCTGGCTAATTTTTGTATTTGTGGTTGAGACAGGGTTTCACCATGTTGGTCAGGCTGGTCTTGAACTCTTGACCTCGTGATCTGCCCACCTCAGACTCCCAAAGTGCTGGGATTACAGGTATGAGCCCCTGTGCCTGGCCTTTAGTTATTATTAAAAACGATTGAGATAAAGGTAGCTAGATATCATCTTTCTGAATGATGCAGAAGGTATGGCATAAAAAAAGCATTGTGCCTTGCCCGTAATTCACCATAAGTTGGTAACAGGGTTCATACTGAAGAATAGAATGCCTTAAGGATGGATGAACTTGGTCTTAAAAGTTCCTGGCCATAAGCCTCACACATGATGAGAAAGGCCTAAGATGGCTTTCTGTTTCTCCAGCCAACTCTCAAGCATGGGATCCCCTCTTACTTCAGGTGCCTAAACCACAACCACCAGGCACATGCGGTATCTCACCCCAACTTGCTACCCATTCACTGCCTTCATCCTCTTCCTCCCAGACTGTCCTCACGGCCTGGGGCTTCGCCCATTAAGTAGGTTCCAGCCAGTAAGAAGGAGCTAATGGGAAAAATGCTAGCTGCTCCATAGGTAGGGGTGAGTCAGTTTCATTTTCTGGTACTCAAACCTCAAGGCACAGCCATAAACGAAGTTCACTTCAGTTACTAAATATTTATCAGGCATTGACTTCATTCCAGGCATTGTGCTGAACCCTAGGGCTATAAAAATGGAGAATACATGGGCTTTCCATTTGATGAGCTTATCCGATCTGATTCGGAACTAGAATTCTTCTTTACATCATTTCCTGAACTTTAGTTGAAGATTGAATCACTCTAATATCTTGCCTCAATATTGAACTCTATGAAAAGTTCATATTTCCCTGGCCTGTTTTTAAAAAACATTCTTTGGACATTACCAAAAAGACTTGATGTCTATGTATAATCCTGTCATTGTAAATAATAAAGAATGTACTTGCCTTAGCAGTTCCCAAATTATGTGAACTTACTCTTCTTGACATGCTGGCAAAGACAAATAATTTCTTTAAAACAGATGGCATGCAGAGCCATTGTTGAAATGTCAACTCTGCTGCTGTTTATTGCCCTACTTCTTCAGGGAGTGATTTGCATATTGGATTCACCTGAGCACTTGGTCTGCAGTGCAGAGGAGTTGGGAAGCTTAGTTGGTTATTACTTCCTAATAAACCCCTTAGATATTACAATGAGGTATGGTAATGACAGAAGATGGAAACATGACTATTTTTGGTGACTGTTCAACCTATGTGCATTATTGTCTTACTTGAATAAAATAGTAGGATGGCTTTGTTTGATTATTTACAGTGTTATTCAGGATTATAATGACATTTACAACAGTCTAGTTTGTGGTCCTCCAGAAGTCCTTGCTGTAACAGAAATTCAAGGGCAAGTAAGTTACCAGCAAGTACAGGAAAGATCGATAGGGGAAGTCAGACAGAGAAGAGAAATCAGCCAATAAAAACATGTTATCATGCCAGCTACCACCAGGACCAGACACATAATTTGCAAAATAAAATGCAGAATATCTTGCTCAAAAACTATTAGAATTTCTAGACAGCAGCAGCAGGTCACAAGGCCCTGTTTAACTGTGCATGCTGCAGGCACATGTCTTCAGCCTGGCTACTACTTTAGCTTAGCCTGTGGGAAACCCTGGAGTATACAATGCGAGTCTCAAGAGTTTTCTCACCTGAGGAATGAGGGAGCTCATTCCCATCTCCATCTCCAACTCCCATGACTGATTATTCCTGGGCTGCTTCTGGAGCTGTTACCTTTGGGCAAAGAGATATGGCTCCCAGCAATTGGACATGCTCAAGTAGTAAGCCCTGCGTGCCACCCAAATACCAAGGAATCTCCTGGGATCCAGAGCCAGGGCCAAGTGTCTAAAAATGAGCTACCTCAAGGAGGGAGCACCTGCTGAAGTCCCCCCTTGAAAAACATTCCCTCAAAACCCTTGCTTTCTCCCTGCTGCTGAGTCAACTCTTGAATCAACCAGAATGTCCATCATTTCTACAGGTGGAAGTTCCACCATATACTAAAAGTGTGGGGAGAGAGGACAGTAAAGGCATTCTCCTGAATTCTTAAAAATGCAGGCACATTTGTTTTCCAAAAACATGACCCTAAACAAGCTACTTTCCCTCTCCACCCCCTGAGCCTCCTTTGTCTCATCTGGGAAACGGATGTAGAATTATTCTCAGACCATTTCCACAAGATTTAAGGAGTCTACATCAGAAACATATTGGGAAAGTAGTTTTGAAACACCAGTTTAATTCCTAAGTAATAACAGTATCTCTTCAAGCTTGGGGTGGGGATTAGTAGCAAGGTGGCTTTCTTGAGTTTGTATTAAATAGGCCACCTTTCATCATGTGTTTATTCAAAGGAGGCATAAAAATTGTGTTTGAATTAGAAAATGTTTTCTCCTTATTTTGGCTCTTTAATCATTGCTGTGTGCCACAAACACCCTCTCCTTAATTCCTGTGATGGTCAATTTCATGTGTTCACTGGGCCCTGGCATGCCCAGAGATTTGGCCAAACACGATCCTGGGTGTTTTCATAAAGGTGTGTTTGGATGAGATTAACTTTTAAATTGGTAAACTGAGTAAAGCAGATGGTGCCTCCTTATGTGGTGGGCCTTATCCAATCAGTTGAAGGCCCAAGCAGAAAAAAAGGCTAATTCTCTCCCAAGTGAGAGGGAATTATTTTTCCTGCCTGACTACCTTTCAACTGGGACATTTGCTTTTTCCTGTCTTTGTGCTTGAACGGAAACATCGGCTCTTCATGGGTCTTGAACTTCCTGGGCCTTTGCACTAGAATAACACATGGGCTCTCCTGGGTCTCCAGCTTGCTGGCTTACCCTGGAGATCCTGGGAATTGTCCGCTTTGGTATCATGTGAACCAATTCTTTATTTATACACACACATCCTCTATTGGTTCTCTTTCTCTGGAGAACCCTCACTTAAGCAACGGCATATAATTAGATTTTAACAGGATAATTAGAATATCAACTAGAGGAAGTTGAACTGCTGTCATCTTTCCATGTTTGCTTCACCCAGGCCAAGGAAAACTAAGCCAATAAACTTATTCTACAAACTGGGCAGGGGGTGGGTAGAGACTACAGATGCCAAGATGCAAACACCAGCCAGCCTGAATCATCATCCTTTATGTAAAGAAGTGGTGCAGGAGCCCTAGTGAAGAGGCTTTGATAAAAGACTTTCCGTTTAGCCCTCTGAGTTCATGTGGAACAAAGCTCGATGCTTTTACTTTTTAGACTGAGTCTGAATCGAAAACTCATTTTGATGTCTGTAAGATGTGAGCCTCCTCGCAGAGGAGTATGGCTTCTGCAGTAGTGTTCATTCCCCTCACCGTAAGGGGACCAAAGAAGCCAGAAACCTGTGCATGGGGAAAGGGCCCAAGGCCCCTAAAACCTGCATGCCCGCAAATGGTATATTTATTCAGTATGCAGTTGCGGATGCCTATTAGAGAGAATTTGTGTTTTAGAGCAAAGCTTCTCTATGGGCAAAAATGATGACTTCAGGCATGCATGAGATGCTCCTGCTGAAATCAGTGGGAGTTGCTCTTCATGTAGATAATTGTGCTGACTGGCCAGAATAGAGGATGACAAGTAGTGCACTGCATTTTACACTTTGCCCTGCTCTGCAAGAAGACTGGTCTGCCAGGCAACCCAGATTAAATGGTCTTTTCCCCCTTGAACCAGTGTGTCCAGGATTCCACAGTGGGCAGGCTGCTATGCTGAATTTGCACCAGGTCTTCCTTTGTATATCTAAGTTGTATTGAATGGTGGTATGAAACTGCCAGTTAGAAGGACAATCCACTATGCACGGTGTAAGAAATCCCCACTTTTCACCAACCCCTGCCTGAGAAGGCAACACCCTAGAGACACATGAATGGACCTGCCTTCTCTTCAGTAATTGCACAGGGATCTTTTAATCCAGACAGATGTTGGGACCAGCAACTGAACCCTGCTAAGTTGAATCGAGTGTCCTAGGATGATGGAGGCCTCGAAATAGGAGAACAGGCTGTCGGCATGTGCATTCCTCCGCAATAAACCATACCCGTCAGTGAGTTTATATTTACAAGGATAGATAACAAACTGGGCTTCTGGAAGAGAGTTCTGCAGGCATATAGAATACAAGTATCTCAGTCCATTTGTGACGCTATAAAGGAATACCTGAGGCTGTGTTGCGTAATTTATCAAAGAAAACAGGTTTATTTGGCTTGTGGTTCTGCAGGCTGTACAAGCGTGGTGCCAGTGTCTGCTTTTGTTGAGACCTCAAGAAGCCTCCACTCATGCTGGAAGGCAAAGGGAAGCAGGCACCACGTGGCAAGAGAGGAAAGAAGAGAGGAAGAAGTGCTAGGCTCTTCTTAACAACCAACCGTCTGGGGATAGAGGGAAATCTTTCTCAGGAACTAAAGGTGAGAACCCACTCCCTCCTGTGAGAATGGCACCCAAACTATTCATGAAGAATCCACCCCTATGATCCAAACACCTCTCACCAGGCCAGATTTCACTGGGGATCAAATTTCAACATGAGACTATAACAAGAAGCTAAGAGGCCCTCTTCTGAAACAATAAATGGGCTGAGGTGTGTCTTTCAGAGTGAAGTTTCTCCTTCCCCGGCACATTTAAGCAGATGTAGCTGTCAAAAACCTTTGAAGCCCTAGCATGTTCTGCTCTGCCGCAATCCTCAGGACCCCACAGGGAGACCTGCTCAGTCTCTGCCTCATTCTCCTCATTTGGCTCTATCCTTAATTCTTTCCAAGTGTGCTTGGGCTCCCTAAGTGTCCTGTGACTTGCTTGAGCTTGCAGAGACATTTTCAGCCTTTTATCCTGAAGCTCTCTTAGCTGCCCTGGCTTTCTGCTTCATCCCACCTGCAGCAATGCTACTCACTGTAGTTTTCCTTTCTACTTCCCAGCAACTCTGCTCACAAACAGAATGTTCACGCTTAGCACTAGATATTTCTAATGTGGTCTCCAGCATCACTCTTCTGTTCAGCTCCCGTGTCTTCTCCTCACCATGGTTACTCTCCTATTATGATCTTTTCCCATGCTGTAACTCCACTCTTTATTTTAGGAGCACCCCCAAGACGGTACTCCCAAGTCTTCACATTTGGAAAAATGAAAAGCGTCTTTGATGCCTTTTCATCTCTTTCTCCTTGTCTCCATAAAATACACGTTTTCTAAAGAAGCAACAGCACATTCAATATTATTTGACATATAATGATCTCATTCTGTTGGAAGGCCAAGTTATGACAGTTACACTAGATGATACCAACATATTCTTGATAGTATCTTCTGAATTTTTATATATTGGCTTAATGTGAAAATGATTGTTGCATCTTCTCATCAAATTTTCTGTCAAGTCTTGCTTACGCTTCCCGAACACAAAAAAAGACAAAAACTTTGCAAGTTTCAAACTTAAAATGCAGGGTCAGAGGTGCTAAACTTACTCCTGAGCCTTGACATCTTTCATACAACTTTCCTAGCTTTTCAGAAATCAAAATCACACAACCTAAACAAAAATGATCCTGAAACAACCACACGTAAGTTTCAGTTATAGTTTTGCTGCTTATTAACTAAACAAACCTTTGCCTCAGTTTCTGTATCTGTAAACTGGATATACTGATTTTTGCCTTCCCCACTCAGAGCATGATTGTTGGGAGGATAAAAGGAG
>NW_012110252.1:3886061-3915464 GCF_000951045.1 Mandrillus leucophaeus
TAAGGGAGTAGTAATTGAATTAGAAAAAAATTATAAATACTAAAGGAGGGAACTAGAAGATAAATATATCCTAGCAACATAATGGAATTTCTTCGAAACAGGGAGAGTAGGGTAAAGGTATAGTTGTTGCAGAGCAGCGCAGAGAGCTCTGGACTTGGTGTTAGAAGACCTGGCTTTGAATTCTGGCTTCTGCATATGTGCTCATGTCCCTAAGAGACATATGTTCTCTGTGCATGTGTTTTATCTGAAGAATGGAAAAATTACTCCATTTATAGACAAAGTGTTGCTGTAAACTCAACTGAAGTAGTGACTAAGAAAGAATGTAGCAGACATTTCTACTCCAGGAGTGAAGCCTGACGAAGGCGGTCTCGGCAATCTTCCCCGCCAGTGATTGGTTCAGAAATTCAGGCCTGGGTCAGTCAGTGAACAGCGTTTTCCAAGAGACACGAATTGGTCTGGGAATGAGTTTATGACCTTATTTGCCTAATTTTCAAGGGACAGGTGGTTGGAGGTATAGAGAAAGTCACACAGAGAATCAACTTCTCTCTCCCTTAGACTTGGGAGTGTGTGGCTGACTAGTATGAAGCTAGCTACTAAAGCCTCCTGCTAACAGCTTGAAGATAAAACTGATACATAGCAGGGACACAGTGAAGAGAACTGCAGGCAAATAGAGGCAGAGGCCCTGGATTAAGGCAGCCCTGAAGCTTGGCTCTAATTCTGCACTGTGAGCTAATACCATTCTTTACCATTTAACATGTTACTTTCCGCCAAGAGCATGCTTACTGATTCAGTATGCTTGGTAAACTGAATACAGAAGAAGGTACTGTAACCACGTAGCAATCAAGCCTGAAGCTTTGAGGTTTGCACAGGCATTAATCCAAATCCTGGCTTTCCTACTTATAGCTATAGGCCTACAGACAAGTTACTGACCTCCTTAAACTTCAGTTTCCTCATAGGTAAAATGTGTCCATTACACATTGCATAATGACATAATACAAGTGAAGCACCTGCCCAGTAGTAAATAATCAACAAATGTTATGCTGCAGAAAGGTGAGGTGTAAGGGAGGTCAAATGTATTTGCATAGAGCATATATAAGCTACCTGTAAGGTCCTGAATCAGGGGCTCTGCTCCTTAGAGGCCCCCTTGCAGAGGAGAGTCTGGGGCACACAGCTATGGAAACCAGGGATTTTGGCCTTCTTCCAAGCTAAAGAAGTAGTGGGCTGCGGGACCCCTCACATCCTCTCTGATGCCTGGGATCCCCACCCTACTGGAAAGAGGTTGATGAATAAGAAGTCCTGAGCTTTAGAGTCAGGCTGGCAGTTCTTCAAGTGACCATTTCACTTCTCAGAGTTCTGCTTTCCTCCCCTGTAAAGTGAGGATAATAATAGCTATTTCCAACAATTATAGAAAAGATAAAGGCATTCACAAAGCCCTTTGTGAGCTGCCTAGATCTGGGATTAAGGAATAGCCTCAGTCTTGTTCCCTGGTGACTCTTGAAGACCCTTTCATGCCAGCACCACTTTCAGATGCCTCTAATGATTATTCAAGCGTGTACCCTGGGGAAAGCACAGTTCCTCTGCTCAGCTGTGTTCAACCAGATTTTACTGTTAGATTTCAGTTTTTTGTTTTTTTTTTTTATTGGCAGTCTGGGTATAAAATCTTTAGAAGCAGGTTCATGGAGGTATAATTTACATATAACAAAATTCATCCTTTTGAAGTGTATAGTTCAATAAGTTTTTGTAAATGTACACAGTTGTATAACCACTATCACAATCAAGATTTACAACACTTTCATCAACCCAAAATAGTCCTTCATACCTCTTACACCCAACCCTCTCCTAATACCACTGGCCCCAGGGAACCACTGGTCTGCTTTCTATCTGTGTAGTTTTGCCTTTGCTAGAATTTCATGTAAATGGAATCAATTATAAAATATATAGTATTGAGGGTTTAGTCTCTCTTAATAAGCATAATGCTTTTGACTCATCCATGTTATATCAGTGGTTTTTTAGTTTGTTTATGTTTTTATTGCTCATCAGTATTTTGTTGTATGAATGTACCACAATTTGTTTATCCACTAGCTGATAAACAATTTGATAGTTTCCAGTTGGGGCTATTATGTGTAAAGCTGCTATATACATTTGTGTATAAGTCTTTGTGGGGACATATAACAGTAAGAGTGTCATTGCTGTGTTGCATGATGGGTGTATGTTGTTTGCTTTTTAATTTTCTTAACCATGTCTTTGAAGACAAAATTTTTAATTTTGATTAAATCTAATTTATCATGTTTTTATTTTATGGTTCATGTTTTTTTGCTCTATTTAAGAAATTATTGCCTAATCCAAGGCCACAGAGATACTCTGATATTTTCTTCTAGATGTTTTGTGGTATTAGATCTTGTGTTTGGGTTTATGTGTTAATTTTTATACACAGTATGAGGAAAGCAGTGAGGTTTACTTTTCTTCAGATGAATATTTAGTGTTTCTAATACTTTTTGTTGAAACACTATCTTTCTTCCATTAAATTACGTTGTCGTCTTTGTCAGAAATCAATTGAAAATATATGTATGAGTCTGTTTCTGGAATGTCTGTTCTGTTCCACTGACCTATATGCAAATCCTTACCCAATACCACAATCTCTTAATGAGTATAGCCTTATAAAGAATTCAGGTAGTGTCAGACCTCTGACCTTGTTTTACTTTATGAAAATGTTTACATTTTCACATAATTTTAGAATCAATGTGTCAATGTCTATTTTTTTAAAAGCCTGGTAGTGTTTTGATTAAGATGTCATTGAATCTGTAGATGAATTTGAAGAGAACTGACATCTGAACAATATTGGGTCTTCTGATCCGTGAATATGGCAGATCTCTCCATTTATGTCAGTATTCTTTAAATTTATCTCTACAGTGTTCTGTACATGTTAGTGTACAATGTTTCGCCATTTTATAAGATGTGGTTTTTTCATATTTTGATGCTGTTAGAAATAGTATTGTTTAATTACCAATTATTTATAATACATGCTAATACAATTGATTTTGCTAAATTATCCTTGTACGATGTAACCTTGCTAAACTCACTTATTAGTTCTCATAAAGTTTTGGGAGATTCCGTAGGGTATTCATGTGTACAATTATATTGTCCTCAAAGACAGTTATACTTTTTTCTTTCTAATCTCTATGCTTTTTATATCTTTGCCTTGCCTTGTTGCACTGGCATTAAGTTGCACTATAATGTTAAATAGAAGTGGTAAGAGCTAACATTCTTAACATGTTCTCAGTCAGTGGGGAAACATTCAGTCTATTTTTGCAAATGTATGTTATCTGTAGGTTTTCTGTAGATGCCCTTTTATACTTTTACAGAATGAAAAGGTTCTCTTCTATTCCTAGTTTTCTGATAGTGTCTTTTTTTTTTTTTGTCTGTCATGAAAGGATGTTGCATTTGTTAAATGATTTTTTCTATGTATTTTGAGATAATCATAGTTTTTCTTTTAATATTGATTTATTTTTAAATGCTAAACAAATTTTACATTCTTTGGGTAAAGGCCACTTGGTGAGTAATTACCGTAATTATGCAAAAATGCTTAATAATTTGCAAATCGGTTATTAAACATTCTTGCATCCATTTTCATGAGTTATATTGATCTGTATTTTTCTCTATGTATGATGTCTTTGAGTTTGATATCAAGGTAACATGGTCATTATAAAATGATGTGGAAAGTGTTTGCTCTTCTGTTTTCTAAAGGGGTTTATGAAGAAATGATCATTTTTTTCATCCTTATAAATTTTGTAGAATTCAATAGTGAAGACATCTAGGTCTATAATATTTCATGAAAATATTTTTAACTCCAAATTCAATTGCCTTAATTGATATAGGACTATTTGGTTTATCTTTTTTCTTGAGTGGGTTCTGGTAGTTGGATTTCTTAAAGAATATTTCCATTTTATCTGAATTGTAAAATGGGCTGGCTTAAGTTTGTTCATACATACATATTATCTGTTATTCCCTGGAAGATCTATAGGGCTGCCTCCTTATTCATTCATAATATGGAGAATTTTTGTCTTTTCTCCTTTAGTCAGTGTTTAGTCAATGTAGTTGGAGGTTTGTCAGTTGGATCAGTCATAGCAGATAACCAGCTCTTTGTTTCATTGATTTTTACATTGTGTTTCTTTTTTAAAATTTTCTTAATTTCAGCTGTCATTTTTATGTCTTCTGCTTACTTTATGTTTAGTATGTTCTTATTTTTCTAGTTTCTTAAAATGAAGTCTTAGAACACTTATTTTAAGCCTATCTTATTTGTGCTATACATTTTCATTAAGGCACTGCTTTAGCTGCATTCCATTGTATTTTCATTCGTTTCAAAATAGTATCTTATTTTCCATTTAATACACAGGAAATTTGGGAGTGTACTGTGTAAGTTGTAAATGTTTGGAAATTTTTCCAGACATCTTTCTTCTGTTGATTTCTGGTTTAGTTCTCTGATGGTGAGAGAACATATTTTCCATGGCTTCAGTGATTTCAAATTTTCTAAGGCTTGTTTTATGATGAAGGCTATGGTCTGTCTTAATCAGTGTATAACTAAAAGGAATATGCATTCTGCCCTTGATGGGTAGAGTGTGCTGCACAATTCACACTGGTCAAAGTTGTTAAATTATATTGTTCAGATCTTCTATACTTTGTGATAGTCTCTCTACTTGTTCTATTAATTACTGAGAGAAGACTTTTAATGTTAATTGTAGATTTGACATTTTTTCTTTTAAGTTCTGTCAGTTTTTTGCTTCATAATTTTGGAGTTCTGTTGTTATAGATATATATATTTAGGATTATAATGTCTTGGTAAATTTACTTTGTTATAACTATAACATGTTTCTCCTGATCCCTGGTAACATTTCCTTTCTGAAGTTTACATTTTCTGATATTAGCATAGTGACTCCAGCTTTCTTTTTATTAGAGTTTGCATGCTATCTATTTTTCTGTCCTATTTTTCACATATCTATTTTTTATATTTAAAATGAATGTCTTATCTACAGCATATGAATAGATATATTTTATATACCAATTTTTATTTTATCCAATCTGACAATCTCAGCCTATTCTTTGGAGTGTTTAGACTATTTTCATTTTATGTAACTATCTAAATGGTTGGGTCTAAATCTACCATATAATTATTTATTTTCTGATTGTCTCATCTTTATATTTTCCTCCTTTTCTACCTTTTTGACTTGAATATTTTTAATGATTCCACTTTATTTCCACTTGTAACTTATTGGCTATACCTCTTTCCTGTTTTAGTGAGTGGTTTAATATTTAAATGTAATTTTATTACATTGTTACTTTATCATAATCTATTTTACATAATATGTTAAAGATTATTTTCATATAACCTCTCCCATCCTTTGTGCTGTTGTTATATATTTTACTTCCATATATGTTAGAAACCTCACAATAAATAAAATGTATATAGATCATATATTACTATTTCTAGTGTTCTCCATTCTTTAATATACATCTACCCTGCAAATTTTACCTGCCCTGATCCTCATACCTGTCCCCGTTAACACCTACATTTACCTCCAGGCTATGTTTGTATTCTGTCTATATTTCAGTCTAGAAACCACCTCCAGGCAGTTGGCTGGAGTACCTGTAGGGCTCACTTCATTTGTTTTCCTTGATTCAGAGATCAAATTCTGTGCTTTTTATCTTTCAGTGTCAGAAAACAGTGCAAATCTGTGTGTGTGTGTGTGTGTGTGTTTCTGTAACAATTTAATTCTTCATGGATGGAAACAAAAATCTATATATATTTTTACCCATATTCATATGCCTGGTCTGTTGGATTTCATTACTTCTTTTATTATATTCCTGTAGCGACAGCCATGGGATATTGGTGAGTGGAGGGTGGCCACTGAAATGGAAAGAGAGACTCATCTCAACTTCAGTCTTCTCTTCACCAACACTTCAACTACAATCACATAAAAGAAAAATAAATGATCCTTGATATTCAGCTAAAATAGATTATCTTATAATAATTAAAAATCCTTACAAGCAAGTAAAACATGTTAAAATGAATATTTTTTAAAAGCTTAAGGTCGTGGAGTCTTGAGCTTTCTTCTTTTCTGCATGTAATTGAAAAAGTAATTAATACTGATTAAATACAGAGACAAATGGAGAAAAACATTTTTGAACTTTAAATTCTTACCTTTCTGAAGACTTTTATTAAATATCTATAATCACAGTAATATAAGCAGGCTAAAATTATTTATACTCTTAGAGTATCTAACTTCAAATTTTTAATGTAAAAAAGTTAGAGCAATAATGAATAGGGTGATCTGGCTCCAATGCTCTTATAAATACCTTTAATAAAATTTTCATCAGTTGCTAAATTGACAGGTCTGAATTTCCGCATGCTTCCCTGTTTTTATATTTCTTGACAAATAAAGCTGGTTTAAATCTCTTCCTGCAGCATTGTACCCCAAGTTATTTTCTTTCCTCTCTTCCCTCATGTGTCTTATCAAGGCAGATGTTATCCAGGCAGGTGAAATTAAGAGTAGAGGCAGTTGTCCATATAATTCAGCAAACCTGATGTGAAGTAAAAGAGATTTAGAGAGACACAACCACCCATAATAGCCACCTGTGTCTACCAGATTCACCAAATAATTGTTTAACTTTACACTTCATTTTGGCATGACAGCTAGAGATGGAGTGAACCTATGGGAACAAGTAGATTGTTGTACAGAAGCAAAGATAATCTTTTAGGATCAATATGTTATACCTTCTGTAAGGGAAAATTATGACTCACTAATTTGGGTATGTGATCTGGGAATGTAATGAGTCCATGAACAAAGGAGAATCCGTAAAGAGCATTTGTTTAGACTTAAAATGCCTTGCATTCGCAGAAGCCCAAAAGTGGATTAACAGGAGATACAAACAACTAACTAAACTGTAATTAGATTGGGGGAAAAAGGTTGAGCATAGAGTAATTCTGTTAGAGAATGGGCAAGGATAACAGTGGGAAAAGGTGGATACATAAGTTGGCATTTCTTCAGTTAGAAAAATGGCAATTAAGGATCAGGGCTGGAGCCCTTGTGATTCTACATTTATTTGGTACTCTAGAAGGTTTTGCTAATTAAAGTAAGGTTGTTTTTTTTTTTAAGTTACAAAAATGTCAAACTAAGGAGGACAAGACTTGATGTGTGGATGGAGAAGTGGTTAAGTGGTAATCATGGCCTTGTGAGGAGTTGGGAGAGTTCTGTATCCTACTCTCATAAACAAGGACTTTGAACTGGAAGTGATAACTCATAAAACAGGACCTAGGAGTCTGGGATCCAACTGTGGGTTCGTAAGTCAGATGACCTTGTCAAACAGATGCTGGCCATTAAACTGTAGTGGTCACATTAGCCCACTCTTACGTATCACAGTAAGTCCTGTGTGCAAGTGTAGCCTTTGTTTTTCAAGACACGCATATTTAGAATAGCAAGAGATGAAGCAGTTATGTGAAGACTTCAAGATTTTTCAGTCTGGAGTGACAAGAATATAGCGATACTTATTAAAATTTGCAAAAATCCAGAAGTGTTTGGAAAATTGCATAACGTGTTCTGGAATACTAGACCAATAACCACTCCCAAAACTTTAGAAGAGGCCATTTCAGTATCAGTGACAAGAAGAAGCACATGAAGGAATTTCTTTTCAGGTGCTGTAACAGCTGTATATGAAAATAAATTCAAGAAAGATTTCTATAAGGACATGGTCTGTGTGGGCATTTGGAATACATTTGTAACCATTACCAATTTATATCCTTAAACTACATCCTACCACAGTAATGTACATGATGCTACTGTCAGGCAAAGGATATTGGAGCCACTGGATACCAACTTAGCCTGAGGTGCCACTTCTTTTATGTTGGTTTAAATAACTTCTCCTTCATTTGTACTAAGGAATTTCATGGTCCTTTTTTTTTCATTTTTAATCGTTTGTCATATTAATTTCCTACATTTTAAAAATATTCGTCCCCTATGCAACTCATTCCCTATGCCAGACTCCCAAAGTCTGGTCTTCCATTATCCCAAAGACAGCACAAGAGATTGGAAACCAAATGTATATTATCCTGCATATTTTTCAAATCTCAGGAAGCTAAAATCCAGTTTGAACTTAGAGGCTGGGTATTCTCATGAATTCCAAAGGCGTCAGAGTAAATTTACCCTTCCAGAAGGTCATCTTCATGCCGCAGCCAAAAGTTACCCAGTGGTTGTGAACAAATAACCAGTATAATCATTTTTTACTACTTGGAGAAAACTGTGGGGTAAACTTAGAATGAATAACCAACATTTAATTGATGTGGCTTTGGCAACAGACTTAGCTTTTTTTAAGCTTGTTTCAGCCGTTCCGATAAAGAGAAGGATGTGCAAATAAAGAGATCTGTTTTCCCATCTGTAGTTTAAGTTTCTGCTGCCAATACCACATGTAGCTTAAAGATGTTTAGGAACCTGGAGAGACCTTCTACAAAGACTTATTTACATGACCACTTGCATTATAGGAATGCATGCCAATTCATAAGATGGTATGAATATTAAACACCCATGAGTCACTCTTTCTGACTGAATTATGTTGGGGCCTCATTGTGTGTTTGGCTGCAACTTTTATAGCTATGTGGAAGTTTTCAAAGTGAAAAAGTTTGAGTTTCAGAGTTTTCTATTTTTATAGAATTTATGAATGAGGGTTGCAGAGGGGAAAAAGGTGATTACTAGCATAATTTGTTTGAATCTGTAAGTGGGTAGATCATTGCACAGAAGCAAGTATAAGCTTTTAGGATCCATGTGCTGGAAGTTACTGAAAATCATGGTGTAGTAATCTGGGACTGTTACTTGAGAATGTCATAAGTCTGTAAACAAGGGAGCATCAGCAGACATCATCTGTGTAGGCTTTTTAAAAAGCCTTTTAAGGTACTGCCTCCAACGTAGATTTCTCAACAAAACAGACTCTCGGTTTTCTCTACATGAGGCAGATTGCAACTACCTCAAGTACATTGGTGCATATTCATCATTCATTAGTGTTTTTGATGAACTAACCCCCAGGCAGATGGTTGCCAAAAGGTAACTCCTTGGGAAATAACCAGGGTAGTTGTTGAGTAAAGTGTACCCAGATGCTGCAATATAACACTAGCTGCACAAATGACAATTTGGTTTCCCTTGGATTCTATGACAGTGTATGTATTATGTACCCACAGGGGCCCTCACTTCTCCCTGACAACCAGTTAGAGAAACTTATTGAGCATCTACTTTATAATGAGCACTCTACCAGGCTTATTTAAAATGAGCTATGACTATTGAAGTCAGAATAGTTCTAAAAAGCCCTTGGTGTCCCACAGCAAACAGGTAACCAAGCTGGTCTTTGAGCTTAATCTTTCCAACTCTGAAGCATATAGTCTTCTCACTCCATTTATCTGAATATTCAGAGTGACTTAGAACTAAAGTCAGATTTTCTTAAACCTGTCCTATAAAAATCTCTTTGGACAGATACATTAATACCAAGAGTTTTGAGGTGACAAATTCAAACCATTACAGATATGTGAAATTGGATCCATGAGAAAAGATGGAGACACTTGAATCTGCAGAAGAAAAGGCTGAGAAACAAATTAGTGGCATTTCCCAAACACCCCAAATCATTGCTAATTCATATCCCACTCACTTGGAAATGTATATTAACTGAAATAGTGCTGGAAATCAACTTTTTTTCTTTGCAGCTATTTATAAAGATGATGTCGCTATGTGAACAAATATGGTATAAAACAAGTTTGGAAGAAGCATAGTTTCTATAGTTTGGATATTTGTCACCTCCAAATCTCATGTTGAATTGTGACTCCCATTGTTGGAAGTGGCACCTGGTGGGGGTGTTTGGATCATGGAAGTGGATCCCTTACGAATGACTTGGTGCCCTCCTTGAAGTAATGCGTGAGATCTCACCGTATTGGTTCATGCGAGAGCTGTTGTTTAAGAGTCTGGCACTCACCCCCCTCTCTCCCTATGTAACACACGCCAACTCCCCTTGCCTTCCATTATGAGTAAAAGCTACCCGAGGCCTTGCCAGAAGCTGAGCAGATGTCAGCATCATGCAGAATTATGAAATACACCTCTTTTCTTTATAAATTACTCAGTCTTAGGTACCCATTTATAGCAATGCAAAATGGACTAAGGCAATAGTCAACCAAGTTAACAAAATGATTTGCTTTAAAACAGGGCAACTCAGTGTTCTGGTTAAAAGCATATAAGAAGTTCATATAATGAGTAATCTCATTCGCTCACTACAAATGGCCCCAGGAACGTGACTCTGTAGTAAGAACTTAGTTCTCACAATACTGTGGATGCTGGTGTTAAACAGGACGGCAGCATTCCACTTGGCAACTAGAATCCCTCAGGATGAGAGCCAGAGTTACTGTGCCACACCAGCTTCCTAGGCCTGGGACCTTCAGACCCAATGATGCTGTGCACGGGCACAGGGACTGAGGAGGATGTTAAAACAGCCTATTGTTGGCTGCCCTTTGCCTTTGTCATCCATTCTTGTCCCAAGGACTTTAAGTACTAAGAAACCCGTCATTAAAATATTCAGGAATTCTGAATGATCTTATCTCTGTGGTCATCTGAGTTAATGAAGTCTGGCTTCATGTGAAAAATAACTACAGAAAAGGAAGTCAGCTGTTTGCTTTGGTTGCTAAAATCAGAGCAAAAAAGAAGCAGATTGAGATTTCACAAGAAGAGGTTCACATCCATTAACGATGAGGAAGACTGTTCTAAAGGTTTATTGTTTTTCATTCACCTGTTCATTCATTCCACATCAGTGAGGGCTGACTATGTGTTAGGTGTGATGCTGAGCACTGGTGATAGAGTCAGATGCCTGGGGAGTGTAATTACCATTCTGTAGAATAAGAGCAATCATGGAGCAGGAGCCACTTATATGGGAGAATTGAAGAGATGAATCAAATCCAGTTATGCCTGCTGGATGCTTACAGTCTAATAACATTTTGAGAGCTGCTGCCATTTTCTGAATTATAACAGTGTGCCTCTTGCAAGTGTAGTGCCAAGCTCATCACATGCTTTGTTTCTAGTCCTCAAAGCACCCCTATAATGAAGATAGTGGGATCTAATTTGCAAATGGAGACACTAAGGCCAGATGTGGAGGCAGCGGGGGGTGGGGAGCAGCAGGGTGACACTCATTGGTGAGATGAGTGGGGATTTTCTGCCACACACCCTAAGGTAGCAACTTGAAAATCCCCAGTGGAAATGTTTCTTCAAAATTCTCTGCCACCATCCCACAGGGAACCACACCCACCTTGGCTGCTTATGTCCCTCTCAGACACAGTAAATTTCCTCTTCACTGAAGTCGGTGCCAGACAATATTCCTGCCCCAAGCAGTCTTAACATTCTTCCCCGAAAAGGAGAGCCTTATAGAAAGTCCTGTATTTGCTTCTAGGAGACTGAAAAGGTCTCCTCCTTTCATACCAAACATATGCAAGGGAAGGTATTCAAGGTGTCAGTAAAAGAGAATGGGGACTCCATTCTCTATGAGATTCTCTGCCATTCTGCTGCTGACTGCTCTGAATGGGTGCCGGGTGTACCAAGATGGAGCTTGTTCAGCCCTCAGTTGACCAGTTGTCCTGGGACTGGTGTTTTCCTCAACCAACCGTATGTTTTCTTTGTGCGAGACAACTTTAATAGGACTGGGAAGTAGTGCCTTAAGTCGACCCATGAGGTTCCTGGGACCTGATGGTGGTGGTAACTGTGAGAATTTGTTAATACCTTGAGAGACAGAGAGAAGGCACATGGGACAATAGGAACAGGTGAGAGAGCTGACCAGAATCAGAGATGTAACTGGTGACCTTACAAGGATGAAGCCCATTGGTACATCCAACAACCTAACCCTTGAACTCATTAGCAAGGCCCTGTGGGCAACTATACTCACAGCCAGAAATGTGAACTCACATTTGTGGGGGGTTTTTTGTTTGCTTTTCTTTTGTAGTTTGTTGTGTTTTGTTTTCAGATGGAGTCTCGCTCTGTCGCTAGGCTGGAGTGCAGTGAGGCAATCTCGGCTCACTGCAACCTCCATCTCCCGGGTTCAGGCGATTCTCCTGCCTCAGCCTCCTGAGTAGCTGGGACTACAGCTGCGCACCACCATGCCCAGCTAACTTTTTTTGTATTTTTAGTGGAGACAGGGTTTCACCATGTTGGCCGGGATGGTCTCGATCTCTTGACCTCGTGATTGACCCACCTCGGCCATCCCAAGTGCTAGAATTACAGGCATGAGCCACCACGCCCGGCCGTGAACTCACATTTATTGAGAGCAATACTGCATCAACTCGTTGAAGATGGGAGGCAGGCTTGCCCCTTTGAACTTAGTTCCTACTACAACCATTTAATTATTTTGTGAGTTCTTAAAATTCCCTGAGGAAAAAAAAAACTGGCTTCAGAAGTACAATATCTAACATTTGTAATTCAGCTTACAATATTTTTGTGAACTGCAAGAAACTAATTGTGCCTTAAAGAAACTACATAAAGATGGTGTCAGCATTTTCAATATAAACTTCCGTTTCCAAAGGTTTATGTATTCTGAAGAAATTTTCTTGCAGGGAAACTTGGCATGTGTCTGAGCCCCTGACTGTCCACACCTAACTTAATAGGGACTTACAGATGAATCCTTCACATCCACTACATTTGGCATCTGCAAGAAAGAAACAAAAATGGCCTTAATAGCAAATGGTTTCTGAGTTTAATGTCAGGGCATGCAATTCTCAGGAAATCAGAGAACTCAAGAATTCCAAAAGTCCTGTTTTATAGACTCTGGTATAACAATATTGGGTGTTGAAAGGAAAGTAAAAAAATTTAAGGGGATTGATGCTAGAAAATGTTGTAGTCTTCAGAAAGCCTCCAGACTTAGACTTCCTTCAACATTTTTTCTACCCCTGAATTCCTCCTCTGCCGTATTTCCTGCAGCTGCCCCATGCTTTGTGTTATAGGTTACACAAACATATATGGGCTTTGTATATGGCACCTATTGCCAACATGAAAAAGGCCGCCAAGATTCTCACTTTACTTTTTGAATCTTCATTTGAGGAGACTGGATTAAGTGCTCTATGTGACTTATAATACACAGAAGAGGGAGAAAAGCCAGAAAAACATTGCCCTTGGAAGAGTGCCTATCACTAAGCTAGAGGTGTATTAGGCCATTCTTACCTTGCTATAAAGAAATACCTGAGACTAGGTAATTTATAAGAAAAGAGGTGTAACTGGCTCATGGTTCTGCAGGCTGTATAGGAAGCATGGTGCCAGCATCGGCTGCTGGCGAGGGCCTCAGGAAGCTTCCAATCATGGTGGAAGGTGAAGTAGGAGCAGGTGTCTCAAATGCAAGAGCAGGAGCAAGAGAGAAGGTGGAAGGTGCCACACACTTTTAAACAACCAGATTTCACGTGAACTCACGCATCACTAAGGGGATGGCACTAAGTCATGCGTGATGGATATAACCCCCAATACAAACACCTCCCATCAGCCGCCAGCTCCAACACTGGGGATTACGTTTCAACATGAGATGTAGTAGGGACGCAGATCCAAACCGTATCAGGAGGCAAAGTAAACTCTAAAAAAAGCCCTGGCAAGAAGTCTAAGGATTCAGTCCAAGAGGGCAGAAGGAAGAGTTGCTAGGCACTTGGGATTCTCAGAACTATATAGTAAGGTTGCATAGGCATCCTGCATAGAGCCAGACAACCAGCTAGATGCCAGGCATGTTAGCAGTGGACTCCAGCCTCAGAATGGGGAGCCCAGGAACCAAGCTAGAATTCTGGGGCCAGCACCAATCTCAGAGGAGAAGCTGGGCACCTTGCCTGGAAGCCATGGGGCCATGCTGTAAGCCTTCTGTTCACATGGCTGCCTCAATGGCTATGAAGTGAGCAGAGCCCACTTTGGGGTTTACTTGTGCTTCTGGGGGGAATCAGTATAGCTTGGTGGCTAAGAGCGTTGTCTTTGTAGCAAGGCCTAGATTCAAGTCCAGGCTTTCATTTACAGCGTGTGACCTTGGACAAGTTGCTTAACCTCTTTTAGCTGTGATTCCTCATATCTAAACAGCAGTGATAGTTCTTGCCTTATAGGTATGTGAAGATGAAGAGATGATACAAGAAAGCGGAACTCCTGAAAGCTGTAATAAGCACCAAACTTTCGATGACACGTCTTCTCGAAAGAAAAAGCACCTCTAATGTCCTGCCCTGCCGAGCCCTCCTTGATTCAGGGATAGGTAGTCCTGAGGATGCTGGGGTAAATTATTAGGGCAGGTAGCCTGGGGCACGTAGGGTCTGACACATCTCAGCCGCTACATCCCAGGAATCTTTGATTCTCATCTTCAAAGACTGAGTCGGTTCTGATGAAGATCTACTTACTCCCGTAAGTCTGAAATACTCCAGACTTTCAGAATTGCCCCAATTACAACACATGGACATGCTAAATCTGAAGTGTTGTATGTGTAAGGCTAAAATTAAGAAAAGACACAGAAGTCTGAATAGCAGTGTCTTTTTTTTTACTCATCTGGCAGTGCCTCCCCATGCAAACAGCTGATCCTTTCTCAAAAACACCATTCTATAACAATTAAATCCCCTTAATTGGGGAGAAAATGAAAAGAGAAGGTCATGAATAATCTGTAAGTCTGGTTGAGAATAAAGTTGACCAGGTGGAGGCCCTGAAATGAATGGGGCTAAAACTTAGCTCTTGTAATCCCGGGAAGGAAAAGCACTTCTCATGGTGTGTCTGTATGATTCAGATATCCTAGAGTCCATGATAAACATCCCATGGCATATGAGATGGTTAAATGGCACCATAGTGAAAAAACGGTATCTATATCTTCCTGCTAAATATCCCTGTGAAGATTGAAGCCTCTTGAGTACGAACTTCATCTTCCTAGTACTTCCAACACCAAGCACCAAACCTCCTCGAGCCTAGAAAAGCCAACTCTGTACACATTTCCATCCCTTTATTTTTGCCTTAGTATTAGGAAATTCCCAGACTTCTGCTACTCAGCAAAGATGTTTTGAGGAGGAAGGTAGGGGAATGGGCAAATTCTGAAGTTTGGATAGTAAGTGCTGAGCATGAAGTGAGATTGTATATAAGGATACTTAAGGATAAGCTATTCACCTATCAGGTATCTGCTAATATGTAATAAATATACTAAACATTTTATATATTTTGCCATTCATTATTCATTTACTGGGCTGTCTCACAGTGCGCTTAGTGTCATTCTAAATTCTAAGGATTAAATGGTGAACATACTTGAATCCTCACAGCAGTCCTAAAAGGAACCTGAGACCTTGAGAGGCTAAGGATCTTGCACAGGGGTTCAAAAAATTAGTCATTGGCAAAGATCACACCACAAGCCTCTGTTCTTAAAGCACCAAAGAAGTGGTAGCTGTCGAGCTTTTGATACAAACATTATGTCGTAATCTATTATATTCCCCACCATGCCTAATACAGTGCTCAGTTGTTCCGCTGACCCGGTGCTGGACTTACAAGATGCTTCTAAGATGAAACCTAGGACGTTTCATTCCAGGATTATCATATGAACAGAAGACTTTCTGGATGACATCCAGATCTTGGAAGCTGCCTCATTGGCCTTGATAAACCACACCACCATTCCAAAAATTATGTGGTAATTTTTTCAGATAGTGTACTTTTCTCCATATATAAAATGTTTTGATGATGACACACAATTAACAGAATATGTCACAGACATGGTGAAATCATCTTAATTTGTTCTACAGAATAGTGGGATCCCTGGGACTGCCAAGAAATCCAAAGCATTATTGATGAGTTTTGTCACTGAATAAAGTGAGAGTGAAAGAAAGTGGCTCACAGTCTTCTCAACTGGGCCGAATGAAGCCCACATGATAAGTGATGTTCTGATGGGAAAGGTACCCTTTGGGATGACCCTTCTGGCGTGTGAATTACTTGTCCCCGCAGTCAAATTAAGAGGCCAGAGATTTAGTCAACTGCTGAATGGGCGATCATTCATGCAAGAGATACACAATTACTGTTGTTAGGATGTCACTTCAATTTATGTGTTCTCATTACTCATTATTTCAGTTAATAAATTTCACCTAATTGGTTGAAGTCATATGATTCCCAGATTGAAATAAGGATGACCACAATTTGGTCTCTAATGACTGTTCCTCTTCTAACTCTAAAGACCTATCCAGGATATATGCACAAGTGACTATTGCTGCTCGTAAGAGGCTGGTCGTCTTTTTATATTACATGAAAAGGGATGCTTTCATGTTCAAAAAGGTCCGTTTCATGCACCTCACTGGAAATTTACTACACCACTAATACTGTTTCCAAATGCTTATCATTTTTCTTTCTCTTAAATTCACCCTTCTAGGTGTCTCCTTTCCTCCAGATCATACCCCAATTTCCACGATTCTTTTATCCTTTTATGTGAGCCTTCTCTAATCCTTTCTGTCTGTCTCTCTATCTCAGAATCCAGCTGCCAGATGAGAACATTGGACAGTGGGATCGGAACCTTCCCACTCCCAGACTCGGGAAATCGCTCGACGGGACGATACCTATGCCAGCCAGACTCCCCAGAGGACAGTGAGCCTCTCCTGCCTCTCCAGTCAGCCCTTTCTGCAGTTTCTTCCATGAGAGCCCAAACCCTTGAACGTGAAGTGCCTTCCTCCACAGACAGCCAGCGCCCTGCAGATAGCGCCATTGTTCATTCCACATCTGACCCCATCATGACTGCCAGGGGGTTGCGACCTCTTCAAAGCCGCCTCCCCAAACCAGCTTCCTCAGGTAAAATGCCAATCTCCCACCCTTAATAAGACACTTGCTGACAAAAAAAAAAAAAGGAAAACCTTTCACCAGGAGATAAGCAAGTCAGTGACCTGCCTGATAAAAATGTAGATATGTGAAAATTCCTTCATGTCCTTCACCAAAAAGCAAAACGATGTGTATAAGTCAATATCTACTCATAGAATTACACTGAGCAGTAACACACATATAAGGAAACAGACATGTAAGTACTGGTCTATGGATATATGAACTGATTAAGAAAAAAACCATGCAACGTACACTCGTGAGGTTTTATCCTATAAAACTTAACTCTGAATATAGACCAATTTCAACCCAAGATATAAATTTAACTACAATGTTGTTTTCCTTCTGACCAAAAACATACATGTTCTGATGTATTCCTATCTGGTTAAAATATACTTATATGTTGAACTATAAAAGGCATAGTTTGATAAATCAGCAGTAGATCATACACTAATGCAGTAGAATAGAGTGAGCCTTCCCATTGAGAAGTACTGTCCTTCGTGGCAGTCAATTGAAACAAGCTTTCATGATTAAAGACAGGGCTAGGCTAAGGGTCACCGTTTTTTCATTGTTCCCTCACGATTAAAAATATTTATTGCAGCCCAGGATGACACTAAATAATTTTTAACTTGTATGTCTTATGTTGCTTTTACAACATGCATAAGCATAGGAACTAAAACTTTAAATCGAACGCTTTCACTTATGAGTTGATGATTAGAAAGGAGCTGCAAGTGGAGATTATACTATAGGCTTCTGAGAAATTAGAAAAGGAGACTTTTAATTATAAATCTTGGAATAAATGTGATTGGGCTATTCCCATGGCTGAGTTCTTCCTTTATATAGGAATACCCGTTGCCACGAATGTTGCATCACAAACTTCTGTTCATTCCAAGTCAAGGCTACGTTTTTAAAGGCTGTAATGCATATTATTTTTGAAATAAATGCATTGTTAATTAATGACACAGCCTCCAGAGAGTAAGGGGCAAAATCTTAGTTATAGATTATGTACTCCATGCCTGAATAGTCACATGTGTGACCTCAATTCAGCAGCGGCTGCCTTAGACTCCATGATTAAACACTGTCATTATAACAAATTGAATAGAAACCACAAGTCTTGAATTGCTTCATAAGCGATCAGAAGGAGATTGTTTGGATCTTGCTGCTAATATCCAGTGCACCAGGTATGCAAGGGTTCTATCTTTGTTGTTTTTGTTTTTGTTTTGAGATGGAGTCTCACTCCGTCACCCCGGCTGGAGTGCAATGGCGCGATCTTGGCTCACGACAACGTCCACCTGCTGGGTTCAAGTGATTCTCTTGCCTCAGCCTCCCAATTAGCTGGAATTACAGTCATGTGCCACCATACCTAATTTTTGTATTTTTTATATTTTTCGTAGAGACTGGGTTTCACCATGTTGGCCAGGCTGGTCTTGAACTCCTGACCTCAGGTGATCCACCTGCCTTGGCCTCCCAAAGTGCTGGGATTACAGTCATGAGCCACTGCACCTGGCTTTGGGTTCTATCTTAATTAAATTGTAAGGAAGGGTTGTAAAAAGATAGTATATGGTAGAGAGTGAGGTGAACACACTGCAGGGAATTTTTGTCACCCATCCTGAACTTTCCCGTCCCCACATGATATCTGTGGTCCAGAGGCGGCCTGCTTTCCAATGCTTCTCTTTTCTGTGTCCATCTGTTATTCATGTTAAAAATTAGGGAATGAGGACTAGTTGGAACAAAAAGAAAATGAGATTATACCTCCTTTTTGAGCAGTCACTGCCTGTTTAATGTGTACATTTGAATTGGTTATTTTTCCTCTCCCCATATAAAAACTGGAAGTCACTATACAAAACTCACAGTGCTGATGAAAACACAGTTCTTAGCTTCCCCTCACAAACAAAATGCTGTGGAGAGGCTGTCACAGCATGTCCTGCTTATAATCACTGAGGTTGGAGGATAATGACAGCAGTTCTCCATTCTGGCATGACAAAGGCATACACTATGCAGGTTAATCTACTTTCACGGGTAATGGGGAAACTCTCTTTAATTGTTCTCTGCTAATTACACCCTTGCTACTCAGTGTGGTCCGTGGGCCAGCATCATTGGCATCACCTGGGAGCTTGTCAGAAATGCAGACTCAGAACCCACCGCATACCTACTGAATCAGCACGCGCATGAACAAAAGTTCATCTGATCCATATGTACATTAAAGCTTCAAAAGCACTGCCCTGAGAGATGTTTAAGGGCTCCAAGCAAAGCTTCCCAAACCACACTATGCAAAATGACCTTGATAAGTATTTTAGGAAAATCGAGGTTCCCTGTGTTTGAGGAAGCCTGCAAATTCAAATCCTCTTTTCAGAAACTATGCTAATGCCCATTGGCACACTGAAGCCTCTGAGAAGTCCTCCAAAGAAGAAACTTGATTGTTGTTGGATGAATAACATTATTTAAAGAGTAACTTTAGCGTTTCCTGAATGGTTTGCCTGCCGAACCCTTTCTAACCTATAAAGTCTTTCAACGTTTTGTAGAAAAGTGGCCTAAGAACAGTTTGCCTCAGGGTCTTGAAAAGGGGCTTCTATAGACGTGTATACACAATTATGCAGATGTTTTGGGCAGCACAGACTACAGTGGGACAGAATGGCAGGAAGCCCAGCTTTCCCTGTATTCGGACCCTTTTTATCATTTCTGAATGTCTCCCCCCACCTCCTTCCCTAAACTTGGAAAAGGTTGATGGAAGCTGATATGTGATTCCACGTACGTGTCCTCATTTAGGAAAAGTCAGTCCCCAAAAGCAGAATGAAGCAGAGCCAAGGCCTCAGACATGCTCATCATTCAGATATGCTGAAGACCCAATGGCAAACCAGCCGCTTCCAGACTGGGGGGGTGAAGATGCCGCCACCGGGACCCAGGTGAGGGGTCGGGGGAGGTGAAGGGCGCCATCCACCTGTTGGTCCTGATTGTAAAAAGTGCACCTTTAAAACACTTGTATGATAGATTTCATTTTAAATGAAATTTGCTATTGGTTTCCTGAATTATAAACCAAGATCTAGGGTTTGCCCTTTTCCCTGCCTTATTAAGAAATACTGTGGGTTCTTGGGACACTTTCATTCTGAAGAAATCAAAGTGCCTCTGAAATGCACCCAGATTCTTGGGTATGGATGCGCTGCCCTGATTAGATATTGTGGGACATGCATTCACTCTCCCAAGCCATGCGGGCACCATTGAAATGATGTTTTTTCTATTTTTTTCATTATCTCGGTAGTTATTTTAACCTTTACTTTGTTTTTATGAAACAGGGAAAGCAGGTCTAATTCTGTTGCTTCTAAGGATGGCTAATCAGAGGCTCGGTGTGGTCAAATGACTTGCTAGGATCCGTGAGCCTTGAGTTTCATTTTTGCAGTGGGTTCTTCATCTGCCCTGAGATGACACACACAGAACTCCTAATGAGTGGCTATGGGTGTCTGGCTCAGGGACTCCTTGCTCATCCCTACTGGGGGTTATGTGGTACCCCCTCCTGTTTACCCCTTCCAGCAGGTTACCCCTAGAACCTAGCATACTGCTTAGCACACAGTAGGTACTTAGTAAACACTGTTGAATGGATGGGTGACTAAGTAAATGAATGAAGGAGTAAAGGAAATGAGTGCTTGAATTTATAACCCCAGATAAGCGAGTTTACATCCTAAAATGTGTTTTTACAATCCCCAACCAAATGACACTCTTCTAAACAAACTTCAGAGACCCATCTAATGCATCTGGATCGGAACTATCTGGCTTAGGTGGGGAATAATAGGCTCTAACAGGACATTCTACAAATGGGGGAAAAAAAAGCCCCAAATAACCTCAATTCAACAACATAGGAGTTGCACTCCTGGATCCAGGATTCTGCTTATGTGCACAAAGGGGAATACTGTTCATACAGTATCAACTGCCTCAGCGATTCCTGAATACAGCATCATTGCCACACCACGGACATCCTTAGGGGAGGGGCCAGGTGATGCGTGCATGTGAGCAAGAGGGGAAACTGGGTCCCTCAGCCCATGAACTGTCAGCAGATTTGAGGATTACATAGGGTCAGCAGTTGCTTACTTTTTTAAAGGCTACTGTCCTTTTGGGAACTGAAAGAAAATTATAAATTAGGCAAACATTGATTCTTTTGTTCCCAAGGTTGATTGTTTTTACCTTCTGATACTTGGAAGGCAATGATGAGATCAGTTAAATAAATAAGCCATTAGGTTTGGAACAGCAGCTCATAATAGGCACTTGAGAAAAATAAGACCCTATAAAGAAGTGTACAAAATGCAGAGCAGGTAACCGTGGGGACCTTCCTGGGCCTGGGACAATGGCACAGTGCCGTCGACAGCCTCATTATTGCAGGCCTATTTCTGCAGCTCTGGTAATTGAGTAGACAGCATCAGCTCCTCAGGAGGCCGAAAAACCAGCAAACCATAGTTGGTCTTGGGTGGGCGGTGGGCTGGGCAGTGGGAATGGAATTCTGTGCACACATTGACAGCCAAATGTGAACTGTGTCACATGCTCACAGGATGCTCTGCCCCATTTTGATTTGTATGAATAATCTTAACAGTCTCATATTACTCATTTAGGACAAGGCACCCAGAATGTGTACATACTCTGCCAGCGGTGGCAGTAATAGTGACAGTGACCCGGACTATGGAGATAATGGTTTTGGAGCTGGAAGGGGACAGTTAGTGAAAGCACTGAAGAGCGCTGCCCCAGGTAACAACCAGCGAACTTGCTGGCCCTGCAGGTTCCTCTCTCTGGGAAGCCGCTGATTATACCTTTCACTGTGCTCGGCCCCCACCCTCTTTGATTTTATGTTTTTTCTTCGTGTCTCTCCTGAGATCTAATTTTCTGGTACATACAGAAGATTGTCTATGCGCATCCATTTGTTTTCTAGTGTAATCTTCATGACATTGCAGTGCAGTCTGTAAGGTTTTTATTTCTGAATCCAGCATCTCTAAAACAGCCTCCAATTGAGTTATCTCAGTAATGAAGGAATGACTATAAAGATAACTTTGTTCTTAATTATATGCTCTGGCAAGTTAAATCATCCAGTGAGCTGTGGATGGAGTTTTCCAGGCTCTCTGCTAACGTCATGCTGTGTAGCCCTGGACCTGTTAGCTGTGCCATTATGAACAGGTCTGTTTGTGAGGTTGAAGCTCCCTCACTATCTTTTTCTTTGAGCCAGAATTGGCAGTAGAAAAATCATTATCCCTAGGCATTTGAAACTATGTCTATTCAGATGGTAGTTCCTTTCAGATACAAGAGGACAGACAAATCCCTAACACAAAATGTGATCTGGGCTCTGCTTTTCTTCTAATTCATCTGGATTGTCAGAAATATTTTAATGATGCAACGGAAAGCCATTCTTTTCCTACTAATCAACTTTTTTCTCAAATACTATTTCATAAATTATGTAATGAAAGCATCATTTTATTTTTTTAAAAAACAAGGTTGATATGTTTAGGAAAAAACAATCTAGCATCCATGTGTGTTTCCAGTTTTCAGAGAATCTTGGTATTTGCATTGGGGGAAGGAGGGTTAGAGTAGCATGGAAGAAGAGCTCATTAATCTGAACCACCACTTTGTCCCTTTCTTCTTATAAGTTATCAGAGAGGTAGGATTGATGGTTGAATCATGCAAAGCTTTACCAAGAAGAAAGTGGTGAATACCCCTGATATTTTAGTTGGTTGTTGTCCCCGTTGGCTCTTTGTGGTTCATTGGTGTCCCTCTGACTGTGACAGAGGAAGGGGAAGGGGAGTTCATTGTCATGGAGCTCGCCCAGTGACGATGCCTAGGATGATGCCGGCTCCTAATCCATGTTCTTCCCTTGAGCTCATGGTGAGTCCTCAGGGAATAGCCTCACCTCACCGACCCTCAGCCACACACCCAAGAATGGTTTCCAGGGCCCCTTTCAGCCCTCTAACTTTCTCTATTCATTATTGAACAAGTATTTGTTGAAAGCTTCCTCTGAGCCAGTTTTCCAGCAGTGAGTGAATGGACAAAGATCCCTGCCAGATAGTAAACAATAGATATCATACACAAGTAAATGTATATAGTTCGTTCATAGGAGATGAGTGCTACAGAAAAGACAAAGTTACACAGAGAAAGGGAGAGTGAGAGTGCTGGCAGTTGGAGGAGAAGTTGAAATTGAAGTGGAATAGTCGGAAGGAGCCTCACTGAGAAAATGACTTTTGAGCAGAGAGAGCTGAAGCAGGAGAGTGAGTGAGCCAGGAAGGGCACTCCCAATAGAGGAAATGGCCAGTGCGGTAGACTTGAGGCAGAGCATGCTCTGGAGCCCAGGAGTAGCAGGAGGCTCGCATGTTGCTGCAGAGAGAGCAACTTGATGGATGAGGCCAAATGAGAAGGGGCCAGAACCCCTGGAACCCTGTGTGCCTTTCTGAGGACTAACCTCTACTCTGAGAGACAGGGAATTTGGATGACTTAAAGCCTGGGAGTGGTATGAGATGCAAAGTTTAAAAAGGGTGCCTCTGGCTGCTGTATTGAGAAAACTGAAGAAGTAGGATCAACTAAGAGACTGATACAGGCATCCAGGCAAGAGATGTTGATAGCTTGGACCAGGGTGGTTGCGATCCACACCGTGACCAGCGCTGGCTAAGAGAGCTCCCTCAATGATGGAAATGCTCTATGTCCATGCACATGGCTGCTAAGCACCTGAAGCGCAGCCAGTGCAAGTAAGAGACTGAATTTTTAAATTTAATTTGTGCTCCAGTTTTCCTAAGAGTTCTCATTTGGGCCATTCCTTCTTTTCTCTTTTATTTGAAATTTTAATTAATGTAAATATAGTCACATGTGGCTTGCACAACACAGGGAGTGAGAATGGTCGGATTCCAAATCTAATTAAAAATACCACCCAATGGCCGGGTGTGGCTCATGCCTGTAATCCCAGCACTTTGGGAGGCCGAGGCGGGCAGATCACGAGGTCAGGAGTTTGAGACCAACTTGGCTAACACGGTGAAACCCTGTCTCTACTAAATATACAAAACATTAGCTGGGTATGGTGGCGGGCGCCTGTAGTCCCAGCTACTTGGGAGGCTGAGGCAGGAGAATGGCATGAACCCGGGAGGCGGAGGTTGCAGTGAGCCGAGATCACGCCACTATACTCCAGCCTGGGCAGCAGAGCGAGACTCCATCTCAAAAAAAAAAAAAAAACAAAAAAAACCACCTGACTCAGACCAGGCATGATGGCTCATGCCTGTAATTCCAGCTCTTCGGGATGGTAAGGCAAGAGAATAACTTGAGGCCACGAGTTGAAGACCAGCCTGGGCAACATAGTGAGCACCTGTCTTTACAAAATTTAAAAAATAATAATAAGAGACAGGTGTGGTAGCTGTGGTGGCACATACCTGTGGTTCCAGCTACTCGGGAGAGTAAGGTGGGAGGATTGCTCAAGCTCTGGAAATTGAGGCTACAATGAGCCACGGTTGCACCAGTGCATTCCAGCCTGGGTGACACAGCAAGACCCCACCTCAAAACAAAAACAACAACAACAACAACAACAACAACAAAAATACAATTCACTGGTATACTGGAAAAAAAGTAGGATCAAGGATGACTCCAAGCTTTGGCTCTTAGAAAGACTAGATTTGCCCTTGCCTTCTGCCAAGTGAAATGGGAGTTCTGTGTGGACATGCTAGATTTGGGGGCGCATTAAGCCTGCAAGTAGAAGTGGTGAGTAGCTGGGAGGCTAGGAGAGTCTGGGGCTCATGTAAATTTGAGTGTCATCGGCACGTCAGTCGCATTTAAAGCTGTGTATCCAAATGCAATGAGGAAGGGAGGGAGTGTAGCCCAAGAGAAGACCAAGTCCTCCCACCTTATCTCAGTCATGGAGAAGAGGAAGACCCAGTGAAGGAGGAGGAGGGCGGGGGAGTGTGGCATCTTAGAAGCCAAGTGAGGAAGGTATGTCAAGGAGGAAACTCATGACTCTGTCTGTTGCTTGTTACCAAAAAGAGGCAAGCAATCTTCAGTTCTGTCCTGCCCCTTCCTCCACCAGTGGGGTCCCAGTGTAGACAGAAGTAGGAACGGAGGGGAAGGATAGTCTCAGTGTCCTGAAAAAGGAGACAAGATTTAAGACAAATTTGCTGACTCCAAATGAGAGAATACCTGGATACGAGTGCACTTACCTCAGGGCCCGTGTTTCAGCATCATAGCCCTGTCTACATGAATTGTGACAAGGCAATCAAGAATCCGCATTAGGTTGTGGCTTTGGATGACCTAATGATGAACAGTAAACTTACTGCTTGAAGTTTTATCCTTCTGCAAAATGAAGTGAGTCCCAGCCTGAACATTTTTCTCTTGTCAACTCACTTTGCTCATCCTATTTCCTCTAACCAGAGCAAACCCCTCTTTGAAAAGGAACATCTTGATTTTATTCTATTGCTTCAGCTTCTTGGGAGAAGGTGGTGAGGTCCTAGAAGCAGTACAAACAGCAAGACAGTCTTTCCCTCCACCAAGGTGCCTGCGACCTGCCTTTAAAAGAGGATGTGTTGCCAGAGATCGGTCCTCGCACACCCTGACAGCCACAGGTCAGCCCCAGCTGTGGCAGTGCTGCCAGGAAGGGAAAATGTTCTGTGCAGACAGCTGGCATGGCTGTGGGTGTGTGCTGGCTTCCAATAATCCTAGGAAGGGGCATTAAAGGATGGATGCAGCACCATTAACTTCCTAAATGTTGGCAAAGTTTGTATAAAAAGAAAATAGAAACAGGAGAAAAACAATAACAGGAGGACGTGCCTTGAGTGTCTGGTGGAGATTTTATTCCCCCTAAGTCAGTGTTTCCTTGCGTTCATCACACATGCCTGTGAAAGGGAGATTGGCTGTCATACCCCTGGAGTCCCTTTTGAAATAACAAGGTTCTTAATAGAGGTCCCCAACCTGCAGGATGGAATTCACCAGTAGATCGTGAAGCCTTACTGGATGTTTGCCAAGATAGCTGCCCTTTTCAAACACACCCTTTCTCCTTGGTTCCCTGAAATTTTTTTTTTCCTTTTCTTTTCCAAGATGGAGTCTTGCTCTGTCACCCAGGCTGGAGTGCAGTGGCACAATCTCAGCTCATTGCAACCTCCGCCTCTTGGGTTGAAGTGATTCTCCTGCCTCAGCCTCCCTAGTAGCTGGGATTACAGGCACCAACCACCACGCCCAGCTAATTTTTGTATTTTTAGTAGAGACGGGGTTTCACCATATTGGCCAGACTGGTCTTGAACTCCTGACCTCGTGATCTGCCTGCCTCAGCCTCCCAAAGTGCTGGGAATACAGGTGTGAGCCCCTGTGCCCAGCCTTTTTTTTTTTTTTTTGGAGATGGAGTCTCACTGTGTCACCCAGGCTGGATGGAGTGCAGTGGCATGATCTTGGCTCACTGCAACTTCCACCTCCTGGGTTCAAGCAATTCTCCTGCTTCAGCCTCCTTAGTAGCTGAGATTACAGGCACCTCCCACCACACCCAGCTAATTTTTGTATTTTTTTGGTAGAAATGGAGTTTCCTTATGTTGGCCAGGCTGGTCTCTAACTCCTGACCTCAGGTGATCCTCCTACCTCGGCCTCCCAAAGTGCTGGGATTACAGGCGTGAGCCACTGTGCTTGGCCAGTTCCCTGGAATTTCCCTCAGGCAGGAGAGGACATTTGATAGTGGCAGTGGGTCCTCCACAGCTTCCAGGAAGTTTACAGAGGCTGCTGCCTGTCCCCTGTGCCCTCCCACCGCCCTCTCCCATTGGCCCCAGCTCCTTCCCTAGCTGCTCACCCTGCTGGTCACAGCATGACTTGGAACCCACCCTTCAAAACAGGGTGGGCTGTGGCCCCATATTCCCTGGTTTTGGGGGCCCACTTGCTTTGTTTGCATCACACTGAATGTGGCCAAAGAAGTCTACTTTCTAAAATCCTGCCTCTAGGCTCATAACACACTGAATAAATACACAACTTTTCTTTCAAGGTTGGTTTCTTTGGCTTCATTCTGAAAAATGTTTAGAAAGTCTAGTTGTTAGCAGTCAGTGAGGGGAGCAGGATTTAGGAGCTGGATAGGTGGCCCAGCGGGTGAAGTAGCAGACAGAAGTAATGCTGTGGCTTTGTTCACAGAGCTACCCACTCTAATTTGCCAAGTTGGGCATGACAGACATTCCTGCCCTTTTCCAGCAGGCAAGGCCTCAGAGAAGGCATGTGCAGGAGACAACAGTGTAAAGGTGAAGGAGGGAGCGAGCCAGTTGTAGGAAGGGGGAAGACCCAGTGTGGCCCCAATCTCCGGATGAAGGGAGAAAGGGGGTCTCACCTGGACCCACTGGACCTGGCTGGTAAAAAGTAAAATAACAATCCCTAGTGAAGCCGGCTCTCCCAAGCTTCTGTTTCATCTACCTGGCTGTATGTCACCAATCACCAGACCTGCCAGATACCCCAAGAGGAAACATCCAAATGGAAACCTCTCTTTTTTCCTCGAGAAATCTGCTCTACCTCCCAGGTTCTCTGTGTTCACTGAATGTCTCGCCATCCTGGTAGGAGTACAAACTATGAAGCAAGGAGTCGCCATGGACTCTTCCCCTCTCACCGGCCATGCTCTGGGCATCCCAAGGCATGCTGCCTCCCCTCTTAGAGGCTTTTCAGGTCTGCCTCTGTCCCACTCACCCCAGCACTGCCTTGACCCTGGCCCCCATCTGACTCATGCAGCCTGCTGCCTCCGTTTGTCCCTAGACCCTGTCAATTTGCTCCCAGTCTCATGCCCCTTAAATGCATCATCCTCACTGCCACCAAAGTGCCCTCCCTGTAATGCAAAAGCCTGTCATGCCGTTCCTTTGCTGGGAACTTTTCGAGGGTTGTCCGTTACCCGCACAGTCCACTCTCCCAGGTACATACATCTCTCCAAAATCACCAAGTGGTACGCATTAAATATGTACAGCTTTTTGTCTGTCAATTACACCTCAGTAGAGTGGTTTTGAAAACAACAACTTCAAGAGCAAGGAGAGGTCCCAGTTGTCCTTTTGCCCTGGAGCTATGCTGGGAGGATCTGAGAGCAGAACCCAGGAACCTCAGGCTTGCTGGCCTCTTAGCACGAGCTGTAAGGCAATACAGAGTTAAATCCCCGCATTAGCATGGAAATGCACTCATCTCAGAGGCCCACTTGGTTGCATCTCTTGCCTCTGCCACGTTTCTATGGAATCTATCCTGTGCTTATTCTTCACTGAACTCATTTGTACTCTTAATACTGCACAGCCAAATCATTCCAGTTTCAGCCTATTGGATCCAATGTAACTACTCCTACTACGGTCTACTGTTAAGGGCCAGACGTTTTTCCTCCTAAGTTTCTCTTATGTGTTCCTCATAAGAACTTTATAAATAGAC
Source organism: Mandrillus leucophaeus (assembly GCF_000951045.1). Classification (NCBI taxonomy): domain Eukaryota; kingdom Metazoa; phylum Chordata; class Mammalia; order Primates; family Cercopithecidae; genus Mandrillus; species Mandrillus leucophaeus. The sequence continues at coordinate 3,914,249 of NW_012110252.1, forward strand.
ATTTTGTCTTGATTTTACAGATAAGGAAACTGAGCACCACCCAGCTAACAGTAACTTGCTTAAGGTTCAAAGTTCAATGTACTTAATAGAATCTAAGATGATTTGGATTCATGTGCCCTTTCAGGAAAAGGACCGAGTGCTTCCTCAGCAGTCAGACCTAGCATAAAATCTGATACTCACTAAAAATCTGCCTATCGAATAAATGAATGTCTAACTCAGAAGCCATGTTTATTAATGCTGATTTAAGATATATCTGTAATAAGGGTCTGAGTTATTTCTGTTAAAATAATACTTCTTGCACAAAATAAAGTTTAAAATATTTTAAATGACACATTTTAAATTTTGTTTTACTTAAATTTTTTTTAATCCAATCACCTCCTCTTACAAGGCTCACAAAGCCCACATTGGTCTTGCTTCTCCAGCCTCACTTTTTTTCATTTCCTGGCTTATATTTTATGCGTTGTTAAGATGCCTGTCGTGTCCTGAACACACAATGCTGTTGGAGGCTTCCATGCTTTTGCTTATATGATCTGGCCTCCCTGGAATGGCTTTTGTACTAACACCCTTTCACTTAACCCCTGCTTCATCTTTAAGGTTCAGTTCAGACTTCACCTCCAATGGGAAGCCTTCCAGGATGCCCCTCATCAGCCACACCCAAAGCCCAGTTACTCCTCCTTGTCTGTTCCCCTGTAAGACCCTGTATCTCTTTCATTTCCACTTAATATTATACCTGTTTCTTCGTACATTCAACTCCCTCATTAGTGTCAAGATTAATGGTCATTCATGCTCTGAACTTAGCATGGGACATGGCACATCCTAGGTATTTAATAAATGTGTGTCAAATAAAAATCAGCCAACTCACTGCGCTGATGACAGTCTTGGGTAGCCCTTATGCCTACATTTATTATCTATTTGAGCCTTTCCTTGTCCAGAGAAAGACCGACCCAGCATGGCTACCTGCAGGGAGATAGACAATAAGGGCCTTTCTTCTTCTTTGAGGAAGTGCTAGAGAAAAACGATGAATCCATTTGTCCAATTTTTTCTCAAGGATATAGACTTCTAGTTTACTCTTCAATGAGGAAACTTCGTGGAGGCTGTTGCAGGCATATCAGAATCCTTTTGTTTTGTTTTGTTTTGCTTTGTCTAAATAGTCCCACACCTCCTGGCTTGATTCTCATCATCTCTGACCCAAATTGGGAATATATATTGTCACCAG
>NW_012110252.1:3915514-3953760 GCF_000951045.1 Mandrillus leucophaeus
TAGGAGTACAAACTATGAAGCAAGGAGTCGCCATGGACTCTTCCCCTCTCACCGGCCATGCTCTGGGCATCCCAAGGCATGCTGCCTCCCCTCTTAGAGGCTTTTCAGGTCTGCCTCTGTCCCACTCACCCCAGCACTGCCTTGACCCTGGCCCCCATCTGACTCATGCAGCCTGCTGCCTCCGTTTGTCCCTAGACCCTGTCAATTTGCTCCCAGTCTCATGCCCCTTAAATGCATCATCCTCACTGCCACCAAAGTGCCCTCCCTGTAATGCAAAAGCCTGTCATGCCGTTCCTTTGCTGGGAACTTTTCGAGGGTTGTCCGTTACCCGCACAGTCCACTCTCCCAGGTACATACATCTCTCCAAAATCACCAAGTGGTACGCATTAAATATGTACAGCTTTTTGTCTGTCAATTACACCTCAGTAGAGTGGTTTTGAAAACAACAACTTCAAGAGCAAGGAGAGGTCCCAGTTGTCCTTTTGCCCTGGAGCTATGCTGGGAGGATCTGAGAGCAGAACCCAGGAACCTCAGGCTTGCTGGCCTCTTAGCACGAGCTGTAAGGCAATACAGAGTTAAATCCCCGCATTAGCATGGAAATGCACTCATCTCAGAGGCCCACTTGGTTGCATCTCTTGCCTCTGCCACGTTTCTATGGAATCTATCCTGTGCTTATTCTTCACTGAACTCATTTGTACTCTTAATACTGCACAGCCAAATCATTCCAGTTTCAGCCTATTGGATCCAATGTAACTACTCCTACTACGGTCTACTGTTAAGGGCCAGACGTTTTTCCTCCTAAGTTTCTCTTATGTGTTCCTCATAAGAACTTTATAAATAGACATTTTGTCTTGATTTTACAGATAAGGAAACTGAGCACCACCCAGCTAACAGTAACTTGCTTAAGGTTCAAAGTTCAATGTACTTAATAGAATCTAAGATGATTTGGATTCATGTGCCCTTTCAGGAAAAGGACCGAGTGCTTCCTCAGCAGTCAGACCTAGCATAAAATCTGATACTCACTAAAAATCTGCCTATCGAATAAATGAATGTCTAACTCAGAAGCCATGTTTATTAATGCTGATTTAAGATATATCTGTAATAAGGGTCTGAGTTATTTCTGTTAAAATAATACTTCTTGCACAAAATAAAGTTTAAAATATTTTAAATGACACATTTTAAATTTTGTTTTACTTAAATTTTTTTTAATCCAATCACCTCCTCTTACAAGGCTCACAAAGCCCACATTGGTCTTGCTTCTCCAGCCTCACTTTTTTTCATTTCCTGGCTTATATTTTATGCGTTGTTAAGATGCCTGTCGTGTCCTGAACACACAATGCTGTTGGAGGCTTCCATGCTTTTGCTTATATGATCTGGCCTCCCTGGAATGGCTTTTGTACTAACACCCTTTCACTTAACCCCTGCTTCATCTTTAAGGTTCAGTTCAGACTTCACCTCCAATGGGAAGCCTTCCAGGATGCCCCTCATCAGCCACACCCAAAGCCCAGTTACTCCTCCTTGTCTGTTCCCCTGTAAGACCCTGTATCTCTTTCATTTCCACTTAATATTATACCTGTTTCTTCGTACATTCAACTCCCTCATTAGTGTCAAGATTAATGGTCATTCATGCTCTGAACTTAGCATGGGACATGGCACATCCTAGGTATTTAATAAATGTGTGTCAAATAAAAATCAGCCAACTCACTGCGCTGATGACGGTCTTGGGTAGCCCTTATGCCTACATTTATTATCTATTTGAGCCTTTCCTTGTCCAGAGAAAGACCGACCCAGCATGGCTACCTGCAGGGAGATAGACAATAAGGGCCTTTCTTCTTCTTTGAGGAAGTGCTAGAGAAAAACGATGAATCCATTTGTCCAATTTTTTCTCAAGGATATAGACTTCTAGTTTACTCTTCAATGAGGAAACTTCGTGGAGGCTGTTGCAGGCATATCAGAATCCTTTTGTTTTGTTTTGTTTTGCTTTGTCTAAATAGTCCCACACCTCCTGGCTTGATTCTCATCATCTCTGACCCAAATTGGGAATATATATTGTCACCAGAGAACCACTCTTATTGATGAGTGTGCGTCACACCCCTGTTATGAAAGAGAGAAGGTTGAAAACCTTTGCTCTTCCAATATCTGTTCTTTGAGGATCTTCAAGTAGAACTGGCTAGTAGATGGGTAGCACATCCTAGTGCTAGAGGATAGAAGATTGGGAAAGAGTGAAAGCAAGAAAGAGACTTGACTTCTACACTAGTTTATTTGGTTTGTTCAGCTTCTACTGGATCCAGGCCACTGCTAGACACTAAGGAGTAGGGAAGGTTCACGGCACAGCCCTGCTCTAGGTGCTTATAATCAGACATACAGACTGAAACAGCTTCTGAGAGAGAAGGTAATCCAGTACCCAGAACCATTGGTTTCTAGTCCCTAGTGCCATATTGTTAGCCACTCAGAGTAAGGAAGCAGAATTCCTAGTTCTTTTTGGTTTTATAAAATTACATCTCCAAATAAAACCCCACTAGGGTCTGTAGATCACCACAACGAGGCACTCACTTTCCATCATGCCTTCTCCAGCCACATACCCTCAAAATGCAATGGTCAGGTAAAATATGCAAAACTTTGGCACTGGGGTCCCCCAGCCACTTGATGATATTCAGCTAATCAAGCCCCAATTTCCCAAACAAGAAGTGCATTTTCTTCACTTGAAGGTGATTACATTCAACAAATTCCAAAGAGCCAGAGAAGTTGAGTTAAAAACAATTGGTTTTACAGTAATTAGAAAAACACAAGGAAATGATGACTATGGAACAATATTAAAAGGGACGCTGAGGGATAACAGCTCTAGTTCCTGGTTAATTCCTCAGCTTGGATATTTAGAGATTCACAACTAATTATGCAGAGATGATGAATTTTAAAAACGCTGCCATCCTGCCTTCTCAAGGCCAAGGACTTTGGCTATTAATAGAGCAATCAGATCTTGCTATATTATAGAAAATTCACACAAAGTTGCATCTATTTTAAAGCATTCATCTGGCACATTACTTAAAGATGACAAATCTCTGTAATATGCAAAATCAGCATTGGGTTCAACGCAATCCAAACTCGTTATAATCACTCTAAGTTCCCCCAGAGAAATCAATTGTTTAAAATGGACACTATAGGTAAGAGTTATCTTTAGTCCTTCCTGGAACTTCTCTCTTTTTAGATCATTTTAAAGGTTTACTTTATTGTTGACAAGTCCATCCCAGCTCAAAGTGAATGGACACATGCAATGGGACACCAGGGATTTGTCTCCCAGCATTACACTTTCCTGGATGACAAATGAAAAGTTCTGACCGTGACAAGCAGGCTGCTCTGAGACCCTTGCCAGAACCAGGGGTCTCAGATTTTTCTTAGTCACCATTTATCCAACATCAGAAAATCCACAGCCCTTTTAGCTAGGCACATTGGATTTGCACTGAGTTTTGGGGGTTTTAGTGAGGAGAAGTGTCATGAACAATAACAAAACAAACAAAAAACCCAACCAGCTTCTAAAAATCACATGGTCAAAAGCTAACTATCAGAAAGAACCCACTGTGCCCTCAGACAGGCTTGAAAAGGGAGGCTGTGATGTGACCTGCATTTAATTATTTAAGTTGCATATTGTGAGGCCCTTAAGAAAGCAAATGTCATGATGGACAGAATGAGTTTACCCTCCTGTCGAAAGAGCAGTGTGCCGTAGCGAGGCCGTCGCTCAATTAAATTGGACCGCAGGCTACAGCAGAGATGGAGACCAAGCCTGGGGACCCTAATGAGACATTTGAGGGAGGAGATGCCCCCCAGAGTTTGTCACCCTTTGATGGACATTCCCTCCCATTACCACCGAACCCCCAGTGTTACCCCCCTCAAGTTCAAATGTGTTGTGTTGCAGCCTGACACATTTAAAAAAGAGCTTGCACAGTGGAATTTCAAAGCAAAAGACAAATCCTTGGTTGAAGTGGAATAGGTGAGGGGAGCAAAGGATACTTAATGCTGTGCAAATTAGCAGGCTTTGACCGCCAGGGCTGAAAGAAAGCTAGACAACGGAACTAGGCAATGGTGCTAAATAAATAAACACCAAATCAGATGCTGCTTCACTTGTGAAAATTTGTGTGTCTCCTCCACTTCATGTTGGGGTTGCAGAATTCAATCTAACTTGGTAGGGTACAGGAGAAGAGTGGTTTCCAAGACCACTGACATTTCTGCAGCCCCATGAGCATGTTTGAGGATGGCTTTTTTGGAGAGGTTTACTCATAATCTGAGTACTACATCAGGCATTCACAGTGGATCGTCTCACCAGTGCAATTGTGCCTCTCCCTCCCCCAGGTGACATTCAGCAAATGTCTGAAGACATTTTGAATTGTCACAACTCAGAGAGGGTAGGGGATACTAATCTGCTGTGCAGAGTCCAGGGATGAGGCTAAACACCTTACAATGCACAGGACAACCCCCAACCACAGGGAGATAACAGGTCCAAAATGTCAGTAGTGACAAGAAGAAGCCAAGAAAAGATTAACCTTTGCGTATTAGAAATGTTCATTGGGAGGGAGAGGCTGTCAAACATATGTGCCAAAATATAACAGCAGGCAGACACCCCCGCCTGCCCAGCAGGTGCACAGGCCCCGGTCCAGCTACCTAATTTGGTGGTTAAAAGCACTTCCTCCCAAGGGCTTTGCAAGGGAAGTCCATGCTCCTGTCTGGGACTTTCAGCCTTGGCTGTTTATCCCTCCACGGTGCCTTTGTCAGACTGTGTTAGGGAGACGCTGACTGTCTGAAGTGGTAACACAGAGCACAGATTATTCGAGGCTGCTACATATTAAGTCTCTTATTAGTATTTCAGCTCTGTCTCTCTTAGAGAACATGTGCCCTGAGGAGGCAGAAATCCTTTACAGACTTGAAAGTTACCTGAGGACAGTTAATCCTCATGTTGCTCTAGTGAAGTAGGTAAATTGCAATTAGATGAAAAATAGAGAAAAAAATGTAATCAACAGGTGTTTGGGTTTCCTTGGAGACCTTAGAGTTTTCTATTTGGCTTAAAAGCACATAGAGACATTTAAAAAGAGTCCCTTGCCAGAACTCTTCCAACTGTGTGGTTAAACCAGACACGGAAGATTAACAATCATCTGTGGAATGAAAATACTGGGGTCAGTAGAAGGAACTCTCTTGAAGAAGTAGGGTCGGGGCGGGGGAAGAAAGGGCTCAGTATTCAGGAAAAATCTTTGTAGAAGCAATTATTACCATATGCAAGAGGAAAAAGCAAGGTGCAGTCCTTTCAGGTATCAGGGGAAGGAGAACAGATGTATTCTAATTGCTTGTTCTCTGACTTTTAAGGATCAAGAGACAGACCATTTCAAACCTTCTTGCATCCCAACTGCTCCTCCTTAACTAACCAGAAACCTAGAGATATACGCTTAATATACAGCCAAGGAGATGAGCTTGGGAAAAACCAGGACAAATGTCAAGTATTACTCAGCAAATTACACAGTGGGCTCCTCCGTGAACCTCCAAGAACCTAGAAACCCAAAGCCATGAGCCCTTTGGCTGGATATGTTAGAAGTGCCCGTAACTGGGAGCTAACATACCTGGGTTTCAGCGCTGCCTGTGTCATTAACTGATCTTTTTTTTTTTTTTTTTTTTTCTGACAGCGTCTCATTCTGTCTCCCAGTCTGGAGTGTAATGGCATAATCTTGGCTTACTGCAACCTCTGCCTCCCGGGTTCAAGCGATTCTCCTGCCTCAGTCTCCCAGCTGGGATTAGAGACATGCACCACCATGCCCGGCTAATTTTGTATTTTTAGTAGAGATAGGGTTTCTCCATGTTGGTCAAGCTGGTCTCAAACTCCTGACCTCAGGTGATCCGCCCGCCTTGGCTTCCCAAAGTGCTGGGATTACAGGCGTGAGCCACCATGCCCAGCCATTAACTGACTTTTTGATGCTAGATGAATCATGTCAGCCTTTCTGAGCATTAGTTGCATCAACCACAGAATACCCACCTTGCCTCCTTCTCATGGGTATTTCAGATATGACATTAGGTGTGGCAAAGCTTCCAATCTGAACAATTCTAATAAATGTGAGCATTATATATTATATGGACTGATACAAAGAACAATTTCTGGAATTGAAGGTTGAGGATGTTACAGGCAGGGAGGGAGGGGAACCCAGGGACCTTAAAAACTATTGACTAAAATAATGTGAAGCTAAAGCCCCAGAAAGGTAAACTTCCCTCATAAATTAGCCACGGATATACAGTTTCATTAAGGAAAATATCGTATTATCTTCAACTGTGGTAAAAATTCAGTCTAAGGGAGAAAGAACTGATTAAGCCTTCCCAAAACAAGCCTAGCAGCATTCTCCTTTCTTATTATTTGCTTTCACAATAAGCAACAATATCCCAAGCTATCACTCAGCATCATTGTTTTCAGATTCAATTACATGGAAACCAAAAATATGGTGAGGCTGGATCAGGTGGGGGAAAGTTTCAGTTTTAATTAGAACAGGATTTTATTATAAATGAATAAATCAACACACTTTTTAAGGAATTTAATTAGAAAAGGAGATAGCATCCCTTCCATTGGCCAAGCTGGCTCTCGATCCTGTGCAGGCAGAGAGAAGGTTAGTGGTGGGTTTCCAGCTTTCCCCAGTCAGCTTGCTTCTGTATTTATGAACCCCCCAGAAGCAGCATACAGAATATTTCTTCTTCTGCTCTCAACTTTTTCACCTTAAAATAAGAGCTCTTTTATTTTTGTTTGGCCCTTTCTCTCTTATGATGTCATATGTCACTTTGTCCCTTTTTATTCTGTCATGTTTCTTTCCCAGATATCTCCAGGTGTCTTCCTGAGTTTTATTAGGATTCTTCAAAAGGCAAGGCTACAGGATCAATATTTTTGGGGGAAGACCTGGAAGCTATGCCAACAGCATTCATTGCACCATGAAATCTTTGAGATGAGTGAAAGGACCCAAATACCCATGTTGGAGTAGGCATGTGTCTTCTTGGACCATAACTTACTTGGTGATCTTGAGCAAATGTCTTCCTTCCCTTCTTTGGGAAGAGAGATCTTCCAGGTACTGCCAGGCTGGATGTTTAGTCACTCTGTGAACAAATGCTGTAGTGTCTAGGAAGTGAGGCTTCATGCTTTAGTTTTCAGCAATCTCTGCTGTGTGGAGAGGTTCTCAGAGTTTTTCACAGATATCATTGTCAAAATTTGACTTCGTCATTTTGAACATAGAATTCTCTCCTCTGTGTCCCTCGCCCCATATAGGCAACCATTTTTATTGATTTTTTTGTTGTTGTTGTTCATCTTTCCAGTCTTTCATTGAACAAAGCAAAGAAATGCAAATCTCTTATACAAAAGGGAGCACACTGTGTACACTATCCTGCATCGTGTTTTGTTTTGCTTTCTCCCACTTAAAATACCCTGGAGATCATTCTATGTCAGTGCACCATCTCACTTGTTCTTCGTTGCAGCTACATTGTGTGGCTGTACCTTCATTCACTTAACTTGTCTTCTGTGGATATCTATGGAATCGATTCCCAGCAGTTAGTTGTATTGTTGATCTGGATCTGGGTGTGTGCCCCTCCTCTGTGATCCCATAACATCTTGGTTTCACCCCCACCATCAAATTGCTGTTGTTCTCTGCTGCTTGTCCCTTAACACCAGAGATCACGGTGTTTCATACTCAATCCTTGGCACATGGCAAGTGCTTACTGAATCACTGAATCCCTACTGAAACGCTGGGTGAATGAATGGTCTGTGACCGCTGAGATTGAATCGCAACATAGTTCTTTATTTAGTTTTTTCTTTCTTTGAGACAGAATGTCACTCTGTTGCCCAGGCTGGCGTGCAGTGGTGCGATCTCTGCTCACTGCAAGCTCCGCCTCCTGGGTTCACGCCGTTCTCCTGCCTCAGCCTCCCAAGTAGCTGGGACTACAGGTGTCCACCACCACGCCCAGCTAATTTTTTTGTATTTTTAGTAGAGACGGGGTCTCACTCTGTTAGCCAGGATGGCCTCAATCTCCTGACCTCGTGATCCACCCGCCTCAGCCTCCCAAAGTGCTGGGATTACAGGAGTGAGCCACCGCACCCAGCCTGAATCACAACATAGTTCTAAGCAAAAGGTATGAAGCAGCCAAACTATCTTCCTAGAGGGGGCTTGAGGTGAGTCTTAAAGAATCAGGTTTGGGTGGGCATAAAAGGGAAGAGAATTTCTCCGAGGGGCAAGTGAGCAAATCGGGGAATGAAGAGAGGGTGAGAAGACAATATTGACATCCTGTGACTGCCAGTGTTTCCCCACAGTTGGTTAGCAGAACACAGGTCATATAGTTCTGTGGCGGTAATTGATAATACGAATGTGGTACCAGCTGGCAGCGGGTGTGATCTGTGTGTGCCAGTGAGTTTGAGAGGTGAGTAGAGGACCAGCCCAGAACTCAGGTGATGAACAAGCCTAGATTTGTAAACCTGAGTCTGTCCCGCAGCCTTCGCTCAACAACCACAACACCAAAATATTTGCCTCTTTATTTCTGCTTATTCTCCCCATTTCTAACAAGCTAGAGCCTTTATGTTGGAAAAGAGCTTAGAAGTTATCTTGTCTACCATCCCCCTAGTGGAATGTAAGCTCAATGGAGAAGGAAGAAAAGGGAGGCAGGGAGGGAGGGAAGGAGGGGTCCCCCTTATCCTATCCTTATTTGGCCTAATTGAGTTTTTCTATACCATTCTCTGTAGTGAGGGAGGGGCAAGCAGGGTCTGTCTGGGTTTCACAGTATTACACAGCTGGGGAAAATAGGATATTTATGGATTATGGATAAAGACTACACTCATACTCAGAAGAATAACATGAAATTCAAAATTCTCATTAATACATAACTCAGTATTTGCTGAGAAGGTAGATGAATGAATGAGGCAACCAGATATACTAGAAAATGTTCACAAGGTTTCGGAGTCAAACTTGAATTAATATTATAATGTTGGATCACTGAGCCTTTCTGTGCCTCGGATTCTCACCCACCAAATGACAATAATACCTAATTGCAGGATTTTAATGAGACAGCATATGCCACATGCCTTTTTGAAAGGTGCCCTTTTGATGCTGGCTATGTTATTATTAAAAATGAATTTCCCCAGAAAGGCTCAGTGAGCTGTAGCTCTGGTGTGATGCCCTGACCAATGCCTGGAAGGTAATCAACCCAGACATTTTTCTTTTACCTTCAAGATAGTAATGGAAAGTTTTTGGAGAGAAAAGGAAAGCACATGGGATGGATAGGGGATCCATATTCTAGGATTTCCTGGGTTCACCCTCATGTTCACTATTGTAGAACACTACCATGTTTCTGGAAATTTAAACAACACGAGGACAGAGTGATTTTGCTCACGCTTACATCACCAGTGCCTACAACAGTGCCCGGCATGCAGGACGTCCCTAACAAACATTTGTTGAATGAGTGAAAGACATTGGTCCTGAAATAAATCATTCTCTTCATTCAAAACTTAGCTGGATTTTCAGAACAAAGCATAAATGAACCAATGTTTCTGGTACCTTTCTCAAACGTTAAAAAAATGGATCTTTAAAAAAAAAAAAAATTGTCACTTTAGTGCCATAAAATGTCTCTTTGGTTCTCCTGGGAGAGCAAAGTTCACTCACATAATACAGTCAAATTACAAATGTTATTCAGTGTAATACCAGTTGGATCATAAGATGAATGAAATTATGGGCTAAAACAGCTCTTTAAGTTCTTCGTTTGTTGAAGAAGAAAGAGCAAAATGAGTTTAATTCCTTGGTCCCAGAGTGAGATGATATTTAGCCTGGATAATACTCCTGGATTTACAACTAACTATGTCAAATTATACTTTTCCTTTTCCCCCTGCTTCTTTAAATTGACTGCTCAAATGTGTTATGCTGCTGAGCATTATTTTTTAAAAGAAACTGGATAATGGCTTTGAGGGTGGGAAGAGTGTTCCGCCTTTTCAGAACACAATGCCTTAGGTTGAAGAACATCTGTTTTAAGAGTTGCCTTTAAGAGGAGGGTTTGTATGTGAGAATCTGTGAAAGGGATATGTGCTTCTAAAAGAATCTACCATCAATGCTGAGTTAAAGTGCTGATGATAGCCATTCTTGTCTTGTTGATATTTAAAGGCAATACTTCCAGTGTTTTTCCATTCAGGATGATGATGTTTGTGGTAACTGTTTTGTTTTTAGTTTTGTTTGGGGGTAGATTTACTTTCTCAGGTTGTGGAAGTTGTCTTTAGGCCTCCTTAACTAAGAAGGGCTTTTTTAGAATCACGTAGTCATGTTGAATTTTATCAGAAGTTATATATGCATCTTTTGGGATGATCTTATGGTTTTTGCCTTTAATGCCATAAGTGAAAGACACTTATATATTTTAAAAATTAAACCAGTCTTACATCCTTGAGATAAACCCTATATCGCTATGATATTTCTGTAAATAATGATACATTTAGTCAGCTAATGTCATATTTAAGATTTCTGTATCTATATTCATTTATTAACAAATTTTATTTCTTAACCATTTTAATAAATGGGTTGAAATGAGTCAGTGATATTGTCTTGTAGTTTGTCTTGTACTTTGATGTCAAGATAATTCTGAGCTCATAAAATGGATGGGAAGTATTCCCTATTTTTCGGTTCTTTGTAAGTTGTGTAAGTTAGAATGATCTAGCTCTTGGATTTATGAGAAAATTTGTTAATATATCAGGGTTTGATGTTATGTTTGTGGGCAGATGGTTAGTGACTTTCATTACTAGTTTATTACTAGTTTATTTCATTACTAGTTATAATACTTCTCAGGCTTTCTATTGCATTGTCTATCAATTCTGATAAATTTTATAAATTATATAGGAATTTGTCCCTTTTGTCTAAGTTTTAGTGTTTATTGACAAACTACCTGATTGGGTTTGCTTATTATCATTTTAGTCTCTATTGTATCTGTAGTTATTTGTCCTTTTTACTAATATTATTTATCCTTTCTCTTTTTTTAAGACTTCCTAGTGGTTTGCCGATTTTGCCTTTCCCAGAAATCAACTTTTAACTTAGCTGAACCTATTGTTTCGTGCCCCTCTACAACCACCCATTTTATTAACTTTTGTTATTTTTATCATCCTCTTCTTTCGACTTTGGTTCACTTATGTTATCTCATTCGTTTCTTTTTTTAACCATTTCAGAAAGACAATAAGCTTGTTCATTTTCGATGTTTCTGTTTTTCTATCTCCTCTCTTTTTTATTTCTTTTTGGGGCTCAAGTATTTCTGTTTTGGGTTTTAAAAAATCGTTTTTTAATTCCACTTACTTTTGGTTTGGTGGGGAGGGGTAACTATTACGATATGTCCATAGAAAACCCAAAAGAATTTATGGACAGTTACTAGAAATAATAGGAAAGTTTTGCAAGGTGACTGGATATGAGATCAATGTAATAATGTTAATTGCATTTTTATATAACAGTAATAATAAACTTTTAAAGAGTCCTTCTGACCTGAGGGAAAAGAAGAGAAAGAATTCTTAAATCAGATGCAAAAAGTATTAACATACCTTGAAAATTGGGAGCTTCTGTTCATCAATGGACACCCTAGAGAAAATTAAAAGCCAAAATACAAACCAAAAAAAGACATTAGTATTACATACAGCCAACAAATATTAGCACCATGTATATATAAAATAATCTTCTATGGACTAATGAGAAGACAACAATATAATAGAAAAGGGGGAAAGACAAAAGAAGGCATTCTAAAGAATAGAAAACAAAGGTCGGTAATAAACACCTGAAGCGCTCTACAGTCAGCAGTGGCGAAGCCAGCCGGGCTTGTGTCCTTTCCTTCAGGATGGTGAGTTTCCCCCAGCCTCCGTCAGGTCCAGAGATGCCATCCAGGAGCCAGGGCGTGGAGTCAGAAACCTTAGGAATCTACCTGGTGCTCTCTTCTACTGTGGCTGAGCTGGCACCCAAGCTACTAGACAGAGTCCCTCCCACTCTTACCTCCCCATTCCATAAACCGAGCAGTCTCTCCCCATGGCCGCCACCGCCCTAGGCCCATGGCAAGTACTGCCTGGCTACCACAGGTGTTCACTCAGGGCCCACTGGCTCTTTCGTCAGCTTGTGGTGAATGCTGCCAGGGCGAGGACTCTTGAGGGCAGTTGGCTGCCCTCTGGCCCGGGGCAGGTCCAGAAATGGCATTTTAGACCCAAGGCCTGGGATCAACGAGCCTAAGAGCCCACTTGGTGCTCTACCCCACTGTGGCCAACCTGGTACCTAGACTGCAAGACAAAGCCCCCTTTATACTTCCCCCTCCTTTTCTCAAACAGAAGTCCCATGGCCACCACAGCTGGGAATGTGCTGAGTCACACCTGAAACCAGTACATCCCTGAGTCTCACCTAAGGCCTATGGCAAGTACTGCCTGGGTGCTGCTGCTGCATTTTCAGGGCCCAGAGGCTCTTCAGTCGGAAGGTGATTAATCTGGCCAGGACTGGGTTCCTAGCCGCTTTAAGACAGGGGGTTCTCTTCAGTATCATCCAGGATATGCCTTGAAATGTTTTCTGGGAGCTAGGGCCTAGCCAGGAGGCCTTGGGACTCCGCCTGCTGCCTGTTCCTACTGTGACTGATCAGGTATCTGAGTTGCAAGGGAAAGTCTTCTTTACTCTTCCCTCTCCTCTGCTCCAGTGGAAGAAAAGCAGTCTCTCCCAGAGCTAAGAGGGATCCATATTTAGGATCTTCCGGACTCACCCTCTTCCTCACTATTGGAGAACACTACCACATTTCTGGACAGTTTAACAACATGAAGACAGGGTGTTGGGTTTTGCTCATGCTTACATCACCAGTGCCTAGAACAGTGCCTGGCACCAAGGAAATACCTAACAAACATCTGTCGAATGAGTGAAAGGCATTGGTCCTGCAGCTGGGGGAGGGTGATGGAAGCACTCCATTGGCCACCCCAGCTGGTGTCTCAGTAGCTCGCATGCCCCCACCGTCAGCTGGCTCCAAGCCTAGCACCGTCCCAGGTCTTGCCCAGGAGTTGCAGTCCTCGTGGCCTAGACTGTCTTTCAAGTTCATATAGAACCCCAGGCCACATTAGCCCACAAGGCTTGCAGGAACTCGGATTCTGACCACTGAGATGGGTGATTTCCCTCTGCCTAAGGCTGGTCTAAATGCTCCCTCTGTGGGCACCAGCTGATTTCTGCTTTGTGTTGCTTTCCGCTGTGACAGTGCAGCCCTGAGTTCCAGGGAAAAGTCCCACAGTCACTGCATTTTCCCTCCCCCAAGAGTGCGGATTCTCCGCTCAACGCACTTGCCAGGGGATGGGGAGGGATCGTGTTGGTGATTCAAGACTGTCTTTCCACCCTCTTCAGTGCCTCTTTCAGTTATATGAAGTTGAAACCAGAGACTGTGATTGCTCACCTGATTTTTAGTTCTTATGAAGATGTCTTTTTGTGTAGATTGTTGTTCAATTCGGTGTTCCTGTGGGGAGGACCATGGGTGGAGGCATCTATTCATCCATCTTGCTTCATCTCCAGCTTATGTTCTTTTTAGGCCAGAGTCACTATCAGAGAGTATTATGCTTAAGTGCCATAAATATGCCATTCGTTTTTTTCATTCCACTTGTCTTTCTTTCTTCCCCCGTATTTTGTTTATGTTTTTGTGCAAACTCCCTCTCCTCATTTGTGAGACCTGCTTTCCACATTACTTATTCATTCTTTCATGTCATATCAGACCCTGGGAAGCAGCCGTCTAACAGCCAGGACCAAAAGTATAATTACATAGAAAGGAGCCTGGCAAAAAACACAGATCACATACTTCAGATATCCCATCTAGGGAGGTCAGCTAAGAGGGCCAAAACAGACAAGCAGATAGCACACACCTAGCCAGGCAAGAAGCTCGGTGATCGGGTGGTGATAGGTCATGGAGGAGAAGCTAATATAGAAGAAGATGACATAGACAGCATGGGATCAGTCCACATAACCTAAGCTCATGGCAGAAGGTTAGAAGGGAAGAATTAAGACTTTACACAATACAGCCTCTCATTGTTCTGATGAGAACACCCAAGGTCACCCAGTGATTTAGCCAGTACTAAACCGAAATCTCCCTTTTCCCAGATCCAGCCTCCTTCCATCAGCAGAACTGAGATGGTGGCCCAGGGCAGTGAGTTTTTCATTCAGCCAGTGATCTGCTAAGTCAAGGGCTTTCTTAGTCCTTTTGCTTCAGTATCATCCATCTTAGTAGGAGATGGGCTTGATCCCAGGGGAGCCAAATAGGGACATCTGACTCTATCAGACGAAAGGACAGACAGAGAGGGAGTACATGAGCTCATCCCAACACTTATTTGATTCAGGAAAAACATTATTTTTAAAAAGTGTGTGTGTGTGTGTGTGTAATGTCTATAACTATATTTGTATATATGTATATATATGTATGTTGCATTTATATATTGTGTACATATATAAATATCATAATATATGTCTCCATATATATGCTTATTATTTATTAATACACACGTGCATATAGACATACACATGTAGGAGAGAAAAAGCAGTATAAACTGGACACTAGAATGAAATCTTCTGGAAAAAAGGCCTAGATTCTAGTCTCAATTCTGCCATTCTGTAAAAATATAGAGAAATCACTAATCTGCTCTGGGCCTCGATGTCCTTAGGTTGTAAAATGGGAGTATTGGACTAGATGAATTCTAAGGTTCTTTCTAGCTGTCACAATCCCTATGTTAAAATGTGGGCATCTAGTATTTTAAAGGCCTGCTCTTGGGACCTTTTTTTGTTTTTCTTTTTTTTTTTTTTTTCGTTTTCTCCCAATATTTCCCACATGGAGGTGAACACTTCATGATTCAGAATTTGGTACCACTGGGGCTTTGCAAAGCAACTTACATTTTAAACCTGACTAGACTTTTAAATGTAGACTATGATTATGAAAGAGTTTTCAAGGGGAAAGAAGAGATTAAATATATCAAATGACACTGATAGGTCAAGTCACATAAGAACTGAGAATTAACCTTTCTTGTAATATGGTGTCACTGGAGATCTTGACAGGAGACTTATTAGTAGAATGATAGGGGTAGTCTGATTGGTGAGGGATCAAGGGAGTGTAAGAAGAGAGGAATTGGAGATGGTAAGTATATATAAATCTTTCAAGGATTTTTGCTATAAAAGGGTGTAGATAAATGGGGTCACTGGAGACGGTTTCTTTTAAGGATGGGAGAAATTACCACACATTGTATGCTGATGGAAATAATCCAGCAGAGAGAGAGAAAAACTGATGATGTAAGAAATGCAAACAAGTGGAAAGGCTACCCTTAGATAGAAACATGATGTCTATCCAGAGTGAGCAGAGGGGAGGACAACTTATGGGCAGATGCTGTTAGACATGGATGGAACCTTGTCAGAATTCTCTTCTGATTTCTTCTATTCTGAGAGATATAGAAAGTAAGATGGTCAACTGAGAGTTAAGTGTAAGTTAGAAGGCATTGCAGTTTTGAAGAAGGAGGAGAGAGTGTGAAATAGTCTGGGAAAGGAGGAGAGGGAATGGACTGGAGAAACTTGTCAGGATCTTGTCAATTTGAAGTTAGTAATTGTGAGTTAAATGAGACCAGTGAATGTAGTTGTGTATTTATCTACATCCATGTTCAACAGCACGAATGGAAAGCAGGTAGAGTGTTAGACTTCACACAGTTTGCTTTTGTTAGTGGTACACAGAGAGAGGGACAGTGGAGTTGAGAGTGTTTAAAGGGAAATGATTACAGTGAACCATGGAGACTAAACTGAGTAGGAATGGAAATGTGGACATCAGGGGTATGAGGAACTATAAAGCATTGGTAGAATCAATGGATGGTAGATTCCAAAGGACTGTTGAGTTGAAGTATTAGAGAGAGTAAGCAGATAAACCAGGAGGTGCTCTTTGGAGAGTGAGAAGTCTGAAGTTGAGGACTTGGAGTTGCTGTTGTTATTGTTGGGAGTGCACAGAGAAGAAGATGTGCAGAAGAGAGATCACAGCTCAGGTGTTCACCTGTGTGGGCATTGAAGTCATCAATATTTGTGGCTAGAGTTGTATTGGAGAGTCTGATAGTACGTGGCTAGCTAAAATGTTAAAGAACTAGGGAGAATGACCAGGAGTTGGATAGATGTTTGTAACAAGGAGGGGAAGTAGGTGGCAGTCAGATGACATGAAATTCATTCCTGGACCAAGAAGTAGGCAGGAAGGATACCTACTTCACCTCTGGGCTCAGTGATACAGAAAGTATAGAATAGAAAACAGCCACCAGTTGAAAGGGCTCCGAAGAAAGCCACTTCCCCACGGAAAATAAAATTTCAGTTAGAACTAGAAGGTGAAAGACACCTTCAGAAAAGAGGTTGAAGATATAGGTAGTTTTTCTGCTAATTGGCCTTGAGTTTCAAGAGGACTGGGAAGGGTTTCAGGGGCAGAAGAAGGGTAAGAGATGGCTTCAACAGGGGTTATTCAGATGTGACTAAGGGATGACTTAATTAATAATCAGTGTGTTTGTTAACTGGCACACCAGAACTCAGATGTACAAATAAGGGCCGGGGGTTGCCTATGTATGTCAACAGTGCTGGATTTGCCCAGTATACTATTGGGGATTCAAACATTATGAAAATATGTATAAATAAAATAACTAGAAAGGATCTTAATCATATAACTTATTTCCACATTTTATTTATCTTGGTAATCTCTACAACCTATCACAATACTTACACAAGAATAAGTGCTTTATAAATGTTTGTTAAATGAATGAATGAATGACCCAGTCAGTAATTCAGTCAGTTGGTCATGCCATCTCAGTGCTCTCCTCTGTGTACTCCCACCAATAACAACAGCAACTCCACGTCCTCAACTTCAGCCATCTCAAGGGACTGTAGAGGAAAATCTGACCCATTGTTTGGTATGATATTCATGTTCCTTTAAAGGGAGCAAATCTTCATCCACTGGGGATGAATTTGGTTTTTGGAATCAGCCAGTGTCATTCAAAAGCAAATCTAGTAAATCCAGGCAATAATACAACTTTCAGTCAAAATTAAAATCTAACGTGAAGTAATAAAGCTCATGAACTGATTCTGAAAATAATTTCCAAAAAAGAATTTCCAAAATGAATTGTCAGAATACTTTTACATATCCCAACGTGACAATATTGAAAAGAAGAGCATTTGTTTGGATATATACATTTGAGCATGTCATTTATTTTTAAATGTTTCACAACTTTGTTGGAAATCTAGTAATAAATACTTTTTAAATTTTTTTATCTTTTAGAGACAGGGTCTCACTCTGTCATCTAGGCTAGAGTACACTGGTATGATCATAGCTCACTGTAATCTCAAATTCCTGGGCTCAAGCAATCCTCCCACCTCAGCCTCCCAAGTAGCTAGGACTGTAGGTACATACCCTTACACCTGACTAATTTTTTAAATTTTTTTGTAGAGATAGGGTCTCGCTATATTGCCCAGGCTGGTCTCAAACTTCTACCCTCAAGAGATCCTTCTGCATCAGCCTACCAAAGTGCTGGTATTACAGGCGTGAGTCACTGTGCCCAGCCAATAAATACTTTTTAATCCTCAAATGATAACAGACTCAGATTATAAACCCTAAAAATCACTCTGCAAGTCAGAGATTCCTACCCCAAGGTTCCTGGGAGAAAGTGATGGGAAGTTTGGAAATCACAGCCAAACAGTAACCTCGTCATGAAACTTCAGGGCATGGAGGAGATAGTTCGATTGGGGGTGATGATGGTGGTAGAAAAGAAGATATGATGAAGAAAAACAGAAAATGCCAAGACCTAGAAATGAGTAATTACTCTGTGAATGCTGTGAATAAACTGCCATTTTCTCCACACTGTGTGAGCTTTGGGGGCTGTTTGGATTCTAAGTCCAAACTGGAGTTTAGAAATAATTAACAAACATACAACAAGTCCCTCGATGTTGGGAACTCCAGTCTCCAAGTCCAGAGACAACTGTATCTCTGGAGCTTTCTTGCCCCTTTAAGTTGATCTGTTTATGGCTTGTTAATCTTGTTTCCTCTTCCTCTTTCCCTAAGCCAACTGGTCACCTAAAATGTCTTCCCCAGTCCCTGAGGAGCGAGGAGAAGAGGCTGGAGTCCCCTTAAATTTCTGGATGATTGGCATCCAAGAGTGGTGTCAGGGAGCAGCCATCCTCTGGTTGTTGCTCATCACAAGCCCTTCCAAAGTGACAGTGACTGGGAGCTCAGTGGAGAATGTGTTACCTCCACCCCATGCGTTGCCTATTTATGTTTCATTTTTCCCTGTGGCACAGAAGCACCATTAGTGCTTACCCATTGTAATCTGGATGGGAGTAAATGTATTCCCCAGAAATGGAAGGACACATTCTTTTACTCCCTACAACTTTTAAATTCTATGTGGTTCACTTAATTGGAGAATGTGTGAGGCCATTTGCCATAAAGCCTCACAGATGTAGCCATCGTGAGTCATCCCACAGCACAAAGTTCAGTCATCCCTGTGTCTTTTGTGATTACAGATTCTTCATGCCTATAACTTTCATATTGAAAATCTAGGTTAGATTCCAGGTTCCATCTGGTTGCCTCTAGGAACCCAGCGCTGTCCTCTCACCTCACCATTTTTAAATTGAGGATCAAAGAAAGGAGCTTTGAATAATCACATTGTGGAGGGAACAAGCCATAGACATAAGTGGTATTTTTTTGTAGGAACAGAATCTCTATTTGTGTTTCATTTCCTGTATCAGCTCTTTGAGAACTGAAACCTCATCTTAATCCCCATGTTCAGCACCTCGCATATCTTTATATGTATCTGGCATATTTTAATGAGTTTGCCAAATGTTTGCCGAGCACTTTTAGATATAGGATCATAGCACCTCCTATTCCTGAACTATCACTTAACAAGAGGAAAAGGGACGTAGCAGCAGCAGCATCTGATGGAATAGAAAGAGAAAGAGACCTGGTATTTGGTTTTGCAATTAATTAGCTATGGGAACCTGGCTAAGAGACATCTTCTCTGGGTCTTAAGTTTTGATATGATTAGATGTTTGCAAACTTTTTCAAGCCATTTTTTTCAAGTGAAATGTTACAGAGACCAAATAAGTAAAATAGATAAAACTTTATGTGTAATGGGCCCAGATGGCACCGTGCTCTCTTATCCCGCCCCCGTTACCTGTAGTATTTCAGTGGAAACACTACAAGATGATTTCTCAGCCTAGGATAGACCTTAGAATCTTTCCACGGTGTTGCCAGATTTAGCAAATAAAAATATAGGCTGCCTGGTTAAACTATAATTTCAGATAAACAAGGAATAGCTTTTAGTTTAAGTATATCCCAACTATTTGTATATTATATTTATATATGTAATACTTTTTGTATTTAGTGTAAGTATATTAGTTATATTAAAAACTTCCTACCCACAGACCTATTATCAACTAAATTGTAGACCGATTAAATCTGAATTTCTTGGGTGGATGTCCCTACCACTATTGCTTAAAAGCCCCCCAGGGGATTGTAACCTGCATGCAGGAAAGAGACCCACTGCCCTAGCTCTTTGAAAGGCAGAATTTGAAAGTTGAAATAGATTGTCTCAAGAAAACTATTTCTACTTCTAAAAATGTATGAATCTAAACAGATTATTAGTAATGTCAAAATTTGTGATGTCAAAAATTTAGGAGAAAGATCATTTCTTTTTCATTGGCTGGCCCAGCATCAAGCCTTGAGCATGGTTTGAAATCCATAAATGTTTATTGACAGAATGTAGTCACCAGGCCGGGCGCGGTGGCTCACGCCTGTAATCCCAGCACTTTGGGAGGCCGAGGCGGGCGGATCACAAGGTCAGGAGATCGAGACCACAGTGAAACCCTGTCTCTACTAAAAATACAAAAAATTAGCCAGGCACGGTGGCGGGCGCCTGTAGTCCCAGCTACTCGGGAGGCTGAGGCAGGAGAATGGCGTGAACCTGGAGGCGGAGCTTGCAGTGAGCCGAGATTGCGCCACTGCACTCCAGCCTGGGCGACAGAGTGAGACTCCGTCTCAAAAAAAAAAAAAAAAAAGAATGTAGTCACCAGTACTCTCCTCAAAAGAGAAAGATGGGTTAATATTAAATCATGTCAAACCTGACGAAAACAAGAAATGGGGAAAGGATTCCCTATTTAGTAAATGGTGCTAGGAAAACTGGCTAGCCATATGTAGAAAGCTGAAACTGGATCCCTTCCTTACACTTTATACAAAAATTAATTCAAGATGGATTAAAGACTTAAATGTTAGACCTAAAACCATAAAAACCCTACAAGAAAACCTAGGCGATACCATTCAGGTCATAGGCATGGACAAGGACTTCATGACTAAAACTCCAAAAGCAATGGCAACAAAAGCCAAAATTGACAAATAGGATCTAATTAAACTAAAGAGCTTCTGCACAGCAAAAGAAACTACCATCAGAGTGAACAGACCACCTACAGAATGGGAGAAAATTTTTGCAATCTACTCATCTGACAAAGGGCTAATATCCAGAATCTACAAATAACTTAAACAAATGTACAAGAAAAAAAATCAAACAACCCCATCAAAAAGTGGGCAAAAACAGACACTTCTCAAAAGAAAACATGTATACAGCCAACAGACACATGAAAAAATGCTCATTATCACTCACCATCAGAGAAATGCAAATCAAAACAACAAAGAGATACCATCTCACACCAGTTAGAGTGGCGATCATTAAAAAGTCAAGAAACAACAGGTGCTGGAGAGGATGTGGAGAAATAGGAACACTTGTATACTGTTGGTGGGACTGTAAACTAGTTTTACCATTGTGGAAGACAGTGTGGCGATTCCTCAAGGATCTAGAAGTAGAAATACCATTTGACCCAGCCATTCCATTACTGGGTGTAAACCCAAAGGATTATAAATCATGCTACTATAAAAGACACATGCACACGTATGTTTATTGTGGCACTATTCACAATAGCAAAGACTTGAAACCAACCCAAATGTCCATCAGTGATAGACTGGATTAAGAAAATGTGGCACATATACACCATGGAATACTGTGCAGCCATAAAAATGATGAGTTCATGTCCTTTTTAGGGACATGGATGAAGCTGGAAACCATCATTCTTAGCAAACTATCGCAAGGACAGAAAACCAAACACCGCACGTTCTCACTCATAGGTGGGAACTGAACAATGAGAACACTTGGACACAGGTTGGGGAACATCACACACCGGGGCCTGTCATGGAGTGGGGAGGGGGGAGGGATAGCATTAGGAGATATACCTAATGTAAATGACTAGTTAATGGGTGCAGCACACCAATATGGCACATGTATACGTATGTAACAAACTTGCACGTTGTGCACATGTACCCTAGAACTTAAAGTATAATTTTTAAAAAAATATATCATGTCAAAAGAGCTATAGTCTCCACCTTAAAGGCTGAATGCATCACCCCTGCCAGAACTAGGCAACATACTATGTGGGACACCTTTTGCACTTATAATCAGGATTATATTACTGTCTACTATGGTCCACAAAGAGAGAGTGCAAAGTGGAGGAGTAGGCTGTCCCCACCACTCGGCTGAGTGACGAGGCCCAGATGCTGTTTCCTGCTTTGCCCTCACCTGGTTCTGTGCTTCAGTTTCTTCTATACAATGAGGATAATAACAAAACGAGAATAGCTGCTATGTCTCGTGCTTCTGCAATGTGGCAAACAAGCCCTTTGTATATATTGTGGTTAATCTTTACAGAAATGATTCTCAAGCTTGAGTGTGTATCAGAATTACCTGGAAGGCTTGTTAAGACATACATTGCTGGGCCTTTACCCAGAGTTTCTGGTTCACTGGGTCTGGGTAGGGCCTTACAATTTGCATTTTTTTTTTTTTTTTTTTTTTTTTTGATACAGAGTTTCTCTCAGTCACCCAGGCTGGAGTGCAATGGCGCAATCTTGGTTCACTGCAACCCCCGCCTCCCAGGTTCAAGCGATTCTCCTGCCTCAGCCTCCCAAGTACTTGGGACTATAGGCATGTGCCACCACATCCAGCTAATTTTTTGTATTTTTAGTAGAGACAGGGTTTCACCGTGTTAGCCAGGATGGTCTTGATCTCCTGACCTCATGATCTGCCCTCCTCGGCCTCCCAAAGTGCTGGGATTACAGGCGTGAGCCACTGCGCCCAGCCACAGTTTGCATTTATAGCAAGTTCCCGGTCAATGCTGATGGTGCTAGTCTTAAGATCCCACATGGCTTTACAGTTACTCTTTACCATTCCCCCATACTAAATATAATAAAACTGAGACTCAGAAAAAATAATAACTTGTCCAGAGTGACACAGTCAGTATTCACTCTCTGGTCTGCCAAGTATATCTGCCTTTTGTGCTCTAAAGAATAATTTTGAAGACTAAAGCAGGTAGTATAATTTTACCATGGTGCTACTTTGATTTTTAAGAGTAAAAAAGACAGAACAAATTTGGTCTTTTTTAAGCAGGAAAAATGAGCAGGTGTCTGTGCATGATGGGGTCCTAAAATGTGTGAACACCAAAAACCCCATCAGATTGGTTGACAGAACAGTTTTATACTACTGAATTATGGTTGGAAGCTGTTTTGTCCTTTGGAATTTATTGTCAATTCATAAAGACATGGTCTGCATAACCCATTAGCATACTCTTGCCAGTGAACAGCACAGAATAAGGAGTGAGTTCCTGCAATGTGGGGTTTGAAATACAGGCCAATAAAAGGCACAAAATGACAATTTACTCATAAAAGTTTGAAGCCACTGTTCATATTTTCCGCATATTAACAAGCAGGCAGAAAACTAAACCTACACAGCTATGATTAATCTATTTTAAAGAAGAAAAAGTGAAAGTTTGATGGCAAGAAAAACGTTTCCCTAACAACTAATTTGAAAACCAAAAAGACTCTCCATTCTTCCTGTTGGCTTGGAAACAGCCATTTCTCTACATTTCTTGAATCATTTTACTTTCCCAAAGGGTTTCAACTTTTATTTAAAGGAAAAGTCATTTCCCAGTTTTCTATAGTCTGGAAAACAGACCAACTATATCAAAATGAAAAATGTCATCATCCATATCCACTTAACTTCCTTCAGGACATGGGGAAAAAAAAGATGGGACCTTAAGTCCATCCACAGTAGCCTCTAGAAAGGTCACAAAGGCTCAACGGAAAACAAGGATGCCATTTTTCTTTCTACTTATGTTGGTGTTCCCCAAGTTACTTTCGTTTCTTGAGAAACCTTCAGGTTTTCAACAATAGGAAATAGAATCTAATATGACATCCCCTTCGAGAGCTCAGCACTATTAATAGTGAAGAATGACAAAGATGATTTGGATGGGTTTTGAGTTAACAACTATAAAATTTAAATGTACAAAATATAAAAGTATGATGTCAACTCAAGTGGCACTTACGCGGGTGTGTGGACTGACCCCCACGCATCAAGGGAGCATCGTCCTGATGGGAAGCCCTGAGGACCAGCTCCTCCAAGGTGACTGTTCTTTAAGGGATCACTGTTAGAAGCGTGAGGACGTCGGCCGGGCGCAGTGGCTCACGCCTGTAATCCTAGCACCTCGAGAGACCATGGTAGGCAAATCCCTTGAGCTCGGGAGTTTGAGACCAGCCTAGGGAATGTAGCAAAACCTCTTCTCTACAAAAAATACAAAAATTAGCTGGGTGTGGTGGCACAGGCCTTTAGTCCCAGCTATTTGGGAGACTGAGGTGGGAGGATTGCTTGAGCCCAGGAAGTTCAGGTCGCAGTGAACTGTGATCACACCACTGCACTCCAGCCTGGGTGACAGAGTGAGACTATGTTCCCCTGACCCAAAGCAAAAAAAGAAAGAAGAAGAAGAAGAAGCATGAGGATGTTAGACCACCGGGCACCCTGAAATCTAGCTGGGCTTGCCTTCTCTTTATTATCCCAGTGTGTCCTCACTTATGGATGGTTAAAATGGTCATTTAAAGAGATGCCAACTGTGAGTTTAGGAGAATTTCTTCTTAAGTTTTGAGGTTTTTGTCTCCGTCAACTATTTGAGCTTTTTAAATCTGTCTACATTTAAGCCAGTGAATCATGTACAGATGATTAAGCGCTCTACTAATGATCCCAGTGAAAAGACTACAGGCTCTGGAATCAGAAAGCTCTTCTGTCCCCACATAAACTTCTTAACTTTGCTGAACCTCTCACCATTATAATGGGCATAAGAGAATCTACCTCGATGAAGTTGTTGGACTTCAAAGGAGATGAAGGACTTTAAAGGAGATGCAGCTCCTATCACAGTGATTGAACACAGGTCCTATCACAGTGATTGAACACAAGAAGTATTCAATAAGCAGTAGTCTAATCACTCTCTCCATAAGGGCCAATTAGTTTTCAATAAAAATAATAATAGCATTAACTGCTCACGAAAATGGAAACATCTCCATACTAGCAAACCTTTTGTAGGTATGAGCTCCAGCTCATAAGGGGGACTGGTTTCTGTAGAATGGATCAACCAACCACAATCTATACTGCTTACTGAAAAATAGAAGCCATGAAATCTGCCCTTCTCTGGAGTCATGATGGCATCATTTTTGCATACAAAGGTAATGCATTTGGTTTGTTCAGGCTATGTCCATGTAGATAAATATTTGCCACTTTAAAATAAGTATATGCACCATCACATTTATTCCAAATTAATTTCACTGAGTATCAATTTTTTAAAACAACCCAGGATTTATTACCTTGGGTTGGGTGAAGCCAAAATACTCAAATGAAAGTTAACTGCTTGTATAGGTGATATTCTGTAACACACTTAATCTTCAGAAGAAAAACAAATCAACAAAGCTAGTAGAAGGGTATACATCTCTGACATGAGCTCTTAAAGGTTTTTAGAGTTAAAATAAATGAAAAACAATAGATCATCAGAGAAGATGTAAAATTGTGTGATGTGTAAATGGTTGAAAGGGACAGATGGGGGAAATGCGAATATGAGTGATGGTGGCTGAATTGGAGATAACAGAATGGTTAAAGTATCCTTGGACCCTGTTTCAAGTTCAGGCACAATTTTACATTATAAGGCCCCAAACCTCCAACACTTCCTATTTTGAATTCATTCCTGCCTTTATCCACCAAAGGTCAAAGTAAGAAGCCAGTAGAATTAAGATTGGCACATTTCCTTGCAAAAGAAGCAATTCCACTGAGGATTTCTCAGGAGCTATCATTTATTTAGGGATTATGGGGCACAAGGGGACAGCCATGGCCAGGAATCCCACATAGAATTAAAAGGAAGCTCCAAGATCAAAAAGTCACTTCTCTCGTAAAGACAGCTTGGGCTCTGACATTTCCAGCCTCCCCAGATTGCTTTTCCCATCATGGAACAAGGTGTCACTCTCAATAGACCTTCCAGGGCAGAGACGCTGCTATTCATTCTGAAGCTTTTTATTCTTTACCAAGAAAATAACAGATGTTTTTTTTCCGTTTAGAGAAAAGACTTCTTCCTTCACAATAAGCATAGATTTGACAGATATGAATCCACAACCTTATTCAGGATTGAATGTTTATGTCCCCCCAATTCATATGTTGAAACCTCATCCCCATTGTGATAGTATTTGGAGGTGGCACCTTGGGAGGTGATTAGTTCATGAGGGTGGAGCTCTTATGAATGGAATTAGTGTTCTTGTGAAAGAGGCCCCAGAGAGCTCGTTCACTCCTTCCTTCTACCATGTGAAGACATAGCCAGAAAGCAGGTATCTATGACTCCAGAAACCCTCACCAGACATCAGAACTGGCAGTGCCTTGATCTTGGACTTTCCGGCCTCCAGACCTGTGGGAAATAAATTTCTTTTGTTTATAAGCTACCCAGGTGGTTTAAAACAAGGTCCGTGCTGGAGACTGAAGGATGGCAACTGAGCTAAGCCTTTACCTAAATGGCTAGACTAACCTAACTTTTGTGACACAACAGAGACTCTATAAAGAGCTAATGCGTATTTTACTTCATTTTAGGAAAAGCTTCAAAGTGAGGAGTTGGTCATACACTGTTCGTTATGCCAGACGGCACCCCAGCTGAGTCAGTAACTCAATTGTTTGTTTGGTTATCATTCTTAGGTGATTGAAGGAAGTTAAGCCATTTATATCTAAATCCCACCAGTGTTTTCCCCTAGCATATTGTGGGGAGAAATTCTAACTGGGAATCGAATCCTAGGCCTAATTCCAGCATTTTCAAATTTTACTAGGGAATTGAATTTGAATTTACTTTTAAAGAAAGGAAAACCTTGGGACTAAAACTTTAAAAGTTTTGGGTCAAGCACACATTTGCAAGAAAATGCCAATTACAATCTTTCCATCATTTGTAGAGTGACCAAACAAGGTGAGCCATGCAGCACACTGCACAGCCGGTGTGCTAATGTGTGCATCCAAATAAACTTTCCATGAAATGCTGCTTTTCATCGCTTCCTGATACTCTAAATATATCTTCATTTCCTTCCTGATTACTTTTCCTTTTCAAATGAAGCATCTTTTAATATTTTAGAGAATTAATGTAATCATTATTTCACATGGCAGTGTTGAACAAAAATTCCTATCTTCAAGCATCCCATTTTTAAGTCAAATAAAGAAAAGAAATTTAAAAAAAAAAAAAGAAAAGTTAAAACCTTCTCTTCCTTTTCCCATCAGTTAAAAGCCTCGTAAATATAGTTTTGTAACTCCTGGAAATTTCGTATCTCCAAATAGCTCCTGTTAATGGTGATAAGTTTTCCCGAGCGTGCCTGTACTGGTTTCCCAGGAGCTGCCATAAATGAGGGGGCTTAACACAAGAGAAAGGGGCCGGGTGTCTTGGCTCATGCGTGTAATCCCAGCACTTTGGGAGGTAGAGGCGTGTGGATCACAAGGCCAGGAGTTCGAGACCAGCCTGGCCAATATGGTGAAACCCCATCTCTTCTAAAAATACAAAAATTAGCTGGGCATGGTGGCAGGCGCCTGTAGTCCCAGCTACCCAAGAGGCTGAGGCAGGAAAACTACTTGAACCCGGGAAGCGGAGGTCGCAGAGAGCTGATATCACACCATTGCACTCCAGCCTGGGTGACAGAGCAACACTCCATCTCAAAAAAAAAAAAAAGAAAGAAAGAAAAGGGGGGGTATTCTTTCACATTTCTGGAGGCTGGATGTCTGAAATCCAGGTGTTGGCAGGGCCCTGCTTGCATTCCTAGCTTGTGTGGTTGCCAGCAATCCCTGGTCTTCCTTGATTTGCAGCTGCACAGCTCTCATCTTTGTGTCTGTTTTCTCTATGTGTCTGTGTCTTCACATGGCATTCTCCTCTGTCTGTGTCTCTTCATGTCATCTTTCCTCTGTGCATGTCTTTCTCTGTGTCTCCTTTTCTCTTCTCATAAGGACCCCAGTTGTATTGGATTGAGGGTGTACCTTACTCCAGTAGGATCCACCTTAACTTACATCTCAATAAGATCTAAAACAAACCCTATTTCCAAATAAAGTCACATTCACAGGTGTCAGCAGCTAGAACTTCAACATATCTTTTTAGAGAACCTAGTTCAACCCACATGAGTGCCCAAATCCAAGAAGCAGAACATGGGAGGATAGAGAAATAAATGACTTTTGACTTCAGCAGGAAGAAATCCACTTTGGCCTACTGAGTTCTTAGGAATTTCTCAGTTTCATATTTCATAAACAAGTGGCTGTTCCAGCTGTAATTTGTGGCCAAAAGAAGTAGTTGGTAGGCCAGTAACCCTGAATATCTCAGACATCTTTTTCTACCTTTATGATTAAAATGAACAAACTAAAGGGCTTTAAACACAGTCTGTGTGGTTCCCTGACCACATCAGTTGCAAGTGCACTGAAATAGGTACCATGGAATAGCCTGAGAAAGAAAGACAGCAGAGATGTGGAATGAATAGATCATGGGGAATTTCTCACTGGCCACAGTCAACTTTATTAACTTAGCTCATGTCTTAACTACCAAGCAGTACCTTGGTTTGCAGTGGTTTTCCATTTTAAACATGAGTATTGCTTTAATTTGGAAAATGTTTATATCTTTGTTTTTATTCTAATAGTACAACTAATTATTTCTTGGCGCCACTTGTTTTTCACAGCGTGATGTAGGTTCATCATTTATTATTCATTGATTCAAGACTACTTAATAGAGTTCATACTATTTAATAGGCAACATTGTCGGCATTGTGGATGGAGCAAGTTAGAAAAAAAAAAAAGACAAGGTCCCTGCCTTTGTGGTATTTATATTTTAATGTGGAAGATAGATAATAATTTAAAAAAAAAACAAAATGTAATGTAATTCCAAGTAATGATTTATGTCATTTAAAAATCAAGCAGGATTTTGGGAGGGCGAGGTGGGAGGATCACCTGAGGTCAACAGTTCCAGACCAGACTGGCTAACATGGCAAAACCCCATCTCTACTAAAAAATACGAAAAAATACAAAAGAATTAGCTGAGCATGGTAGTGGGTGCCTGTAATCCTAGCTACTCAGGAGGCTGAGGCAGGAGAATCATTTGAACCTGGGAGGTGGAGGTTGCAGTGAGCCAAGATCATGCCACTGCACTCCAACCTGGGCAACAGAGCGAGACTCTGTCTCAAAAAATAAAATAAAATAAAATAAAGCAGGAGGCATAGATAGGATATGATGAGGGCATGGCTTCAGAGTGACTGATTGGGAAAGGTCTCTCTGAAGACAGAACATTTGAACAGGGGTTTTGTAAGAGTTAAAGAAAGGAAAGAAACATGAAAAGCAGCTCAAAGATCAAAGACAGGTTTATTTTGGAGAATAAACCTGAGAGAGGCTTCTGGCCAATTTTGGTCAGGAGTGCTCTCTCTTACAGACTAATAGTATTTAAGGGCTCAGGGTGAGAGAACTTATCACGAGCTTGGAATGTTTCTGTGTCGGGGAGAAGTTTATTGTGGGGTGGGAATGTCTGTGGTTGGCGGAGAGCTATCTTGAGGCTGACATCTCTCCAGTCAGGAAGGGGTTTATCTTACAGTTGGAATGTTTCTGGTCGGAGATGTCATTTGTGGTTTACGGTCATGCT
Organism: Mandrillus leucophaeus; assembly: GCF_000951045.1. Lineage (NCBI taxonomy): Eukaryota > Metazoa > Chordata > Mammalia > Primates > Cercopithecidae > Mandrillus > Mandrillus leucophaeus. Next base: position 3,944,545 of record NW_012110252.1, read on the forward strand.
GATCTTAGCCATTAGACTGAAGCCCTTTGGATTTAGGTGGTTGTTGATCAAGGGGGATTTTTAAATGGCAGTGCTCGTCCAAGATGGCGATTCTCCTGCTCTGTCAGGTTTGAATGAAGTGAAACACTGAAATGTGACTGATTGAAAGAGGAACATGTTAGGTAGAGGGTATAGCAAGTGCAAAGGCCCTGAGGGAGGGGTATGTGTGATGTGTCCCTGGACCATTATGCCTGGAGCAGAACTATAGAGAGGAAGAGAAATAGTGTGAAGAAGAATCCAGGAGCCCCTTATATAGGACCTTGTAGGCTGTGGGGAGAACTTCACGATTCATTCTCAGCAAAGGGAAACCATCCGAGGAATTTTAACAGGAGAGTGGGATGATCTGATTTACAGTTTCTAAGGGATGCCTTGCTTTTGTATGGAGAACAGGCTATCTGGAGGAGAGAGTGGAAGCACAGTCGGGAAACTATTGAGGTCATCCAGGCAAGAACTGATGGTAGCAAAAAACAAATGGTGAAGAATGACTGGATTAAAGTAGCACAAACAGAATTTGCTGATTGTATTGGTCAGAGCCTAGCATGGAATAGGAACTATTTTAGGCCTTTCAGTAGAGGGAATTCAATACAGGAAACCACTTATCCAAATAATGGAATAGCTGAGATACTCAACAGGGGACAGTCATGTTCTAGAAATTAGCAGAGCAGGAAGTCACAACCCTCTTCAAGGATGGAGGGAAATAGCAAAGTGAATTAGAGTCTAGAAACTGGACCATCCAGTGGAAGCTAAAACCATGGAGGGGGAGGGGTACGTGGTGGAAGATAGAGCAGTGAGGGAGAAGTAGGTGCTGCTAGGAACACCACAGGACACAGAGAAGGGAGAAATGCCTTGTTTTCTCCCCTCCTCCTACTGTCCAGGCTTCTGCCTTCTGCCATTGCTTCCCATTTACTGAATCTCCCCAGAAGCCAGAAATAAAGGGAGCCTGGGAAATGTAGTTCCTATGATGCAGAGTGGAGCAGGGGAACGGAGAAGAATGCACAGTCAGTCCTTGCTTAAAGTTGTAGATTCTCAGAAGCTGTGACTTTAAGCAGAACGACACATAAAGAAGCCAACTTTATCCAAGGCTAATTGACATAAGCAAGAGCTGACTTCCTAGGGCATATTTCTGGTCACAAAAACATTACTAAACTTCTAAATAGACCAGAACACCTCTAATATTAAACACCAAAACACTTGTGAGCTGTACATGTACTTAAGAAAGGTGAATAAAAACAAGTAAGTCTTTTATTTTCCCAGTTATTCCAGCTCAGGGTGGCAGGTGGCTAGAACCTGTCCCAGCAGTTCAGGACACAAAACAGGAACCAGCCCTGGACAGAATACAGTTCCTTCGCAGAGCACTGATGCTCACTCATGCTGGGACCATGTAGATACACCAGTTCACCTCTCATGCATAGCCTTGGGATGTGAGAGTAACCTGAAGTCCCTGGAGAAAACCCACACAGACATGGAGAGATGTACCAACTCCACACAGACAGTGGCCTGGCGGGAATTGATTTTTTTTCTCATCAATGTTATAACAAAATAACATTGAACAAAAGGATATTATTCAAAGACTTACTGTTTCTGAGAACAAACAGGCAATTTACCAGAAGACTGGTAGATGTGGAGTATGAGAGAAAGAGAAGAGTCAAAGGTGACTTCAAGTTTTCATATACTAAGATATCATTCTACATCTCGTATTAGCTACAGATGCTAAGGAATATGCCTACACCATTAGCAGACAGTTAGATATAATATAGATATTTGGATATCTGTGTTTAGATATAATATATACCTAGCTAGATTTAATTATATGCTGATAATGTATAAATATTTCCTGTGTTTAAATACACACACACACACACACACACACACACACAAGGATGCAAGATAGCTTTCATCTCAAATGCCAAGGACAATCAAAAGGCAGAGGTTGCTTGAATTATGGTGTTAAGAAGGATTGCGAGGACTTATCTATGCTTGGAGTAGTATAGATGACAGAGACTGATAAGCAATGCCTGCTATGGGCATGAGAGGAGTTGGTTGCCACAGAACTGCCAGGCATTAGCCATGTCTGCACTGAAGCAATGAGCTCTGAGTAGCAGAGGCAGTGTGAGCCAAGCCGCACCCTCAACTACAGTGCTTCATGAAGGTTCTCTGCTCTAAAAAATAATGGTAACAGCCTATCATGAATCCCTCATGGAAAGAAGGAATCATGATTAGACCGAAGTTCATGAAAAACATGTACTGCATTACCCTTCTCCCTCATCTCTCAGGAATTTCAAGAGAACATCTTGTGTCAGTTCAGCCCAGTGGGTTACTCATACTAGTGAGTACATGTGGTAACACACCAGTTCTTTTCCCCTTGACCCCTTCATCCTTCTGTGGATGAATCCATGCAGTTCCTATCTTGGGGACAGTTCTTTGAGTTGATAGTCCATTATGAGGTTAATCTAGAGTGAATGGTTGTGTTCACCCACATGTTGTGTGGCGTGGCCCCATGCCCTTCTGGTTATTTCCCTGCATGCTCTGGAGTCATCTGGGATGCTCTGCGCCTCCAGCAAACCTTCCATTCTGGGTAGGGAGTTCAACCAAAGTAGGAGAAGTAGAGTAGAGGATCTTTTTGGAAACAGGTTTTTTTTTGGAAACGGTGTCTCATTCTACCACCCAGGCTGGAGTACAGTGGTGCGATCATGGCTAACTGCAGCCTCAATCTCCTGGGCTCAATCAGTCCTCCCACCTCTGCCTCCCAAGTAGCTGGGACCACAGGTGCCTGCCACCACACCCAGCTAATTTTTGTATTTTTGTAGAGACAGTTTCACCATGTTGCCCAGGGCGATCTCGAACTCCTGGGCTGAAACGATCTGCCCACCTCGGCCTCCCAAGCAAAGAGGCTTTTAAAATGAAGTCCTGTGCTGCTTCAGCTCAGAGCCAAATCATGTGTTTTGCTGTCTGCACCTCCCTCCCCACCAGGTAATGTAGCTCAGCTTCAAACATCTGCCGCCACCCAACCCCGCAGGCTAAGAACATGGTCCTCACCTCCCCATTTGTCTTTCCCTTGCTTTTACATGTTCTGAGACCTCTTTGAAAATGGGAATTTGGAGGATTATCTTTAATGCTCTGTCACTGCCTCTGGTGAATATTAATTCTTGGTTTAACTAATTCAGATAGCAATTAATGTGATTATTACCTGAAAATAAAATATTTTGTTTTTTTGTGTGTTTTTATCTTCAGTGGAATAACAAGTTATTTTATTATTCAAATGGGGCACAGTTCCTGCTGTTTTCAATACGATTTTTAATAAATATGTAAATTCTAAGGTTAATTTACAGCATTCATTGGGAGGCATGATTTTTAAAATGACAAAAATGTGATGGATTGTAAAATTATCCCCCTTAAAAATCATCAGTCATAGTGAACAGAATGTACCAACCTCTTATAATTTTACAGCTTTTTCTTCATCTTATCTTCTGTTAGGGACTCGCTTAAAATTGATTATAAAATGGTATATTTCTTAGGCCATAATTCATTCACAGATTAATTAGATTTTCAGTTAATATCCCATCATCATACGGGATGGAAGCCAAGGGTGTTTTGTAGTCGTTCAGAGTTGCAGGAGCAAAACTCTGATTGCCATTCCCAAGCGACTGAAGCCACCAGCACTAATCACTAATCACATTCAGACCACATAAAGCACAACATCTTTCACTCCATTTCTGTTCTAGTTGGCTCACAACAAGAGATCTTTATTGGCCCTGACCAAGAGACCAAAATATACTCAAACATTTTTGTGAGGGGGTGATTCTATTTTTTTTTTTTTCTTTGCTTAAAATGAAATTTCTATAGCCATCCCCGGAAAGCTTCAGAGGAAGGGTGTGTGTGTGTGTGTTTGTGTGTGTGTGTGTGTGTGTGTGTGTCTGTGTGTAGGTAGGTAGGTAGGTGTCCGTGCTTAGCAGGTTTGAATTTAAACATCTTTCTCCCAGTCATTTTCCAATGGGAGCAGCTTTGGGATTATTTTCATGATTTTAAATAATCCTTTGGTAGCACCCAACAGGAATATTTAAGGGACATTTTGCCAGTAACTTCTTTAACACTGATTTAAGGAAAAGTATTTCTCCAGTCACTTAAGAGAACATAGATATACATGGCAGAGAAACTGCACACACTAAATCCAGCAAAGAGGAAACACCAGCCCACTCACATTTAACTATCTGAAACTCTAAGTTTTCACAGTTGAAGAAAAGATAATTATCCCCTCGTTCACCCTCCCTCTGGTAGCTGGTGCCAGATCTAGTGTGTGAAAAATTGCTACCTGTTACATTGGTCTGTTCCTGCCATATTGTATCCTTCTGTGCAATACAATTGCACAGGCCAGGCTGAAGGTCTGCAGAGGGGACCCTAAGGTTTGAATTACTTACTCCTTCATTATCCTAGGGATAGAAACCACTGAAGTCACTCAGGCCTCTCAAAATCTCTCATCATCTTTACGGGCCTGCAGTATTCTTTAAACTCATCCCAGTATTTTTAAACCTTCATTCTAAGGCAAATCCCTAATTCATTTTGTTTATAGTGAGGATTTTTTTTTTTAAATAAAACTGTTTGGATATTTTAAAAACCTCACCAACATAATCTGTCTTTCCATTTCTAAATGGTATGATTCCACTTATTTTGCGCGTTTTAATCTCTAACCTTGCAATCTGTAATGTTTGTAATGTTGATTATTTCGATGACCTTGGTTTATGATAGTAGAAATGTTCCTTGAAACCATGTTAATCAGATTTTTTTTTTTTTTAAGAACAAAGTCTATTTTCCTGTTTACTTACTGGGGAAGTTATTATCTCCACTTTCTAAATAAAGGAAACCTAAATGTCTTCTGGATGATTAGACATTAACTACCCCTCAGGAAATAAATGTGGGTTCTCCACCGGAAAGTATGGCAGCTTATCTTAGGAATTCAATGGCTTTCAAGGACATTAAAGGGTGTTAGAGAGGTGAAAGTTAAAGTGATAGGGGGAAAAAGGATGACCAGTAAATAAACATAATTGGCATCCTCCTTGTATTCCACTAGTATTTATGGACCACCTATGTGCCACGTGTATTCTGGGCACAAGAGATGTGAAGATTAATAGGCTCAGTCCCTACAAGGGAGATTGAGCTATGGCAACCGATATACACAGTGAACACCCACCATGCCATGAGAATGGTTCACACACGGATGAAGGGACAACAAGGGGCAGTCATCAGGGCCCTTGGTGAGAAAAGAATTCAGAGGAGATTTCCCTCCTTCTGAGTCTCAAGTGATAAGAGTAAGAGGGTGTTGGCCATCCTAAAAGGTGGGGAGAACACATTAGAGAGAGGAAGATGTACAATCCAGAGCACAGAAACCCTAACCACCTTTCTGGACTCAAAATTTAGCTTGCTGCCATTCTCAGCTGGCTGGCTAAATAATGTGCTTGATAACTATCTGCATGTTACTGACTTTTTTTTTTTTTTTTCCTGAAGTGTTGCTGAGCAGTTTTAATTTTATCTGCAAATCCCTGGATCATTTGAATCCTGATTACTTTTGAGATTGCTTTTTTACCCTTGCCCCTACCCAGCCATTGGGTACTACTTGGTTCAGCCCATTGATTCCTGAGCTTGCCTGGGAATAGAGACTTTTCTTCCTCACCTCCCAACTCACCCACCTCTTCCCATAGAGGACCCTATATCTTTGAAACGCCTTTCCATTTCATTGCTGGGAAGGATCTTACACCAACTCCTGGAGTTAAGATCTGTGTCTTCAGCTGTCCACAGACTGGACAAGAGCCATAAATGGATGGGCAGATGACTTTTGCCCTGAGAAATCAGCCCTATTCTCCAGGGCAGCCAAAGCACTTAAATCATGGGAAAGTTGCAATTTCTACTGCAGCTCTCTACCTACTCTGCAAAACCTTGCTTCCATGGAGAGAAAAACAGAAGGAAAGCTTCTTTTGCCCCCTGAGTATTTGCTGCCTGATGGGAAGTTGGGAATGTGGGGGAAGAGGGAATTCATTACCATTAATTGTAGTTCCAGGGCCTAGTAAAGCAGAACCATGTTTTTTCTAGGTTGTTGAGAGACGGCATTACCCAGCGCTTCCTTACCTTGAGTTAATTTGCTCATGAGTCAAGAATTGTTTAGAAGGTTCCCTGTCTGCCACCAGAGAAACATTCGTTTCTGACGTGGGTGAAGGGCTTAGGTGTGTCCCCCAAGGCCCCTCCACGGATGCCGCCCCAGGAGTCCTGTTGAATGGGGCCACTGGTCACACACAAACACATGTGCCACTCTGTTTCTTTTGGACCAAGCTGCCTCCCATCCTGGGATGAACATATTAATGCATTTTTCCTCTGTGCAATTTTTTCCTGGAGGCAGGAGAAAGAGACCTTCTCATTATTTATCTTGAGCGTTTGATAGGCTTCCTTTGAGAAGGTCATTGTCTGCTACAGCAAAATAATCATGGGATTTCTGGACAAGCCGGTAAGAGAAAAATGATTCATTATTTCAAGAATTATTTTGCCTTCAGTCCCCAAAATGGATGAAGGCTTCTAACAATATGTAAGAGAGAGCAAGGCTTAACTTATTATATGAAAGGTTACACTTTAAAGGGAAAAGAAGTTCAAACATTACATTTTTAGCTCTGCTGTGATATCACAGGGGTCAAGGCAGTCCGCCTGTTACCCCCACGGTCTTCCGCATGTCACTGTGCTACTCTTTTTGCAAGAGAAGGCCTGCCTGCCCTCCTTCCCTTCTCATCCATTTGGGCTAATGAGATTGGAAGCATTTTTTTTTTTCAGTTTCTATTCAAGCAGTACCCTCTCCCTCTGGTCCTTTTGGGATGTCAGAACGGATAGCATATTCGTCCATCTATAGACTCAACCCAGTCCTACTTCTTGCCATGTCACACAATGTCTTGCATTTTCACAGCACGGTATATTTTGTCAACTTTTTTGGGGAAGGGGACTGCTTAACCACTCTTAATGGTATCATTACATAGACGAAAAGGCAGTTTATAATACAACTAGTCCATCCATGTCTGGTACCAAGACACCTGTGATGTTGGGTTATTTTTGCAATAAAATTTGTTTAAGTGCAAGCCAGATACTCAGAATGAGGCAGTTTGAGGGATAAAGATACTGAATTTTAAAAGGAAAACTGGAGAGGCTGGGCGATCAATATGACCTTGACTACTCACAAGCCAAATAACTTATGGAAATAATGTAAAGACCCTGTGAACTCTTTGTCTGACAGAAGGGTTTTAAATAATATTTTAAGAAAATCAAAAGCAAACATCCCCTGAACCTTCTTTACAGATTACATCTGAAATGAAAGACCCTGAGTTACACAATTAACTATTGATTTTGCTGATCCATATTTAATTCTCATAGCAATCACATTGTGTTTACACAGCCATGCAGGGCAGACATACTTCTCTTGGAGCAAGGCGCCTTTCACTTTTACATTAATTTAAAAATTAAATTGTTCTGTGCATGTGAGACAAAAATAAAGTTTATTTTTATTGTAGCGAATGGCTGACTTAAACTTGATGAAGTGGCATAAAGCCAGCTGAAGAGAATACTTTTTATAATGCAGTATTCAGGTTGCTGAATGAATATATTTCATGTGGCAGAGAGAGACTAAATAGCATCTGCTAGTACCAGCGCTACCTGGTACTAGAATTTTGTGCTATGACAGCTATAATTTAATCTCCCTACAGTTTAATTTCTTGGTTTGATACATCCAGTAATATTTGTAGGTTTATCACTCAAATAGTCAATCTCGTTGCTGCCTCTAAGAATATCATCAGCATGATGTTTCCATTCTCACCTGGAAGCACCAAGATGGGTCACCAAGCTTCCTCTCCCTGAAAGAACTAGGAGTCTGAATTTGAGCAAATTGCCTGGACTTGGCTCAGACCAGATGAGGCAACACTTGTTGGCTGAAGAAAGACTTTAAGGAAAGGGTAGATACAATGTCTGTACCATCTATTAGGTTGGCACAATTACTTTTGAACCAACGTACTATCACAGGCCTGCTCTTTTCAACATTTTGCCCCATGAGGAGCTTCTTGTATTGGCTATTGCACCTGGATTTCCATAAAGCAGTGGCAGCTGTTGCCTCACCCAGCTGCTGACCAAGCCTACCTAGAGGTGCAGGAGAAGGCCCCAGATGGCTCAGAGCTGCCAAACCAGCATGACCATGGGAAGTGAATCCACATGTCTTTGCTCTTGACAAAAAGGAAATTGCTGTTGCCAAAGTAACCAATAGTCAGACCTCCATTAATCCAAGAGGTGTCCTGGTTCTTGATGCTAACCTGGAATCTGCCTGCCCTCCTTTTCTTTCCATCCATTTGGGCTAATGAGGTTGGAAGAATTTTTTGTTTTTAGGTTCTATTCAAGCAGTACCCTCTCCCTCTGATCCTTTTGGCATGTCAGAACAGATAGCATATTCATCCATCTATAGACTCAATCCAATCCTACAGTACTTCTTGCCATGTCACACAAAGTCCTGCAGTTTCACAGCACAGTATATTTTGTCAACTTTGGCGGGAAGGTCCAAGGATAGGAAAGCAACTGTATTATCACAAGTTAGGTGACAATCTGAAATGATCTTATTGCATGTGTCTCTTCATTATGGAAAAGCACACATAAAAGAACACTCAGTCAATCCTATGAACTCTAGAAGGAAATGATGTAGTGAAAGATCTATCAGTGGCAACATTCATTGAGCATCTAAGATATTCAAGACACAGTGTTAGAATCTGAGAAGAAAAGCAGAATAAAATCTAGTCCATGCCCTCTGGAGGCTTGCAATTTAGTTGAGAAGTGGGATATGAAAAAAAAGCCTATACAATAGAATGGATATAAGCTCAGGGTCAGATGAATAATGTGGCCATTTAGGCCAGAAATTCATAGAAAGAAAGATCTCTGTGGATGAAATAGCATAGAAACAGAACTAGCAGCTCTTCACTAAAAGCAAAAAAAGTTATCAAATTCGTTTACTATTGACAACAATACGGAATTAGAGAAAAAAGAAGAAATTCTGATTTAGGCTTTCTGCAGTGGTTCACGGCTGTAATCCCAGCACTTTGGGAAGTTGAGATAGGTGGATCACCTGAGGTCAGGTGTTCGAAACCAGCCTGGCCAACGTGGTGAAACCCCATCTCT
>NW_012110252.1:3953810-3956480 GCF_000951045.1 Mandrillus leucophaeus
TTAAATACTGGGGTAATATACAGTGATTAAGATCCCAAGTCCTGTAGTCAGACTGTTTCTGCTCAAATCCTGATTGCCTAACTTATTAGCCACATATATGTGGACTAACATTTAGACCTCTCTGTCTGCATTTTCTCATTTGTATAATGGGGATGATAATGGTGCTATCTCATAGGCTTGCTGTTACGATTAAATGAGATAACTCATGCAGTGCATTCAACCCAGTACCTGACTCATAGTAAAAACACTTTATAAATAGGGCTATTTTCCTACCACATGTTTTCTTGATCCATTGGCAGTGAATCTCTACAGCAATAGAGAAATAAGAAATTATGTTGATTAAAGTCCTGTTTGCATTAACTTGTGCTAAGAGCCTCCAATCCTCAATGTAAATGTTAGTGCCCAGCTGAGGAAGGATGCTGCATTTGAATTTCACAAATAGATTTGATCTCTTCCTGACATTTACAGTACATATACTAACCAATATTTTTAAGATATAATCAAAGGATGGAAATGTATTTGAAATAATGAAAGAGTAGCATTTATCATAGAATAATAATTGATTGCACCATTTCATGAATTTGCTACTTCTTCTCCTCTACCACGGACAAGAGTTTCTGGCTGTATACACATAACATGTATCTCTTTGAAGCTGATACCATCATGCATATATTTTTTGCTAGTTTATCACTTGAGTTTTTCTGTATCACCTTATATGTTTTCCACCTCTTCCATATGGCAAGGGTCCATATCTCCTCCAGTTTTATCCTTCTTGGTGTTCAGGATATTGCTCTAGTCAGAAATCTCTACTTTATGACTATTGTGAACTGTTAGAAAAAAAAAAAAGCTGCTGTGAATTTTTGTGTGAAAAATCAGAAAGCTAAGTTTTCAGGCCTAATTTCACTTGGATTTGAATCTGTGTGAATCACAGATTCCATAAATATCACATGGAAAGTACAGTTGACTCTGGCCACCCTGACCTTCCAGGCTGATGGAAGAGCAAAGTGAGATCATAGATGAGAACGTGGTTTGGAAGTCAAAGCTTTTTATAACCCACATACTGGCTGATACTTTCATGAGTCTGGTTGAGTTTCCTAGAACCTCTTGGGGTAGGCATGTCCCTATTTCTCTTTATAGTGATTTATTGTCTACTACAGAATCCCCAAAGGGAGGATTACCCTCTGGGCAACTCCTGGTCCTGAAGTATACTACACAGTGTTGTACAGATGCAATAGGGGCATAATAGATGGATATTCATTGGAATGCCCTCCCTCCTCCTTGCTGTATATTTCAATCCTATTTGCCCTTCAAAACCATTCCAAGAGCATCCTCTTCTATAAAACTTCCTCTGAGAATCAAGACCACAAGAGTATTTGCACAAAGCTAGTCACATAGTAGATAGGTTTGATTGAATGACTGCTTGACTACAAGGAGTTAAATTAATAAAGGTCTAATTCTCAAGAGATTTCTGAAGAATATATCACTATGTACTTCTTGCTCGAATTATCACTAATAATTCCATGGTTACACCAAAGGCTGGAAAATATTTTAAGAACATGCAGAGCTATTTATTTAAACTTGAAAATGTATTTTCATCTTGCCTGTTTAGTCCTACTTTTATTCCCAAGTGTAGTTTAAAAAAAAAAAAAAAAATCCACCAAAAAGTCATCTGTACAACTGTTGCCACCTATAGGTGACAGATGTAGTATATTAATTTCATCATCATTCTGATGAAGCACGACACAGGAAGGAATTGGCAATGTTTTATGGAACCTACACAATTCTTGTCAAACAGTAATCTTCACTGGATCCATCATTATTGTTTTTGATCTATAATTGCTATTTCAGATGCTTCCCTTAAAGGTAATATTGTCTAATATTCATAAAGTACTTTTCCAAGATGAAAGTTGAGAGCTTCATCTCTGCAGGTAGATGGCCTAGATCTAAATCCAAAGTCCATCCCACACTGCTACAGGACCTTAAACAAGCCACTTACCTTCCTCCAGCCTTGGTTGCCTGTAAATGGAGATACTAATGGCACCCACCCTGTAGAATTCATGTGAGGATGGAAACATATAATCTCTGCACTATGCTTAGCAGGGTGTCTATACAGAACACACACTGTTAAATGGTGACTGTGAGGACCGTGATTAGTTTGCAAAGCACTTTCACATGTAGTTGCTGCAAACTGATGTGCATTATTTTGTTATCCTGTGCCAGATAGATCATTAACACATTATTGTTTCACCTCAATCCCTCCGTATATGTTAAATCTAAATGTTATTCAACTACAAAATTTTTAAAATATCTGAGATCTGACAAGATAATATTGAGGTTCGCTATGCTCCTCTAGGCAGAAAAGTAAGCCACTTCAGTGCTTTTATTCTTAGCTGGCAGAACCACTTGAGGAGCCCAAAGACATAGTTAATACTCTTCTGATGCTAGGGGAAGTCTCCGTTAAGAAACTACTGATGATTTAGCATTGGACTAGGCCTTTGAAAAGAAAGCTGGGGGAAGCAGAATAGGGGAGTGGAGGAGGCAAGGTAGGACACTGTAAAAAAAAAAAAAAAAAAAAAAAAGGATAAAACAACATCCATCCCTGGCTCAGAATCTCAAACAGTGCAAATATTTCAATTTAGTATGCATACTGGGTATTTTGTGATTGTTTTC
>NW_012110252.1:3956540-3969394 GCF_000951045.1 Mandrillus leucophaeus
CTAAAAAAAAAAAAAAAAGTAAAAAGAAAGAAATTCTGATTTAAACATGTCAAATTCAGAAAGTCATTAGACTCAGAAAGGTTAAGAAAGGTGAGTGTAAATAGTAACTAGTTAACCTATGAAAAAAATCTGCCTAAATGATGTTACAGACTGAAAATGGAAGAAGATCAAAAGAAGCTTTAGAAAATCCAGGGAGTTATTCCAAAAATACCATTGGGGTGGGCACATCCATAACTCGGAGTTTGACAGGATATTTGTGTTCTAGGTGCAATTATTAGACCAACGAGCAGACTGGGTAGATGATTCTAACTCAACGAGGCAGTTTTCAGGGACTCACTTTCTGGTGTATCTGATGCTTTGTTCCATATTTACTTCATATTATAGAGTCCTTAATGTGTACTCCATGTGACTTTTCTCATACACTACTGTATCTGTACTATCTAGAATACTTTCTGGTACATTGTAGGTACTTGGTAAATATCTGAAGAATAAACAAATGATGTGGCAGGAACAGCAGACTCCCTATTTAAGTATTCATTACAGCGTGGGTACAGAGTGAAGTGGTGTCACTGTCATATTGTGGTAGGGCAAGGGATGGAATCCGGAATGGAAGCAGATTCCCATCGGCAACCTCTCCACCAGCATGTCTCCTCATTCTAGGACCCCAGTGCTTCCCAGGTAGTGGCCATTAAGAGCATCCTACAGTTGTTGCCATAAACTAGAGTGCAACACAGAATTGATTGTTGCAAGAATCTTTAAAACAATTCCCACCAAAAAAAAAAAAAATTCTTCTTTTCAGAATAAGGATCAATAAATTTGTTCCAATTCTGAATTGTCCTGGCTCTCAGGATTCAATATGTCAAATAACTTTATCCAAATAAAAAGCTGACCAGCTCTTGACCTAAAACATGAATTGCAGTAGGAAATGAATCACACATCAGTGGAGCAAACATTCTTGCATCCTCCAATATCAGCATGTTCCTGGATGAACCTTAGCTTGCAGTCCCATTTAATTCCACGGCTGTTGTAAAGTGCCTAATAAATTGGGTGCCATAATGCATTGTGGCTCCTAAATGGCGTACCAAACTCTGTTGGAAGTAATTCCAGGTCATCTAGTTATTTATATAGGTTAATGAATAGCATAGAATGTTTTTCCCTAGCTTTGGCACTCACAACATACCTCATAAAAACTTAGCACTTTCAGGTATAATTTTATGATGTCCACCAATCTCTAATGGAGATTTTCTTTTGGAAGGAGAACTTCCATGGGAAAAATAGTAATATAAGCTTTTTTTATATTCACCTGAGTCACAAAAATATATATATATGTATTTTTTCTTTTACAAACAGTCAAAAATCTATCACTCCAAAGTTAAAACATAGGGTTATCATGTTATAATACACAAGTGAATGCTGCATTTTCATCTGACAAAAGTTCATGGACTTTTTATGCTACAAGCACAGTGACATCTAAGCCTGCCATGGCCCAGCTTGCTGAACAGACAGGTTTAAGACATATTTAAGACATAAAATGATGGAAAGGGTAGTAAAAAAACAAAAGGCTAATCAATCTTTTAAGTCAAGTGAATAGTATATATATTTATTTTTACTCATAATGGTATATATAAATTAAAAGCAGAAAATCTCGATGCCCTCACTCTTGTCAGCTGAAATTCTTAACCTTACTTGAACAGATTTAGAAGTTCTTAGGAACTGCTCAATTCTCATTCCTGCATAAATTATGTAATTAATATTACTGCGCTAGAAGAAAAAGGAATCTAACAACACAGAGAAACATGTTCCAGTTAGTTAAGCTGCTTACGCAGACTGATAGCAATGAGCTGTCTTGTTTGCCCAATTCTGGATCATCAGAAAATAGTGCACATTTTACTTTTGGAGAAATTGACCACAACTCATCAAATCTGAAGCATTATTAGAGTCAGTCAACCTATGTTTTAAATTATCTTTGTAGATCTGTTCACCCCCTGAAAAACAGAAAATCCAAATTTTCAAATGGGCATTGGAAATGATGATGCTACATCAGAGTTTGCAGAAATCACAAATGTTTTACATGTTCATATAAGAATTTTACCCCAATTTACACGCCTTTCCTCTTCCCAGATGCCTTCCTATGCCATAAACAAATTTGTGGTTATCTTCCTGCTACTTTATCTTCCTCCTAAGGGACATCTCCTCCCATCTTTCCCCCATTTTCCATATATGGAGATGTATCTCATCACTGATAAAATGACTTCTCTTTCCTTCAGTACTCTTGATCTAGTGTTTAAATGTCCTTTGTGGCCATTGTTTATCTTCAAAATGCATCATTTTCCTTTCCACAAGGTGTATTATTTTCTAACAACCCTAAGCTTCCCACTGACCTTCTGTCTGCTTGCTCTTTTTCTCAAAAAGTAAGTTCATTTTCCCCCTCTGGGTTCAGGGGTTCCAGGAGAGGTCATTGAAAGCCATCGATCACAGTAAAGGACAGCAATACAGTTAATATAGTCATAAAAGCACATCTCTGCTGAAAATTACTCTTTCACCTAATAAAATCTGTTTGCCCTGAGGATACTGAAGAATCTCTAGGACCCCAGTAAGAAAACAGAGTGCCCCCAAGTGCCAAATCACATCTCCCTGAGTGTGGTTGGAGGGAGAGAGTGGTTCTCTATTACCAATGCATCACATTAATTTTTCAGAAGGGCAAGTGAAGAGTAATGTGTCCAGTTGAGGTAACGGAGGGAACTGAGCACTAGGAGAAAGTAATTATCAAAGTTGGAATTTGACCAAGTTAACAGGGTTAATATCACAACTCTTGAGAAAAGTGTGGAGGAGTCTCTAGTGATCACCAAAGGTCATTCTATCTATTTTTATGTCTCATCTAGAAAGTAGCTTCACCAGGAATGCAGTAAGAGGTGGCATTAAGGAAGAGATTAACTAGTGCCTCTGAGAAAAGAGAAATGACTTGAGCTGCGTCTTTTCCCTTGAGGTTGGCCTGCCCCTCGCAAATAGCACTTAACATAGACTTTGAGATGTGCACAAGTCTTCAACTAAGAGACCTTGGATTAAAATACCTCCTCCCCATTCCCACAGCAAGAACATAACATAAAACTCTTTCCTGAATCCATCTTCCCAGTGCACAAGATTTGTTCATGAGTAAAGGGATGGGGTAAATCACATGTTCAACTTCTACCCAAAACCCTTGATTAAACAGACTGTCTCTTAGACTTCATTTATTTGCTTCCAAATGGAAGCTCTGCCATCTTTCACACCTGCTGGATCACCTCCTTCCTATTTCTTTGCCCACAGAGAGGCCTCGCTGCACAAACTAACTCCCTGCAGCACCAGAATTTTCCTGCATCTTCTTGGTCTTCGTCCATGTATGACTATCTAGTTAAAATCTGCATCATACGTAATACGTAATGAGAGATGTTGGGTGGTAGTAGGGGACGCCTTGTACACCTTCTTCTCAATTTTGAATGTTTCCACGTGGAAGGAGCTTCCTAGGGTAACCCTCCTGGAATCTCTGGGCCCCCTTATTCACTTCTCCCAGAGAATGAGGGACTGACTTGCCTAGCAAGTTGAGGAAGGGAACTGCAAGTGCTGCTCCCCACTTCTTGCACTTCCCAGCCTCCCTCTGGAATCAGACTGTCAGAAGCACAAAATTCTGTTCTGTTCCTTCATGCTGTAGTTTTTACAGGAAGACACTTGTTTCCCAGCCCAGGGCTGCTGATCACTAAACTTGTCTATTTCTTGGGATCCGTGTTAGGAAACCCACTTCTTTACAGATGGAAACCTTGTTCTCCAATCAAACTTTCTGCTGGTAAAACTGATCTTTTGGCCTCCCATCAGCCTTTTTCTTTTATTTTTTAAGTCATTGAGAACTAAGGTGGGGAAGAGGGGTGTTCGGGTTGGTTATTGTGCCACCTCAAATTCCAATAATAGGCCCCCAGAACACATCCAATTAAGAATATTTTAGAGTAACAGAGCTTTATAGACTGGGAAGATTCAAAAAACCTTTAATGGGAAGAAACTAAGGGTCAGAGGGTTTACACAACTAATTAGCACAATGTCAGGAATTGCACGCTGGTTTTTAAATACTGGGGTAATATACAGTGATTAAGATCCCAAGTCCTGTAGTCAGACTGTTTCTGCTCAAATCCTGATTGCCTAACTTATTAGCCACATGTATGTGGACTAACATTTAGACCTCTCTGTCTGCATTTTCTCATTTGTATAATGGGGATGATAATGGTGCTATCTCATAGGCTTGCTGTTAGGATTAAATGAGATAACTCATGCAGTGCATTCAACCCAGTACCTGACTCATAGTAAAAACACTTTATAAATAGGGCTATTTTCCTACCACATGTTTTCTTGATCCATTGGCAGTGAATCTCTACAGCAATAGAGAAATAAGAAATTATGTTGATTAAAGTCCTGTTTGCATTAACTTGTGCTAAGAGCCTCCAATCCTCAATGTAAATGTTAGTGCCCAGCTGAGGAAGGATGCTGCATTTGAATTTCACAAATAGATTTGATCTCTTCCTGACATTTACAGTACATATACTAACCAATATTTTTAAGATATAATCAAAGGATGGAAATGTATTTGAAATAATGAAAGAGTAGCATTTATCATAGAATAATAATTGATTGCACCATTTCATGAATTTGCTACTTCTTCTCCTCTACCACGGACAAGAGTTTCTGGCTGTATACACATAACATGTATCTCTTTGAAGCTGATACCATCATGCATATATTTTTTGCTAGTTTATCACTTGAGTTTTTCTGTATCGCCTTATATGTTTTCCACCTCTTCCATATGGCAAGGGTCCATATCTCCTCCAGTTTTATCCTTCTTGGTGTTCAGGATATTGCTCTAGTCAGAAATCTCTACTTTATGACTATTGTGAACTGTTAGAAAAAAAAAAAAGCTGCTGTGAATTTTTGTGTGAAAAATCAGAAAGCTAAGTTTTCAGGCCTAATTTCACTTGGATTTGAATCTGTGTGAATCACAGATTCCATAAATATCACATGGAAAGTACAGTTGACTCTGGCCACCCTGACCTTCCAGGCTGATGGAAGAGCAAAGTGAGATCATAGATGAGAACGTGGTTTGGAAGTCAAAGCTTTTTATAACCCACATACTGGCTGATACTTTCATGAGTCTGGTTGAGTTTCCTAGAACCTCTTGGGGTAGGCATGTCCCTATTTCTCTTTATAGTGATTTATTGTCTACTACAGAATCCCCAAAGGGAGGATTACCCTCTGGGCAACTCCTGGTCCTGAAGTATACTACACAGTGTTGTACAGATGCAATAGGGGCATAATAGATGGATATTCATTGGAATGCCCTCCCTCCTCCTTGCTGTATATTTCAATCCTATTTGCCCTTCAAAACCATTCCAAGAGCATCCTCTTCTATAAAACTTCCTCTGAGAATCAAGACCACAAGAGTATTTGCACAAAGCTAGTCACATAGTAGATAGGTTTGATTGAATGACTGCTTGACTACAAGGAGTTAAATTAATAAAGGTCTAATTCTCAAGAGATTTCTGAAGAATATATCACTATGTACTTCTTGCTCGAATTATCACTAATAATTCCATGGTTACACCAAAGGCTGGAAAATATTTTAAGAACATGCAGAGCTATTTATTTAAACTTGAAAATGTATTTTCATCTTGCCTGTTTAGTCCTACTTTTATTCCCAAGTGTAGTTTAAAAAAAAAAAAAAAAATCCACCAAAAAGTCATCTGTACAACTGTTGCCACCTATAGGTGACAGATGTAGTATATTAATTTCATCATCATTCTGATGAAGCACGACACAGGAAGGAATTGGCAATGTTTTATGGAACCTACACAATTCTTGTCAAACACTAATCTTCACTGGATCCATCATTATTGTTTTTGATCTATAATTGCTATTTCAGATGCTTCCCTTAAAGGTAATATTGTCTAATATTCATAAAGTACTTTTCCAAGATGAAAGTTGAGAGCTTCATCTCTGCAGGTAGATGGTCTAGATCTAAATCCAAAGTCCATCCCACACTGCTACAGGACCTTAAACAAGCCACTTACCTTCCTCCAGCCTTGGTTGCCTGTAAATGGAGATACTAATGGCACCCACCCTGTAGAATTCATGTGAGGATGGAAACATATAATCTCTGCACTATGCTTAGCAGGGTGTCTGTCCAGAACACACACTGTTCAATGGTGACTGTGAGGACCGTGATTAGTTTGCAAAGCACTTTCACATGTAGTTGCTGCAAACTGATGTGCATTATTTTGTTATCCTGTGCCAGATAGATCATTAACACATTATTGTTTCACCTCAATCCCTCCTTATATGTTAAATCTAAATGTTATTCAACTACAAAATTTTTAAAATATCTGAGATCTGACAAGATAATATTGAGGTTCGCTATGCTCCTCTAGGCAGAAAAGTAAGCCACTTCAGTGCTTTTATTCTTAGCTGGCAGAACCACTTGAGGAGCCCAAAGACATAGTTAATACTCTTCTGATGCTAGGGGAAGTCTCCGTTAAGAAACTACTGATGATTTAGCATTGGACTAGGCCTTTGAAAAGAAAGCTGGGGGAAGCAGAATAGGGGAGTGGAGGAGGCAAGGTAGGACACTGTAAAAAAAAAAAAAAAAAAAAAAAAGGATAAAACAACATCCATCCCTGGCTCAGAATCTCAAACAGTGCAAATATTTCAATTTAGTATGCATACTGGGTATTTTGTGATTGTTTTCTTTAAATGTGAGCCAATAATTAAAAGCCAGTGAATTTTAAATATAAGCAAATATTGATCTAGATGTCTCTCCTCACCTTTGAAATCAAAAGATCCGCACCCACATTTCTGCACAGCTAGATCTAAGTAGCTGCTACTGCCTTTAGATCCAGCACATGCTCCTGAGCTGGCTGCCGCCCTCACCACTCCTTGTGACTGCTCTGCCTGGAGGCTGAAAGCTAGTTGGCCCCTATGGTCACTGTTGCGCGGATGTTGTTTTTACAGTCAAGTAATATGTCTGCACTCACTTTTCATCAAAACTCTAAAAATAAAAGGAAGCCCGAGAAGGTCATGTTTCTTGTTTGCTTTTTTTTTTTTTTAAATAATGGACCCTTCTTTCATTTCTATAACCTTCCTGTCAGGTGTAGGTTTTCTTTGTTATAATTAACTGAAGCAACAAATCTGCAAGCCTGAAACATTTGAAAACCTGATGACAGCGAGTGTTTTAATGGCAATTAACTCTTTCCATAGTCCACCATTTCACAACGAATTATACTTTCCACCTGTCTGTCAGGTGGAAATTATACTTTCCACCTGTCTGCCAGGGCGCATGTTCTTCTAGACCAGTGGGTCTCACATTTCAGTATGTATCAGAATCACCTGGTCATCTTGTTAAAAACTGATGGCTGGCCCTCGGAGTTTCTGATGTAGTAGGTCTAGGTGGGATCCAGGAACTTACATTTCTAGCAGATTCCTTGGTGATTTTGATGTTGCTGGTCTGGGGAACCCACTTTGAGAACCACCATTCTAGACTAAGAATCCAGCCTTACATTTACTGTGCACCTACTACTCTCTGCCAGAGCTTTAAAGTTCTTTATTTCTAATACGTATTGCAATCCTGAAATAAAGATGTGTCTTATCACCATTTTACACCTGAAGAAGGATGCTTGTAGCACTCAGCCCACGAAAGGGCCAAGCTGAAATTGAAGCTCAGCCTGTCTGCCCTCGGGGCCTCAACGATCCCCTGCAGGGCACAATTTTATTCAGCTGTGTATCCTCAGTACCAAAGCCTTCAGCCTGCCTTGCAGTAGCTTCTCTAATGAGTGTGTGTTGAATGAATTTGAGATCCACATAGATGAGAAATAGGTAAGAAAAATACTTGTGGTTCTTAAATGAAGAAAAAGGGAGAAGACATCCAGGTAAAGAGAAAATTGCATTGAATGCCCTTTATTTACCTACATTTGGTAAATGTAGGCAAATTGGCATAGTATTAAAAGGGGCCCTTGGATGGAGTTATTTCTAATTATGGAGCCACTTTTCTGTAATCAGCTAGGAGTCTGTTCCTTAACCTGCCTCTGGTTTCAGGGTAGCTGTTTGAGATTGAAAATTAGCTCCGTGAGTAATGCTTCTGCACGTTAATAGTATAATGAAATAAGCACGAGATCTAGGATGATTTTCAAATCTTCCCGTAGAATTATACCATTTCCTATAGCAGAGAAATTCTGCCCGTGTCTGCTCTTGGAACACAGAAGCCATCCACTTCCATCTCTGTCTTCTCTTTCTGTTAAATATTTAGCATGTGAGAATCCATAGGCTTTGACTCTATCTATTTTCCCCGATCAAAACACAGTTTCCTCATTGCAACCTTGTAAGTCCAGCATAACAATGTTGGGTTTGGGGAGCATGGTGCACAGCAGAACTGCACATGTTAGAGACGGTTTGGCAAGTTATTTAAGTGGAATTTTTGGGTAACAAAATGGAAAACAGGACATTTTGTCCTTTATTACGTAAGAACATGGTTTAATGGAAAGAACAAGAGCGTGGAAGGCAGCCAGACAGAAATTCAAATCCTGTTCTCTGCCACTTGCTGGGCAACCTTTGGCAAATATCGCCGTCACTCTGAGCCTTGCGTGCCTTCTATTTAAAATGGGGATGTTTACCTTGCAGGTTTGTGAAACAGCTGATAGAATCTGTTAAGTGTCTTTTACCTAGTGAATGCTTAATAAATGATAACACTCACTATCATCTCTAAGCCCCTGGGCCTGCTTCTTTCTTGTGTTTGGATGGAATTTCTGCTGGAAAGAGGAAAAGAAGATGAGAAACATTGTAGACACTTTTACACATCTGTTCTTGTCATTGTTTTTGGCATCGGTTGCCTCCCTCTGTCCTCACCTTAGCCCTTAGGAGCCAACTGAGCAACCGAATATATTTATGTTTACAGGGTTTACCTATAATAATCATTGAATTTGGTTGCGGTGCTTTATAACATCACACAGGGTATTCATAACAGTAATATTCCAGTGTAAACTGGTATTACTAGACCTTCTGGAGCAGAGGGGTTACTCAGCTGTTCACCTGCCACTTTAATTTTTAAGCCCTTGGGCTTTCTGGGATCTACACCCAAAAACCTGGAGATCTCTTTCAAATATCTTAAGTCCCATAAAGGGACAAAATACCAAAATGGCAACGCTTCTAACAAGCTTAACATGTATTCGAAAATGGCAAGTTAAGGGATTTTTATGTCTTCTTTAAAAAAAAAAAAAATTACCATAACTTCTGGCTGAAATTCAATCCCTACTCATATTTAGAAAAAGTACAACTAATAGTTAGCAAGGAAAGAGAGGAGTTTGAAACTTTGATGAAGAAAAATAAGGCACTTTACCTGAACAAATTTCAAATGGATCCATTTAAAATGAAATTAAGTGGCACTTAACTGGTTTGCAAATTGGGACCTATTTGTCTCAGTAAAATGATTAAAGTCCCGATTTATCCCTAAAATTGGCTTTATTATTACATTTAATTATACTAGAAGATTGTTAAAGACTTGTAGGTTTTCTCTATCCCTGTAAACTGTACTTTATATGACAATAATTGAATATTAGATAGAATAACTTGATTTTCCAAAGAAATATGTTTCTAATATTTTCTTCTTTTTATTGCAGAAATTGAAACAACTTGAAGAAACAAAAGACGATCCCGAGAATAGATTATCGAAAATTTCCCTGGAGTCATTCAATAAATTTCACAGCAATACTGTGATTTTATTAGAAAAAGAGAAGAACTCTCTGAACAAGGTTGAAGGACAGGAGGAAGAAAAAGAAAAAAATGAAGAGACATCTTTGAGTAGTTCAGATAGGCCTGGGGTAGACAACTTGGAAACTTTGAGTGATTCTTTATATGATAGCTTCTCTTCCTGTGCCAGTCAAGGTTCAAATGATGTATAAAGGACTTCTCTTCCCTTAGTGAGCTGGGACTGGAGCACTTAAGAAATGAGGGCGGGGGGTGGCGGGGGTTGCGCTGCTGGGTAGAGATGACAGTAATAAACTATTGAAGTACCAGAGCCTTCATTGTCAAATTCACAGCAGGCAACCCACCAGAGCTCATATCTCTGACAGGGCAATAAAGATAGACTCCATTTATTGTGTTTCAAGAGGATTAAGCGTAAACACACCTATGATACAGAATCCTTAATTTTGCACTTTTTTTGAATATTTGTACAGAAGTTGTAAATTTTTTGGAAGAGAAATTATATTTGTAGCAAAAAAAAAAAAAAGACAGCAATAAATGGAATCAGCGCCATGCTCTTGAAATAATGTACTAAGTCTTAGAAGTTGATGATAATATATATTTTTTAAAATCCCAACTGAAGTTTTTGTGATGTTCATTGTCCTGGTCCTCAAATTGTTTGTGGGTACACTCTGTAAACCTACAACAGGGCCTGCCAAAAAACCAGAGGGTTCCTTCCTCCTCATCTCCATCTCATAAATCTCAATTTGATAGAAATGTTCATTTTAGTGCAATTTCAGATTCGTTGCCAGAGAGTCAGGTGATAGTAATCGGTGTAATTGTGCTTCTGCTGAAAAATGAAAAGGGTCCAAAAGTGTGGACACTGATTGGGAGTGTGTCATTGTATCAGAAATGACCGAATTTTATTCCCAATAACAGTTTTTCCTTCCAGACATTTCTTTAGATTGTCTTCTACTTAGTGCTTCTCTATGATCCTATTATTTGATTTTTATCTTCTTGCTCTTTTTATTAAAATCTGGGCACTCTAAAAATGAAAGCAAATTTCTATTTGCAATGTTCACTTTTAAAAATAAAATTAATGGTGCTACGAAGAATTCTTTTTAATATCCTTTTTTTCTACAAAGACTGTTTATATGTAAGGATAAATTCTATTTTAAAGGTTATGTGTATTTTTTCTAGATGTGAACTATTTATAATTGCTTATGTACAGGAGCTTGTAAACTAGGCACAATAGAAATATTTTTAGGATCTATACGGCTACTTTAGCACATAATTGTTTCTTTAAAGAGTATTGTATGATCAGTGTTATTTGGTTAATTTGTGCAATTTGTTTTATTTTATCTTAAATGAAAATTATGTAAAATGTCCTTGTCTTTCAGACTTTAAAAAATCCTTTTGTTTTCTTTCTGAATAAAAGTTATATTACAATTGCACCCTCTGAAAACTGAAAATAACTTGCTCAAGGACCTTTTGGCCCAGTCAGTTACTTGAATCATGACTCACACGTGCTCTTCCGATGGGTTCCCCGAAGGAATAAATAAACTGGCCCTTTTGCTCTAGAGATAGTAATTTAGCCAATTGTAAGATCAGAGTCTGCAGACA
This sequence comes from Mandrillus leucophaeus, assembly GCF_000951045.1. Lineage (NCBI taxonomy): Eukaryota > Metazoa > Chordata > Mammalia > Primates > Cercopithecidae > Mandrillus > Mandrillus leucophaeus. The sequence continues at coordinate 3,967,908 of NW_012110252.1, forward strand.
GGTGAGTAATGGTCAAAGCATTTCAGTCTCCCCGAGGGGTTAACCAAATAGAAATGAAAGAAGGGGGGAGGGAGGGAGAGAAGGAGCCCGAGGCAGACGTGGAGCGATCTCTGCAGAGGAATTACAAAGCAAGTCATTTAAGCTCCTTTCTAGACCAGCTCAGCTGGGAGGATGCAGAAATAAATGATCAGCGTTCCGGCCAGAGAGCTGCCCCAAGAAGTGGCCGCGGGAGAAAAGGGTGAAAAGGGGCAAAGCTTAGGAGGCGATTTCCACGGAAATGGACGCTCCCTAAGGATGTGGGGAAAGGGGGTGGGAATGTGCGGATTGGGGGCGGGGGCACCAACACACTCCGGAGGGCTAGCGGTCTCCCGCAACACCTGCTGCAAGGCTCGTGAAGGAAGGCGAAGATAGCACCGGGGCTTCCCCGGGAGTACGCAAGGTGGGTCACTTGGACTTTGCGGAAAGAAGAGGAATTTCAGGGGTGTGGGGAGCAGCCAGAGGCCGAGTCCGAGGCTGGGATGGCCTTCCGGGAGAGGACGTGGGAGTATGTACTAATAATCGGTGGCTTTGGAGAAAGCAGGATGGAGCTGGTCGGCGTTTTGGCGACAAGGAATGGAGGAGAGCAACCCTCTTCTTTACCCTGATTTGCTTTCTGGTGGGACCTCACCGCAGGTGTCCCCGGGACGGGGTTCTCCTAGGCTAGGCGACCAGGGCGGTGTCAATGCACCCTCCAGCGGTGCGCGCAGGCGGGAGAAGGGAGGGCGGCCCGGGCAAGTGCGACAGTCAAGGCAGTGTCCCCACCACACCCCCATCCAGACTGGCCACGCCGAGCTGGTTCTTGACAGAAGGCCTCGGAGGAAGAGGGGGCACAGCTGCACAGGACACCCTAGGGAGCCTGCGAACGTGGAACTTTGCCAGGCGCACGGGAACGTGCGCCCCTCCTGTCAGCCTCCGGGGCGCCAGGCTCCAGCGGCCCGCAGTGGAACAGCCTCAGCGGTGTGGGCTGGACCCAGTCGCTGGGGGTACTGACCAGTCCTGGAAGGCGCAGAGGACATGGAGTGGGGAGACCGCGTCCCTATATGCGAAGGGCCAGCCGGGCACGCAGTCCTCAGACCCTAGTCCGCACCCGGCAGGTCCCCACGGCACCTGCTGCGCCCTCCCCGCGGCTTCCCCAATCTCCAGCCTTTCCACCTCCGAAAACTACCAGTCCTCTCCCGCCTCCCCTCCCCCGCCCCCCCGGCGCCCCTTTCCCAGGAACGTGCGGAGGCGGGAGAAGAGGAAGACAGGAAGGGGGTGGGGATGTAGAGAGACGGACCCAGCCTTCCCCGCCCGCCACCCCCATCCCAACTCGGCAGCCGTCACGTGGTGCCTGGAGTGGGAGGTGGGGAGAAAAGGCGAGACTTTTGTGGGTGCTCCGGATCGCCAGTAGTTCCTTCAGTCTCAGCCGCCAACTCCGGAGGCGCGGTGCTCGGCCCGGCAGCGCGAGC
>NW_012110252.1:3969454-3981286 GCF_000951045.1 Mandrillus leucophaeus
TTCATTCTGTCCTCAAAACCACTCTGTAAAAGAAGCAGAGGAGGCATTTTAACTTCCATTTTATCCACAGAAACTTAGTCTTCACGTGCCTGGCCCTGTCTCTTATACACATCTAGATGTGTATAAGAGACAGGTGCTCGGCCCGGCAGCGCGAGCGGGAGGAGCGGAGACGCGCAGCCAGGAGCCCGAGCGCGGGCGATGCATGCGCCGCGAGCGGCACCTGCGGCTCCTCTAAGCTACGACCGTCGTCTCGGCGGCAGCAGCGCGGGCCTCAGCAGCCTCGGCAGCCACAGCCGCTGCAGCCGGGGCAGCCTCCGCTGCGGTCGCCTCCTCTGATGCGCCTACCCGCTCCCGGTCCCGGGACTCCGGGAGAATGTGGGTCCTAGGCATCGCGGCAACTTTTTGCGGATTGTTCTTGCTTCCAGGTGAGAATGCCCAGAGGCCAGCAGCCGGCGCCAGGTGCGCACAGTCCATCTACCAGCCAGTCCTTTTGCCCCCCAAGGCGCCCACCTGGGGCCAGCCCTGCCCTGGGGCTGCCCAGCGGGAGTTGGGCGGCGGCGACTGGTGCCCCAGGGCGCGAGGCTGGGAAAGTGTCCAAGTCCCGCGCTGCAGGAGGAGAGCCGGGAGCGGCGGGTTCGCCGGACTCCGGGCTACAGCTTCTCGGGCTGCACGGTCGGCAGAAGCTGGGCTTGGGAGGAGGGAGGGTCCGAGCCGTGCTGGGGTCTCGGCGAGGAAGAGGGGGCGACATCTCCCGAACCCCGCCAAGTTGTCTGGCGCCTCCGGCACCCCGTGGGAGAGGCGCCGCCGACAGGTGAGCCGCGCGCTAGGCAGCCTGCGGCCTCGCTGAAGCTGGGTTGCTGCGCTCAGAGTGCGATAGATGTGGGGCAGCGGGAGCGCGGGCAGTTGGGTCTAGACAGGAGCGCGTACACCGAGAACAGCCAGGCTGAAGCGACCAGAGGCGCAAAGGTCTCGCGTCCTCTCTCCAGTTCGCCTACTGGCTCCCGACTAAGCTCTGCAGTGCTGGGACCCCGACCAGCCACCCTAGCCGAACGGTTGCCCTGAAAGCCGGGGCCTGGAAGAAAGGGCCGCGGGGTCGGGATCCAGGGTGCGCGCGCTCACAAACGCCCTCTCCCACCCTCTGTGGCCACCCGGGTCGCCGCGGGGACGGCCCTGGAGAAGGGCCGCAGACCCGGGCTCGGGGACTTGCGGCGCAACAACACTTGGCGTCTGGCACCTCCACCCTTGTTCCCAGGTGGTCGCTCAGGGATCCTCAGAGCCCCGGCACAGAAACGCTGACTTTAAAAATTAAATAAATAAAAACTGAAAAGACGTCTGCGAATGTAATCACGAATGGTGCCAAAATAGTAATTAAGTAATTTGTAACCAATTAGCAATTAGGCAAATCCTTTGGCTTTGGCTGGAGCTAACGCACGTCTCCAGAGCTACTTCGCTCTTCGGGTGGTACCATCCCCACCCTCCTTTCAACTTCTTGGGAAATGGGCTCTTCGTGTCTAGAGCCGGGGTCCAGAGGTGGCGGGCACTATTCCATTTTGTCCTAAAGGACCCTAGGTACCGGCGCCGCCCCCTGCCGGTTTCAGCCACATCTGGCCCTACCTGGAGACCCAGGAGTGCAGAGCCCCAAGCCTCCCAGAGGCCGGGAGCCGCCGCGCTCTGGGGTGTGGGATGGTCGTGATTTCCGGGGTGGGCTCTGTGGGGGCCGGATCTGAACCCGACTGCGTCTGTCTCGCAGGCTTTGCGCTGCAAATCCAGTGCTACCAGTGTGAAGAATTCCAGCTGAACAACGACTGCTCCTCCCCTGAGTTCATCGTGAATTGCACGGTGAACGTTCAAGACATGTGTCAGAAAGAAGTGATGGAGCAAAGTGCCGGTAAGAGCCTGGCAGCCCTCCCCGTCGCTCTTAAGCCTGCGCTCTGGGGTGGGAGTGAGGGGGCCATTAAATAACAGGAAAAAGGACTGACTTTGATTTAATGCCCACACACTGGTTATCGCAGATTTACTTTTACAGTGCTGGGAAAATGAAGAGTTCCAAGTTACTTTAATCTCATTAATTACCAAGGCTTCTCCCCAAGGGTCTTGGGAGGGGAAGTGCATTTAAATTAGTGGCTCTCCTCTTTTTATTTACTCTCTTCACCTCCCTATGCTACAAGCTGATGGAGATAGAAAATATATGGCTAACCAGCCCCGGCTTGGGCAACTAGACAGTAGCCTGTGAGCATTGTCAGCCTGAAATATGGAGCTAGTTGAAGTTCCCAGAGGTCAGAGCTTGAAAAATGTGTTTTGTCATAGAGGCACACCATATTTCCTTGAAGAACACTACAGGATCTTTATTTAATTTTAGAACTAATGCATCAACTTCCAGGCACAAATTGCCAAGATCTTTCAAAGGAATGCGGTTCTCAGCCCTACCAGCTTAGCTGCCGGCTGGCTGAGAAGAGGGCCTGAGCATCCTGTGAGGGACGAAGGGGTCTTGTGGGATAGCCCTTACTCCCTCTAGCTGACCAAGGGTCTTCTCGCTGAGGTAGAACTTTCCAACCGTCCCCCAACCCCCTACCCCAGCTGTCTTATTAGAACTCAAAGTTCCCCAAATTATAACTGGAACTTTGGGAAAATAGGTGGAGCTGTTACTTCAGTTTCAAGGTCAAAACCATAAACACAGACGTTGCCATTTTAAGGATATTGAAAAGATGGGAAATAGCATAACTTTATGGCTGATATTGAATGAGCCAAAGCCCCCACTTCCCTTTAGTTCTGTGAACTGCCTGCAGAACCCGGCGAAGTGATTAGAACTGTTATATGATTCCCTTTACCCGCTGGCAAATCAATGCAAGCACTCTAGTTTTAAAGCCAACAGCTTGGGAAAGTTGTTTCTTCTCAGAGAAGGGCCTGGAAATGTCATATTGCTATTCTCATGGTTATTTGGAAAGCAGATGCCGGCTTGTCACTGTGCTGTGTTGTGGTGTGTGTGTAGTTGTAAGGGCTGATTTTATAGGTCATTATTTGTTGCACCAAAATCACTCTTCTGGGAAGCCTGAGACATACTGACTCTCAAGGGTAACTTGTCCCAAGAAATGGAGTAAACATCATTTTGGCACACGGGATTTGGGCTATTAATAATGCAAAACAAAACAAACTTGGCGATAATTCTTCAGTTAAGATTGATAGGGATAATTTGAACAAATGGATTTTTTTCTACTTGTGTTTCTTTCCTATGGTTTACCTGAGCAAAAAATTTACTGCCTTTCTACCAGAGGGACTGCTGTGATTTTAGTCAGAATTACTGTTAACACTTGATTGTTACGTTCAAATATTTGCAGCTTTCTTGAGACGGTAGTTTAGAGCCAGACAAAATGAGAATGTACTGTGGACGCGTTAAGAACTTCTTCAGAGTCCACAAGGCCACCGCTTACCTGGGTGTCATGTTTTATCACCTAGGATATGGTCAAGAAAGGGATGTAAGCTAAATGTGAGTCAGAAGAGGTTCTTTTTCTGAGAGACATTTCTTCTTCTGTAAAAGTGTGTCTAAGATGAATACCACACACTCCATTTTCAAAGTGCTGTTTTTCATCTTGCTTCATTCTGTCCTCAAAACCACTCTGTAAAAGAAGCAGAGGAGGCATTTTAACTTCCATTTTATCCACAGAAACTTAGTCTTCACGTGCCTGGCCTAAGGTTGCTCGTTTACTGTAAGCTCGGACAAGGTGGGCATCGTGTCTCCAAACCAGGTCCCTCAGGCCACAGGGCACAGCCCAAAAGGTCAAGACAGAATCAATAAGGCAGTTTCAATTGTGAAGTTTGATAAACAGAAGCAGTTGACGAACTCAGAGGAAAAGGTTATGAAGGGAAGGATGCTAGGTCGGGGTGTGTGCACATGGTAGCAAGGCGTTCTAAGCCTAAACTCCATAGAAACAAGCCAAACGGATCTGTTTCTGCATCAAAAGAGCAATGTCCGGGGGGCTCATACCTCCAAGGCACTTCCATTTTGATGTCCATGTACTTATTAGGGACCAATTTAATTTTTTGCCAACAAGGATAGAGAGCAAATCTAAAACTCTAAGTGAACACAGTTGTAGTATAATCATCATAGTAACAAGAGCTAACTTTTGTTGAGCACCCGAGACATCTGACTTTTCTCTTTTGATTGTACATGCAGAATCTTGTGAAATCTGGTGGTCATCTTTGAAGATCTTGTTTCCTCATGCCACAGCCAGTCAGCATGTAATTCTATTACATGGTCAACATCTCCACTCCAGAGAAAGTAATGCCTGTGAAATGATGCTATTAAGAATTGAAGTCAGAATTTCTTTTAAGTTTGATCAATCACATATGTTATCCTGAGAATCTCAGCATACTGGAGCTGAAAGAGCCCAGCGACTCCTAGTTAAAGATGCATGTTGGAATCTTGCTGGGAGTTTTGTTCAACTCCACATGACTGGGTCTCTGCTTAAAGAAGCCCGTTTCATAAATCTGTGGTATATCTGGCCATGGGTCTTTTCTAAACTTCCCAGTGATTCTGGGGTGACCCGAGTTGAGAACTGATCTGGGGACAAACCTTTTTGTGTTATAGAGGAAGACAGCAAGGTCTAGAAAAATTAGATGCGTGGTCCAAGTTCACTAGCCAGCTGTTACTAAGAGGCGCTTGAAGCCTGCTTCCCTGACCAGCACCTTTGCTGTAATACCACACAGCCAGCATGTCGTAAAATATCCTGCCAGGTCTGCCCGAAAAGATAGTCCAGGCAAAGTTCAAAGAGTTTAGACCATTTTTCATATCCACCAAGTTCACCTCACAGTCCAGGTAGACAGGCCATGAAGTGGATGTCAAGAATCTGAGAACCAACCAGTGAGATTTTTAAGTTTGAGCGCTATGTGGACTGGCATTTTTTCATAGGTATAGAAAAACCAGGGCTTTAAATCAACTAAGAAAATTTAATGAACTAAGCCAGTCTGACATTAAGCAGTAATGAAAGGTGTTCTCTTTCCAAAAAATACCAGCCGTGCAATATGTGTAGGCCTTCAGTTTCTGGACTAAGTCTGCAAACTCAGCTCTTATGAATTTTGAGGCAGGTAGATTTAATTTTCGACTGCGAAGTACACTTGAAATTAACCTTTACCTATTCCCCAGAGTGGCATTCCTATTAGGTGCTGAGATTATTATCCACCACTCTTGTTCCGTTTGGTCATTTCTGGAATAATAAGTTACTGGCTGTGGGGAAGGGAAGGTTCACTTCAACTTCTTTCATTGTCCTTACTAATTGATATTTAAATATTTGCATAACGAATGACTTGTTCTTACCAGCTCTGCACTTAATGAGTTGGTGTCTATTTACTAGCACCCTTGATAATGACACTTCTTTTGCTCTTGCTTGTCATTGTACCCTGCAAAATATTTCAAATACTGATTTTCATTTCAGAATAGAAGCCCCCTCCAGTATGAATTTTGAAACCAGGGAATAAAGAATGTGAATTTGCATTTGTTTGACAGTGCAATCTTGTAATTAGAGTTTTTCCTCTTGACTAGATACAGTGAAAGGGGCATAATTTAATTTTTATAGACTAGCCAATTTCTGCCCTTAGTAAAATATAGCTCTGTCAGTGAGCAAAATGTTACAGGTTCTCCTAAACCTTATTTAAAAGTTAAATGCAGTATATTGAGAGAAAGTTCATGGTCTGAATCAGTAACCTAATCGATCTCTTCACCCATCCTTTGCAACACGCATTAATCTATTTGTCTGTTTTGCAATACAAGAGTTACTGATTTATATGCCATGTTGCATCTACATTATGGCTGTGTAAGTAATGGCTATTTTCCTTTTGGATTAGTTAGTTGCTCATTAAGTTGGGCAGGGATGACTTCATACCTTGGATAGTTTAGTTTTACACCTTATTTTCTCATGAGCTAACTAAGGGGTAGCAAGAGAGGACTAATGTCGCAAAAATGCTTGGTCATCCACTCTTAGTAGAAAGAAGTGGAAAGTTAACCACAGCCTATGTTTTCTTAAGTCTGTGCCTGCTTAATTTCCCCAAGATCTAAAATAACAGGCTCTAGTTTGGCCTTGGGATGGGCTTGGCAGGAATGACGCCCAGTGCTGCTAATCAATTCGATGTCATAGTCCCTTATTCCTGTATTCTTTTATTTCAGATGAGTGCATGCACTCGAGCTCAAATGCCTGTGTGCACACACATGTGCGCGCGCACATACACTCATATATTTGTGTGTGCAGATATACCTTTCTATTTTTGCCTGTCTATATATTTGCATATACCCACATATGCAATGCTTGTAAGAAAAATAAATATAGAGTCATTCTTTACAGATACTGAGATCACAAATTGCTTGATCCATGCTATGTTGTAGGCATGAAGAACATTTTCTAAGATTTTTATTTTATTTTATTTTTGCAGAACGACGTTGTTAGAAGTAGCAGGGGTCTCTGTTAATCTTCCAGCATCCCTCATTTGTCCATCTCTCCTCCTCCTACTAGGCCTCTCCTGTTAGCTCTCTTTTAGACATCCCATCTGCAGTCCTTAATTTCTCACTGTTAACCCCATTTTGAATCGATCAGATGGGCTATGGAATAGCTTTATGAATAAAGTGAAAAACAAAACCAAAGTTCCACATTCTATCTTTGACAAAGGAGACTTCAACAGCTTAAAAAACTTTAAAATGAGGCTGTTCGCACGGCGGCTCATACCTGTAATCCCAGCACTTTGGGAAGCTGAGGTGGGTGGATCACCTGAGGTCGGGAGTTCAAGACCATCCTGGCCAACATGGTGAAACCCCATCTCTACTAAAATACAAAAAATGTGCTGGGTGTGGTGGCACATGCCTGTAATCCCAGCTACTCAGGAGGCTGAGACATGAGAATTGCTTGAACCCAGGAGGCGGAGGTTGCACTGAGCTGAGCTTACTCTCCACTGCCCTCCAGCCTGGGCAACAGAGTGAGATTCTGTCTCAAAAACAAAACTAAACAAAAAAAACTTTAAAATAGATTGGGCTATCAAAAAATTTATCTTCATATATTAAAACCAGCTCCACTAAAAAGGTTTCCATGTTAACTTCAATGAAGTTAGGAATTACACAGGAAGGGATTCTATTCCGTGAATGTTCACAACCCTACCTCCTTTCCTTTCCAGACAGTAAAAGAACAAACACCTTGCTCTTCAAGGTAAGACATTTTGCCAAGCAGTTGACCACTTAGTTCTCAAGAAGCAACCATCTCTTTCATGTGCCTTCTGAGGAAGTATTCAGAGGGGAAATATCAAATGCCTTTCCCTTGGACCCTCCCAGTGAATGAAGTATTTGTTTATGTTAACTTTCCAGCTGAACAAGCAGCCGGTGCTGACCTCCCATCTCCATAGATGAAACATTTGAAGATTGATCCAGCTCTCCCATAACACTAATTCCTCCCACTACGATTGCATGAAAGCTTCTGTCATTGATGGTTTTCCTAATGAGTTTAAACAGAGAGGCTTCAAAGCTGGGGCATTTTTCCCAAGTGAAAATGAAACGAAGCATGAAAACAAAACATACCATTTTCTTTGAACTTTGAAAAGGTAATCTGCCTCCCTTACTCCTGAAACAAAAATTCTGAATCTACAGCCTTTGAGAGAGAGTGTACCCTCCCTCACTCCCTCTCTCCCTCCCTCCCTCCCTCCCTCCCTCCTTTCTTTCTCTTTCTTTCTTTTTCTTTCTTTCTTTTCTTTTTCTTTCTTTCTTTCTCTTTCTTTCTTTTTCCTTCTTTCTTTCCTTCCTTCCTTCCTTCTTTCCTTCTTTCTTTCTTTCTCTTTTTCTCTTTCTTTCTCTCCTCTTTCTTTTCTTTTCTTTTTCTTTTTCTTTTCTTTTCTTTTCTTTCTTTCTTTTCTTTCTTCTTTTCTTTTTTTTCCCAACTTAGGTTCTACTGTCCAAACTAAGCAAAGGTTTGTTAGCACACTGTGCAAAAGGACTCAACATCTCAACCCCTATTTTTCACTTGTCCAATGGAAAGTGTGTTTTGCTCCCTTAGGGGAGAGAACCCCTGTGTTCTAGGTTCTTCACATTTGGTAACTTGAAAGAGGTTACTTAATATCCCAGGCGCTTAGCCTCCCTCCTTGTAAAATGTGGAAACAGGCTGCCTGTTTTCTTGCGAGATACAGCAAGAGAATGAGAAATCCAGAGAAAGTTCATGGCCTGAATCAGTAACCTAATCGATCTCTTCACCCATCCTTTGCAACATGCATTAATCTATTTGTCTGTTTTGCAATACAAGAGGTCAGTATAACCATCTTCAAGGAACCAGTGCTAGACATGGAAACCTGTCTTGGATGCTCACCAGGAGCTGCCCATTCACTATCCATACCTGCCTCTGAAGGGTGGCCCAGATATTGTAGTACAGGTTACTTTGTACACTGTTTCTATGTTTCTCAGAATGAGGGAGTCCTTGAATTCAGCCTTTAGTTCCTAAGAGTAGTATCCTCATAGTTAATTTAGAAGGTTCACAGAGAGATAATATCCCCACTTGATAGTTGATGAATCTAAGACACAGAAAGGTTGAGCAATTTGCTCAAGATCACACAGCCAGTGGGACAGGAATTCAAGCACCTTTCACTTCTCCAGGTTTTTTTTTTCCACTATGGTGCCATTTTCTATGTTTTCCCTCTTTTTTGTATTTTTAACAATAATTTTATTGAAATATAATTCACCCTTTAAAGTATCCCATTATGTGGTTTTTCGTATATTCATAGAGACGTGTAACTATCACCACTAGTTCAAGAACATTTCATCACTCCAAAAGAAACTTTATTTTATTAGTAGTCACCCCTCATTTTCCCCTTTTCCCAGCCCCTGGGAACCACTAATCTACTTTCTGCTTGTACGGATTTGCCTATGCTGGACATTTCCTGTAAGTGAAATCTCATACTGTGTGGCCTTTTGTGGCTGGCTGCTTTTGCTTAGGATCATGTTTTATGGCTCATCCGTACCACTTCCCACTTTTATTTTGTTTTGTTTTGTTTTAATTCCATGGGTAGATGTGTCCTTCCTCTTGCTGGGGCAGATACCTAACCTACCTTATGGAATGGGATAGAATGAGATGGAATGGGATACAGCATGGCTGTGAATCTTAGAACTCCACTGGCCAATGAGCCAATTTGCTGAATTAAAGTAACAACATGTGCCAAGAGCAAGCCATTCCAGTGAGCTTTCGGCAAAGGAGTTGGTGTTCATCAAACATCTGCTTGGTGCCATGCACTGGACTGTCCATTCTTGCCCATCTATTACATAATTCATCTGTTTTCCCCTGAGGAGATCTTGAATTAGTTTCTTTTGACCGCAAGGATCCTCAGGCACATGGATAGGCTATTCCTGATGCCCCTGTTGGTGGTCCCAAATGCCCAGCTCCACATCTGGCCTCACCCTCAGGCCACAGCCCTCAAGAGTCCCACACCTCTAAGATGACTAGAAGATACCCTAATCTCTCTGGTCCACACTTTTCACTTTACAGAGGAGTACACTGTGGTACAGAAAGGAGTTTTCTTTCCCAGGGAACTTAAGCATCTTGATAGGTCCGTTTCTCTCTCTTCCCTTGAGAAGGCTTGAGGGTAAAGCAGGTTGAAAGAGGTTCTGGAGAAAGGTTTTGGTGAAGGAGATCAGATGCTGGCATGATTTGGTCATCCACAATGAATATCATGTCTATGCACGAGTCTAGCTTTCGTCCCCGAAACCAAATCATTTGATTGCAGCCTTTGTGTGGGCAGAACTCCTTACTCATTTAACTGTGGGGCATACCTTTTCTTCTCTGTTAAGTTTTTCTAGAAGACTAAGCTGGATTCTTCCTTGCTTTGTAGTTTTCGTGGTGGTAGAAGTGACTATATTTCAGGGAGCTGGAGCAAAGTTGCTGGTAGAAGACAATGTGTTTCCTACCTTGGGAACACCAAAAGAGGCCATACCTGTAACGTAGGATTTTCAATCACATCTGGAATGAATCAGCCGCCAAATAAAAGAACTATGAGATGTGCCATTAATTCTTTCTAGAATTTGACTTGTGGCTACACTGTGATTCAGAAACTGTTTTCACAGGCCAGAGCTATAGGGCATGTTCTCTTATTAGTAAATTGCTTCCAATCTTCTGATTGCTTCCAACACTACAAAGCAAAGCAGGAGATGGACTGAATTAAGTGTTTTAGATAAGGTGAAGCCATAGAGAGTTTGTAATAAATTGCTTTTTTAAAAGGATGTGTTTAAATAGAACAGGGCAGCGATGACTCAAGCTGTTGATTTCAAGGGGTTTACGACTTTGCAAACCATGAGCAGGATCAGATGCAAATGTGATAAAGTGTTGTATTATTTTAAGGAAGTTGTGATACTTGGTCCAGTGCATTTCATTTCTCACTGGACATGGACAATAGCTTTTTATGTTTTTCTATTTCTTGGACTTCTTCGTGAGCGCAGTGGAATGACAGGAGACAGTGCCGGAGGCGGGTGGCGCCAGGCACGCGGCTCTCAGCCTGCCGTGGTCCGTGCATGCTGCACACGGGTTGAATATGAATGTGCAGAGCAGTTTGCAATGCCCTCCACGGAGGCTTCTTCAAAGAGCATCAGCAGAAGCAGGTGTATTAAGTGACTCTGGGCAACGGGGTTTATGCACTATTTTATTGCTTATGCAAAATCTAGCAAACCGCTTGGGTCTCCAGTAACTTCAGAGAACCTGTTCAGAAACAGCTAGAGCCTAGCGGGTTGACTAGTTTGTCACCCAGTGAAGACGTCCAAAGTGGGAGTGCAAAGGGGTCTCAGCTCCAAAGCCAGCTCAAGATTCTCTCGAGTGTGCCTTCAGAGGGAAAGGCAGCCAGTAGGCCAGAGCTACACCTGGAGGCTGATGAGTTAACATTCTCTGAGAGGCAGGACAGCTTTCCACTCAGCCTGTCGCTGACTCTTACAAGGGAAAGAGAGATAAAGCAGTCAGGAGACATTCTGCATAAGAGTGGGTTAAGATCCAGAAACAATTTCATCTTTGTTCAGTGTTCTCCAGCCAGCAGCTCAGTTTGCCTGGCATCACATCCTCTCTATTTTAGAGTGTATTTTCCTAATCAAATTGAACTACAGCTTCATTCACAGATTTCATTTCCATGTACAAGATCCTGAAAGGATGCTGTTGGCTCTCTCTCGCCCTCTCTCTCTTTTTCTCTGTCTACATCACCTTCCCTCTGTCTTACATAGACACATACACTCACTGGTAAGGAGACGCACAATAACTATTTGCTGACTGCGTATATTGAAGGAAACAAGTTTCAAGCTAAAACAGATAGATTTATCACCACTTCAAAATGTTATAGCAGCAATGAAGGAGCTTAAATGTTCAGCATAAGAGGAAAAATAGAATAAAGACAAGTTGAATATACCTTTTACTTTTTAGTTAAACTAGAAATAGCTGACTAATGCCTGTTAGTGATAGTTGTAATTTAAGGAATCACTCTGAAATGTAATCCACCCCTGGTTTTATAGTTCTTTTTGTCAGCTTGCATTTAAGGCTGACCTGGCTTTGCTTTGAATAGGAGTGTTTTCAGGAAACACACACACACACACCTCGACAACACCAGCTTATATGGTGGTCGAGGAAGCTGGGGGACCGGGTTACCACTGGCCAGTCCTCAGCTGGAACTCTGCTACCCTGGGAATTCAGCCTTGGTCATCAGCTCCCTTGGGAAGAAAGAAAATTCCCCCACATGGTTTTATGCCCCCTAGTCCTCTCCCACACAGAAGACGCAAGTTACAAATACACACAGGTATGTTCCATAAGATACAGGCAGTTAGACTTTCAGCTGGGGGATGTACTTCTAAAC
>NW_012110252.1:3981756-3990240 GCF_000951045.1 Mandrillus leucophaeus
TGATGTCATCAAAAACCCAAGCTTTCTCCATTTTTCTTCTTCCTTCCCTAAGCACATTGGCTGTTTGTCCTCAGGTTTGCCTCTTGATCACAAGATGACCACTATATTCAGGTTCAAGGGAAGGGATAGCACCAAAGAGCTTGTGTCGTAAGCTTTGCCTTTTAATGAGAACACAAAAGCGTTTCCAAAGTCCCCCCCACCCCGCCCAAAATTGTCTTTACCTTTCACGAATCAGATCACTGTCTCATGGCCGCTAGTAACTATAAGGGTAGTGATTGAGTGGTCAACTGTGATTGTCTGCCAGATCACCTTTTGAAAAGTCCATGCACAAGATTGGAAAAATTCAACACAGTGCCTCCAGGGACCCCTGGAAAAATGACAGGGATCATTTTCTTTCCCGAAAGTCACCATTATTTTACCTAAATTGAACACCGAAATGTATAGTCAAAGGACCTTCATGCTGGATCACTGTCACCCTTTGGAAGAAAAGAAACACATATACTAACAAATACTAACAAATGTTATCCTGAACTTTAACACAAGATGTACATGACATTCTAGAATTCTGGTTCACTGAATGCTGAGGTACAAATGTATAATTAAATTTTAGCGTGAGGACATCATGTTCATGGTGACAAATATAAGGGTGCTTTGGGTTAAGTGCTTAGATGTTCTCAGTTCATTCCATCTGGAAGTCGTTATGCCACCAAGGACTCTGTCTTCCCTACATTTGGGTGAATTTGTATGCAAGAAGCTGATTAGGAATCTTCGGACCCCACTGTGTTAATCTTACCATTTGAGAACAATCAGAAGGACATCAAGGTTAAAAATGTAACAGCACAGCTTCATAAATCATTGAAGGGCACTGTTAATACTGAGATAATAAGTCATAAATATCTGTTCCCTCAATCCCCCATGGCAAACTGGAAAACAAAGACACCAGCTGAGGGAAAGCAAGTGACTGCGCAAAAACCTTCCTGCCTCAGAGAGTTATAAATGAGCTAAGAAATCCAAGTCTAACGCAAGACTAAAGTAAAACCAGCAATTGGCATCATACATTATGGGTTGGTTGTTTGCTTGCTATAATTAAGTTGACATCAGTGGTTAACAGCCTCGAAAATTAAACTCACCAAAAATCTTTGGAAAGGGTAATCAGAGTCCTCTGAATAATGAACTTAACACATCCCTGTTACAAGGAAAACAAATGTGTTCTTGGGTTATCTTGTTTCATGTCTATTTCATTGTTGACATGGCTGTTGTTTTAACCAACACATTTATTTTTACCCTTAGGGATCACTGCAGCCCCTTAATATTATTCACGATTGTCAGTTCTACCAGCTAGGCCAAGATGGGCTCAACATCAGTATGGATGCGCAGTGTGGAACTTGGCACTTGCTTTCTTTTTCCCTTTTTAAAATGAGTTGTTAGCATTCTTGTTTGGTTCCTGTGGCCATCTGCAACTCAAATGGAGGGGGCTTTTTTGGTCTTTAAAATATTCGCATTCATGGCAAAGCAAAAGTACTTAAGAGCCAGAGCACAAAAATCTCCAGAAAAGAACTACTTTCTTGATCTTTTCTCTTTATTCCTGATAAACGGTGCCTATCATGGCAGCAATGAGGCAAATGTATAGATAAACCTCTACTTCCCAAGTCGTTTCCATTAGAATGCAGAGAATGTCAAAATTTCTCACACAGTGTTCTTTCAGAGAAAAAAAAATACTTGGATGCAAATCGAAGATCTTTTTTCTTGCAGTTTCTTTGAGCTCAGTGAAAATGCTTGTAGTTCATTCCAATTACCCGTTCCCCAAGCAGTTTTCTTTGAGGAACTGTTCCTGGTCCTGCATAGAATACTTATTGTGATGTAATCGTCACTGTAGTGCAGTAAGTGTTGGTTATTTTTCCAGTAGGGAAAGATTAGTGTCACACCCAAACAGGCATTCACACAAGTAGCAGTTTGCTGGAAAAGTTCGACTTTAAAGCTACATTGCATAACATGGGTAAAAGGTAATGGACTATTAAAGGCTCTGTTTAGAAATTTCTGTCTTTGTACCAGCAAAAAAGAGCAGAGGCAAAGGAAACTATTGGAAAAGATAAATGCGTAGTGGTCCACAGAGAGAAAAGAACTCAGGCCCCCTGCCTCTGTTTTTACGATCATTGGGGCAGAGGTTAAAGTGAAAAAACTGCAAAAATAATTTATTTTAAAAGCATACTTGTAGCAAGTTGTTTGTAATAGAATTGTAGCTTCAAACTCTCTGATTGCCGAAAGTTGTATGTACATCTGTAGGGGAGTGGGGGTGGCAGGGGGGTGACAGGTCTCCTTTTGGTCTCAATACAACTAAGAGGCTCAACACCTCTAGCAGGAAAAAATGTTAAATGATGACCATTTATGATCCTCAAGGTCCAGGGGCTGTTTGTAGGAGAAGATTAGTTTAGAAAATGCTTCTCGGCCGGGCACAGTGGCTCACGCCTATAACCCTAGCACTTTGGGTGACTGAGGTGGGTAGATCACGAGATGGGGAGATCGTGACCATCCTGGCTAACACTGTGAAACCCCTTCTCTACTAAAAACACAAAAAATTACTCAGGTGTGGTGGCAGGCACATATAGTCCCAGCTACTCAGGAGGCTGAGGCAGGAGAATGGCGTGAACCCAGGAGGCAGAACTTATAGTGAGCGGAGATGGCTCTAGCCTGGGCGACAGAGCAAGACTGTCACAAAAATAAAATAAAATGTTTCTCAACCCCCCAGAGAATCATGGCTTTAGAAATTTTAGAATTAAGTTCTAGGACACTGTGCAAACTGGGACAAATGGCGTCTACTGGGGTCTAATGAGTGCCCAGTGGTTATCAACCTTCTTTCTCACCCAGATTCTAAGCAAATTAAGAAATAAAACAAGGAACAAGGCAGATGAGGCCTGAAATATCACCATTGTTACTGAGAAAGGCTAAGTTGGAGGCAATAACCTGGGGACGGGGGTCAAATGAGCTTTCACATTGGCATCTCTAAATCAGCTGGTTGACCCAGCCACAGACAAGGCCAGATACGGGTAGTTTCTTGCCCTGAGAAGCAGGGCAGAATACCTGTTTGCTATGAGTCACTCACTTTCAAGAAGGAACAGGAAAGGGATAAGCAGTGTATGCCCAGTCTGTTCTTTCCAGATTTACCCATCAGACATGTCACTCCACCTCCCTTAGGGCAGAGAGAATTAAAAAGGGAGAGAGAGGCCGGCCGGGATCGGTAGCTCATGCCTGTAATCCCAGCACTTTGGGAGACCAAGGCAGGCAGATCACGAGGTCAGGAGATGGAGACCATCCCGGCTAACATGGTGAAACCCCATCTCTACTAAAAATACAAAAAAATTAGCCAAGCGTGGTGGCGGGCGCCTGTAGTCCCAGCTACTTGGGAGGCTGAGTCAGGAGAATCGCTTGAACCCGGGAGGTGGAGGTTCCAGTGAGCTGAGATTGTGCCACTGCACTCCAGCCTGGGTGACAGAGTGAGACTCTGTCTCATAAATAAATAAATAAATAAATAAAAATAAAAAGGGAAAGAAGCCAAGAGTCACACTAATTGAGTTCCTTTTACATGGATGGACCTTGAGACTGAAGAAAAAACATTCCTTCAGTAATGTTCTCTTCCCATCACAATGAAAACCAGTCATTTCAGGAGCCTCCAAGCCCTTTGAGGCAAGAGTTAAGCAGTTAATAGCATGGATGGTTGGGGCTATGTCTGTCACCTACACACAGACTATACACTCACCCTATTACTCATCAGCATGAAAGTGGCCAAGCGTATTTCACTGCGTTTGCTGGGGGTATGTGTAGCACAGAAAGAACATGTAGATTTTTCCCACATTCATACCAATTTTTTTGGTTTTTTTTCTTTTTTTTTTTTTTGAGACAGGGTCCCACTCTGTCACCCAGGCTGGAGTGCGGTGGAACAATTTCAGCACACTGCAACCCCTGCCTCCCAGGCTCAAATAATCATCCCACTTAAGCCTCCCGAGTAGCTGGGACCACAGGCAAGCACCACCATGCCCAGCTCATACCAATGTCTTTTTAAAAAGTGTTGTATGTGGAAATAAATTGAGACTTGTAGAAAAGCTGCAAAAAATAGTGCAGTTTCTACATATCCTTCCCCGATCTTTGGCTAGTGTTAACAACCTGCATAACCATAGTACAATGATCAAGGCTAGGAAATTAACATTGGCGTAGTACTGTTAATGAAACCATGCTTTGTTTTGAGATTCCCACAGTTTTGCCATTTTTGTTCCAAGATCCTATCCGGGATCCCACATTGCATTTCATTGTCATGTCTCCTTCTCCTCTAACCTCTGACAGTGCATCGTTCTTTCCATGTCTTTTGTGATCTTGACACTTTTGAAGAGGACTGGTCTGGATTTTTGTACGCTGTCCCTCAGTTTGGGATTGTCTGCTGTCTTCTCATGATCAAATAGAAGTTTTGCATTTTTGACAAGAATCCTCAGAAGAGATGCACCCTTCCCAGTGCACTGTAGCAAGGGGGGCATGCTGTCAATGTCTTACTACTGGTGATGTTAACTTTGATCACTTTTGATTCAGATAGTATCTGCTGGGTTTTTCCACTGTTTACTACGTTTTCCTTTGTAATTAATAAATAACTTGAGGAAGATACTTTGAAACTATTTAAATACACTGTTTCTCCTCCAACTTTGGTCAATAATTTCAGTGTCTGTTGGTGGATCTCTCCCACATCAGTTATTACCATGGTGTTCTAATCTTAATTTCTATTTCCCTCATTCCTTCTGCATTTATTAACTGGAATCCTACTGTAAGAAAAATCTGTCTTCTGCACATATTTACTTATTTATGTATGTCAGCATGAACTCATGGGTATTTACCTTATTGGAGGGGGTTATAATCCAATACTATCATTATTTGTTTTCTTGCTCAAATTGCTCCAGCTCTGTCCACTGGGAAGTTGGAAAGTCCAACCAAAAGCCCCAGCTTTATCAACTGGGTCATTGGTTCAAAAAGGCAAACTGAGGCTTACAGAAGTGAAGTGGCTTCCAATAAAGCGATTCAGGGAGAATTCCAGTCTAGGTCTGTTAGACTCCAGGGTTCATGTTCTTTCTGCAGAGTAAGGAATTATTTCAGAATTAGAATGAAATATGGACATGAGCTTCCTTAGTTTCCTCCATCCCATTAAGTAGATGAAGATCTACTTAATGATAAGGCCATTAAAGGAGAGGATCATGGCTTCTGGAAGCAGAGCTTGGTGAAAGAAGTTAGTAGAAGACCCTCATCTTTAAGCACATTTCTTTACATTCCAACATTGTCAGTCATTCTCCTCGGGTCATCTTCATGGTAAAGCTATTAACCATTTCAGTTCATTATTGAAACTTCCATTGCTTACTTTATGACCAAATATCATATGGATTTGCCAGCTATGAATGGAATTTTTGAGCCTAAAGTGGTGGTTTCAACAGGTCAAGAAATCATATATCAAAGGAAGAACTCAGTAAGTGACATGGCCATTTCAATTCCTAGATTATCTCTTTGGCAATGAACATTTATTTGAAAATGGTATTTCTAAAAGCAACAAAATCAGTGACATTTTTTTCTTCTCATTGTCAAGTATTATGTTTTTAAGAAGATGTTTGGCCGGGCGCGGTGGCTCAAGCCTGTAATCCCAGCACTTTGGGAGGCCGAGACGGGCGGATCATGAGGTCAGGAGATCGAGACCATCCTGGCGAACACGGTGAAACCCCGTCTCTACTAAAAAATACAAAAAACTAGCCGGGCGAGGCGGCGGGCGCCTGTAGTCCCAGCTACTCGGGAGGCTGAGGCCGGAGAATGGCGTAAACCCGGGGGGCGGAGCTTGCAGTGAGCTGACATCCGGCCACTAGACTGCGTCTCAAAAAAAAAAAAAAAAAAAAAAAAAAAGATGTATAAACCCATAACATTTCTGAAACTACAGCTAGAAAATTATGATTAAGCCCAGAGAGGGAAAAAGTTACCATGTCAACATTGATCCTCTGCACCAAAAGTCTCCTCTGCTTCTTGAAAGCAGAAAATAAGAGAATGATGGAGCCCAAGCAACACTCTAGACCTACCATGGTTAAAATGAGGACATCACAGGAAATAAGACCTGCTGCAACTTTCATTTTAGAGTCCCCGTTTACCAAAAACAGGTGGCTCTGGTTTATGTTGGAGGCACTCCTAAAGGCAGCCATGCTGACACAGAACCTCCGTGCCGTGTGGAGAGGGGGTCCTGTGCAGGTTTCCCTGCAGGGTTTTGGCTTTAAAGAGAACAGCACCTAAAACACCTAAATGCTAGTTTTACTCAGCGGGCCTGTATCCCGCCCACGCTGGAAACAGCCCTCAGGTAGTGGCTCCAGCTTGGCCTCTCTTTTCCTGTTTTTTCCTCAAACTGAGCTGTGTCCCCTGCTAGAATGTAGCCCCTCTCTCCATTACTGTGGATTCCAAGCCAACTGCAGGGTTGGGTCTGCTATAAAGGGCAGGCTTTCTCTAGAGACAGTTTTGTTTTGTTTTGTTTTGTTTTGTTTTGTTTTGTTTTGAGACAGTCTTGCTCTGTTGCCCAGGCTGGAATGCATTGGCATGATTATGGCTCACTACAACCTCTGTCTCCCAGGTTCAAGCTATTCTCCTGCCTCAGCCTCCCGAGTAGCTGGGAACATAGGGGGCCGCCACCACACCCAGCTGATTTTTGTATTTTCAGTAGAGACAGGGTTTCATCATGTTGGCCAGGCTGGTCTCAAATTCCTGACCTCATGATCTGCCCACCTCGGCCTCCCAAAGTGCAGGGATTATAAGCGTGAGCCACCATGCCCGGCTGAGACAGTTCCATTTTAATACATTTTAAAATATGGAGATAAGAGTCTACAAAGCCTATAAAACTAGCAAAGGCCTTTGATAGAGTAGCCTTGACACACGTGGAACTAAGAGACCCTTTTTGATATTCTTCCAAAAGCAAATGTTCTGAACTGTGGTGGCTTTTCTCGTGTAACTGCAGAGGAAAGATTGAGTGGAAAGAATCGATTTCATAATGTAAAGGTGATCAGATTTTGATAGAAGAGAGGACAGCAAGCTACAGCCCTGGGCCAAATGTGGCCCACTGTCTGTGCTATGATTGAGTTGTGTCCACAATTCATGTATTGCAGTCCTAATCCCCAATGTGATGGTATTTGGAGATGGGGCCTTGGGAGATAATTAAGGTTAGATGAGGTCATGAGAACAAGGCCCTGGCCTGATGGGAACAGGGTCTTTATAAAATAGGCAGATTCACCTGGAGAGAGAGGGGGAGCTCGCTTTCTGTGCACACACAGAGGAAAGGCCATGTGAGGACACAGAGAGAAGGGGTCACCCACAAGCTAGGAAGAGAGCCTTCACCAGACACCAAATTTCCTGGAAACTCGATTTTTAACTTGCAGTCTCCCGAACCATGAGGAAATTCATTTCTGTTGTTTAAGCCACACAGTCTGGTATTGTGGTATGCCAGCCTATGCAGACTAATGAAGTGTATTTCTGTAAATAAAGTTTTAGTGCAACAGCCACACCCATTTGTTTATGTACTGTCTATGGCTGCTTCTATGATACAGTATCAAAATCCAGATATTGGATTCTGACAGAGCATTTGGCCTGCAAAGACCAAAATCTTTGCTGTCTAGCCCTTCACCGAAAAAGTGTGCCCACCCTTGGAATAGAAATGTACTGTATACACTATAGGTTTTGAACATGAAAAGCCACCCCCGTGGGATATGAAAGGGCCAAAGGGAGGAAACCGTCTTAGTGTGCAGTAGTCCAACTAGCAATGTCACCTGCAGGAGTGTCCTGGACTTCTCACCTGGTCACCCCACCTATGAGCTCAGTCGTGTACAATGAACAGCTATGCCCTTGACAGCTGAGTCCGTGGAGGGCAGGTACATAGGGGAAGCCTGTCCGCTAAGGGGGCTGATAGAACAGGTCAGTTTTGACAATGGGGTTAGAAAGGAAATGGGTGTGAAGACGACAGAGCCTGGGAAGCAATGAAGAGGAAACGGACTCATCTCTCCCCCTCCTTAGCAGTGGATCCTCAGAGGGTGTTCGGAGGCCTCCCCAAGTCCCAACCACAGAACGGGAGCCAGGCTGTAATGTAGAATGAAATCTTTGCTGTTAGAAAAAATACTTCTCCTTGGATAAATTAAAACTTGCAGTTACAGCCAGGATGTGCTCTCTCCCTCCCCAGTGCAATAATTTGGAAGTTTAGGCGACCAGTGTTAGATCCACCTGTAGGTGCTTCCAGGAATCTGTATATTTAATGAATGCCCAGGTAATTCTTCTGCAAGGAATGAATGCCTGGAAAGCACCCCTTGAGCTGTTCTTCCCTGGTGGGGTTCTAACACTGCGCCTACCTGGGGCCTGGGTGCACCTTCACCAAGGGACTGCCTTTAGTGAAGTATGTGGCAAAGAACTTTGATGAAGTAGCCTTGTTTTCAAAAGGATGGCACC
>NW_012110252.1:3991355-4019688 GCF_000951045.1 Mandrillus leucophaeus
TCCAATCAAAATGTGTATCATTTACGACATGGAAAGTCATTTTCAGCAAAATGATTAGAAGGAGCATGGCATGTGAAAACAGAAATCTTAAAGTCTTAAATCTGAGTCTACAATCACCTTCTTTAAAAAAATTACGAAATTATCATTGCAGTTAACTCTTGGGAAAGGTAAGAGTACAAGACTGTGAGATTGTTGTAAAACGATTACAACAGTTGATGGAATTCTAGTTCTTAGACTGATGGAGGATTTACAAGTGTTCCTTTTATGACTGTGCTTCGTAACTCACATACATGTTATCAAATAATACGTAACAAAAGAACCCCCCTCACCAGGGGCTTTACTCCTATTAGTCCATTTAACATGGAAGGATCATTTGTAATGTCTGTAAAGCAGGGAGAACAGACAATGGCGCGGAAGTATTTTTGTGGCATCGATTTGGATGCATTTCAATCCAAATTTATATTTAATTCCAGTGCGTAGGGTACAGAGGATCCAGTCTGTTTTTCCTTATTTCCACATCTACCTTTTCAACAGAACTCCTGAGACTGTAAATTCCTTTATAGTCTGATTTCTTGGGTCCCAGGGAATAGGTACAACGGCTACAGTGGAATGAAGTGCCTGGGAAGGAACCTCAGTATTTTATTTATCCTTTCCTTCATTCCTTGGCATGCCCATCATTCACATCCAAATAAATAAGGCAGATTAATACAAATGACTTCCTCAGGGAGAACAATTTGTGGTGTTTTTAAAGCAAGCACGCATAGCCACCCGTCTCAATCCAAGAGCCCCCAGGAGGCCATCACCTCTCTAAAGACTTAAAGAGGATTAAAGTTTTAAACGCTGGGTGGCTTGATTAATTTGGTGATAGTGGGTGGTGTGTTCCACGGGCACGCTCCTGGTCTGTGGATTAGAGCCGTGAGAAATGACTTGGCCTTGGCAGGACACATCTCTGCCCCTGCACGGTGGAGCGGCTGGGAGCTGGTCCAAGCTGGGATTATCCGAGCCACGTTTGATGGACAGCCCTTCATCCACCAGTGGAGCCTTCTAGCTCTGGGTCTGCATCTGCGTTAACTAAGATCAGAGCCTCTCACAGTTCTGCCTTTGTCAACCGAGGCCTGGAGGTGAATTGTAGCTTTATGTAACCTCTGTTACCCAGGCGACACCAGCCTAGGAATAAAGTCCTACTCAAAACCAGTCAGAAAAGCACCTCCGGACCTCCTTCAAATAACCCGCTTTCCTTCTGTCATCTTCTCCTTTTCTTTCCTTCATTTACTCATTGATTCCTTTGGTAAATACTTGTGTCATTATGTGCCAGGCACTGTTCTGATTGCTGGAGCTTACATTCTATTAATAAAGACACATTAGTAAAATATGTAGTGTATTAGAAGCGATTAAGAGAAAAATCATGCAGGGAAGAAAGGCAGGAAGCATCTCTCAGCTCTTTGGGGAAGTCTCCAAATGGTGTCCCTCCCCTGTTCTTGGTCATGACCTTCTCCTACCCTAACCCAGCAGTGGTGGTTTCTGAGGCCAGCCATGAGGGTTCAGGGAAACCGGGCCCATGTCCAGCTAGAATGCCAGCCATCCCTTACTGCCCATGTTGCTGCTGCAGTTGTGCTGAACCGTGGTGTTCTTTGCCAGACGTATCTCATATTTCAGAGATGTGTCATCGTGTTGTGGACCCCTGTCAAACAATTAAAAGTGGTTCCTGACTACCACCCAGCCCTAAAGGAACCACATTGTTTGGTGCATTGCCTCTGGACCTCTTGCGGTGGTATGACTTAAAGATGGCAACTCACACACTTAGGTGTGTGCACAGACATCCCCCTGCAGACACAGCACTGGAGCACGTATTGTATTGCTTTGTGGTTTCTTTCTTAAATGGTATACTTAACTATCATTCTGGAACTGTCATTGAGAACCTTCCAGATCAGAATAGAGCTCTGTACTTTTCTTCAACTGCTGCTTACCATGTATAGTATAAATGTACCTTTTTCCTATTAAGGATGTGAAAGTGTGTTTTGTTTTGAAGGTACATGGTAAGGAATGGTACTGTTGGATTTGTACATTTTGAATTATGGATCCTTCTGACTGCCCTTACGCCAGTCTCTGCTCCCACCAGCAGTCCATGACAAGGCCCTTGTTTTACTCACAGCTCCTCTTCCCTCAGGCTCAGACCTGATCTCATGGGGTCCGGGTTAAAGGAAAAGCAGAGAGAACCACAGGCACAAGTACCCCTGCCCTGTGACCCTGAGACTTGGACTTTGGGGTAGCTCCTGGTGGCTCTTTTCTTCAGAGTGTCATTCCCTAGAGCCCTCTGGTGGACACAGCTAGGGAGGAACTTGTACTACACTGAGAAAGAACCCATTTCAGGATGGTTCATTGGGGGTGTTTATTTACGTCATTTTAAAAATGATACTTTACTCTCATGGTTCTGATTTTAAATGGTAAGAAAGGGTCAAAAGTTTTTTCCCACTCCTCTCCTGTGGCCACGTAGAATCTCACACCAGAGACAACCAATGTTCTTTTTTGTGTATTCTTCCATAAATTTTTATGCATATGCATGCAAAATGTGTGTTTAATTTTTATTTTCCCCAATGGATGCATGTTATAGCATGGTAGGCAGTGTAGTATAATGGTTAACAGCATAGATTAGAAATCCAGATCTCCTGGGCTTAAATCCCAGCTCCACTACATATTACCTGAATGGCCCCTAAGCAAATTACATAACCTATGTTTGCCTCAGTTTCCCCACTTGCAAAATGAGGATTACTGCTAGAGTTACTACAAAGATTAAATGAGTTAATATTCATAAAGCTCTTAAAACTGCATCTGAAGCACAGTAAGAAACAAACTCGTTAAAAAAAAAAAAAAAAAAAAGGGAAGGAGAGAAAAGGAAGGAAGGAACTGTCCAGACATACTTTGCTTTGTTTTAAACTCAGTATCTTTTTCTGTGGCTTTGTGGAATTGCATTGTGCCGATAAGACACTGGAAGTTTACCAGTGCCCTGGTGATGGATAGAGTGATGGTCTTTTCTTTTTCCATGACACTGTACTCTACCATGAATAACCTTGTGTACAGTCATTGTGTATGTGTGTGAATATGTCTGTAGGATACATACATAAAAGTGGAATTGCCAGGTCACAGAGTACATGCATTTGCAATGTTGATAGCTATTGCCACATTGCCTTCATGGAAATTATACCTATTTACTCTCCTAACCAACAATGTGGCAAAGGGCCTTTTTCTAAGACTCACGCAGTGTTTATAATAAACTTTTAACACAGTGTTCATAATAAACTTTTAAATCTCTGCCGAAGTGATAGTGACATCTCAGTGTAGTTTTAATTTGCATTCTTCTTATGATACGAGAGGGTATCTTTTCATGTGTTTCAAAGCTCTGTTTCTTTTTCTGTGAACTGTCTGTTCATTTGCTTTCTCTATTTTTCTAATGAGTTATTTATTCCTTACTGATTTATTATTTATTCCTTACAGATTTCTAGGACCTTTTTACATATTAAGGAAACCTGCTTTGTGATTGGAATTACAATTATTTTTTCAAATATTTCACTTGTTTTTTTAGTCCTACGTATAGGGATTTCATTAGGCAGAGTTTGTGTGTATATGTGTATAGTGTAATTTTTCAGTATTTTCTGTAATGGCTTCTGGGTGTTGTGTCATAGAATAGCT
This sequence comes from Mandrillus leucophaeus, assembly GCF_000951045.1. NCBI lineage: Eukaryota > Metazoa > Chordata > Mammalia > Primates > Cercopithecidae > Mandrillus > Mandrillus leucophaeus. The sequence continues at coordinate 3,995,043 of NW_012110252.1, forward strand.
TTTACAACTCTTACATAAAACTCCCAAGGTTCCAAAGTGTCATTTAGTACTTTTATGGGTTTCTTTCCCCCCAACATTTAAATCTTAGATCTACCTGGAATTTATCCTAAGCATGTGAATGATGGAACTGTTCAGGAGTTCTAAGTCCTCATTGGGCCCTCCCCGCCTGGCAGCATTCCTTATTTCCTTCCAGTGTGAGTCTTTATTCTACACCCCCCTCTTCCTTGGTGCCTCCGAGTCTCTCCTGTGGCTTTCTTCACCAGTTGCATCAGTGCAGGCAGCCATTCGTGTCTAAACCCCAGGGGCTTTTTCTGAAAGCTACCTAGCAGCCTGTGTGGTCTTCAATCACATGTTCCTCACAGGGCAGCTCTCAGCAGTCCCCAAAACCATCCCCGTTTGTCCTTGGACCTCCGTTCCCATGCCAGCCTGCCCGCTGAAGTGCCTACAATGAACCTGGACAGTTTATCTGAAGCCGTGGGAGAGGTGGCTTATTTCCACTTCTTTGCAGACTGAAACATCAGCCTTTCCAAATATCAGTCCCTCTGCCCCAGCGTCACCACTCAGCCCCATCCCACCTCTCTCAAAGGAGGCACCGTGTTATTTCCACCACAGGAATTTTCATCAAAAGGATAAGTAAAATGCCTTTGTTTTCTGAAAGTCCCTCTTTAATCTCAAATTTCCCAATTTCTATTAGCGCCACAACTCCTACCTGCTTCCTCTGCCACTGTCCAGTTTAGAACTAGCACACTTTTTCTTCTTGAATGTCTCCAAAGTCAGCTCCTCCATAGCCCGACACCAGCCAGTTGCCTGTCACTTACCTTGATGCCTAGGTCCGCATTTCCTTTCATCTGGTTAGAAACCTCTTCGAAATCACATCCAGTCTCACCCAAAGCATCTCTCGTGCCAGTTTCCAGACTTAGACCTTAAGCAAAGGAGGCTCATAGGAGCCCACAGCTACCCTGAGCCTCATGGCCCTCATGCCTAGAAGCCTGCTGGCCCTTGGGCCTCCTCAGGATGCCTGGCCTGGAGCAGCCATCCTGGCAATGGACACACCTATCTGACCTCAGATACCTTTCTCTTTCTTCCCTCTTGGAGCATCTAGTAAATGCCCCTTTTCTTATGGAGCTGTCAACCTTCCCCTTCAGAAAACCTCATTGTGGTGCCCTCAGTTCATGAACCACCAACTTGAGAGCTTGTACCTCTCCCGGGCGTGAACCCAGGAGGCTGAACTTTCAGTGAGCAGGGATGGTGCCACTTATGAAGATAAATTGTTTCTGACTAATGACATATGAGGGTCTCAGCAGCTGTAAAGATTATGGCTCTGTTAGTCCATCTCTTCATAATGACATACACTATGTATCCAACTAACCTACCTCATCACTGATCCTTAACCTTGCAAAGTTCGCCTTAAAAATAAGCTCCCAGCCATGTCACTGAATAAAAATGCAAATCGCAGAGTAGCATATAGGATGTGATACTGTTAACAAATGTGTGCGAACACACGGGCCTAATTTCTCCGTGGGCATATATGTAAATGTAGAGAAACCAGCCTGGAAGAAAGCACGCCACACTGATGACAGCATCTGCCTCCAGGGGCACGGTGGAGGGCCTGGACCTGGCAGGGGTACTCAAGGGCCATTTTCACACTATTGACTTTTTTTTAAAGAGAAAAATATATTCAGTAAATTTTTAAGTTTAAAAATTCACTTAAAGAAAAAAACTTCATTGTAGAGGAAGTGGCAAATAAATGCCAGTTAGTGTTTTTCATACTTAGGAATAAAAAGAGTAGAATGATTTCCTAAAAAGGGCCATGGATGGCAAATGTAGAGACTATGGGAAATCTATAAATGGGCAATGCCCTGAAGTGCATTGCTTAGAAATCAAACAGTGCCTCCCACACATAGATACAGGCATCCTCTGTACCTCGGCTCTAGCTTACCAGAGCAGCCACCTTCCAGGATTTTGTAATGGTCTTAGAAAATCAGTCCCTACAAACACGCAGTTAGAGGGGGAAAAATGACATAAAATTGCATGTTTTAAGGTAAATCTAAAGTACTTCTTTACCTCCCGCTTGGAAGTTCTAGGCAGTTTCATTCCTTACTGTTTCTACAGCACCCGAAGTGGCAATTCTCAAGGAGGAGGGAGCCAAAACCAAAACCACACCTGCCCATACACTTGTAGGAAATGAGTGGGTAAGGAGACCCGGTTACTAGTAGGATGCTATATCCCTCAGCTGTGCAAGGCAGCAAGCAGGATTAAGACCTGAATTCTAAGTCTAGCTTTAGTATTAAATATTATCTGTCCAAAAAAAAATCATTAATATAAAATAGCCACATATATGGCCGGGTGCGGTGGCTCACGCCTGTAATCCAGCACTTTGGGAGGCCGAGGCAGGCAGATCACAAGGTCAGGAGATTGAGGCCATCCTGGCTCACACGGCGAAACCCCATCTCTACTCAAAAATACAAAAAATTAGCCAGTGTGGTGGTGGGTGCCTGTAGTCCCAGCTACCAGGGAGGCTGAGGCAGGAGAATGGTGTGAACCTGGGAGGCAGAGCTTGCAGTGAGCCAGGATGGCTGCACTACAGCCTGGGCAACAGAGCAAGACGCTGTCTTATTTAAAAAAAAAAAAAAAGCAAACCACATACATATCCACACAACAAAAGCTATCTTCAGAGTAAAGCCCCCTCCCCCTAAAATATCCCCACCATTTTTGTGGTTAATTGGTAATCCAATTTGCTGCTATACAATAAGACAGTCTTGACAGCATGGAGCCAGAATGCTGGCTTCAAATCCCAGCTGCTCCACTTCCTGTGACCTTGGGCAAGTTACTGAATCTCTCTGGCCCAGAGGCTTCGCATCTGTAAAATGGTAGTGATCACGAGGGCCTCCCTCGTAGGGTTGCTTGGGGTAGTGAAGAAGCTGACACACGACAGCTGTCTGAATAGTGCCTGAGAGACAGGAAAGCCCTTAAATAAGTTCAGCTAGTATTATCTGAATTGAGTAAACTTCCACCTTTAAGAAATCAAATGATTAAGACACCCTAATTTGATGACTATACTGCAGCTTGACGGGCCACACATGCTCTTTGAGACAGGCCCCCTAGTTCGTCTTGGGACACTCCTTTTTGCACCCAGTGTGTGTCACTGAGTGCTAGCTGCGTGGTGCTGGCTTGGCAGATGGCCATGTGTCCTGAGGGCAGAGCGTCTGAGAATTAAGACTGTGAGGGACACACAGCCAGGTGCCCCTTCAGTAGGAATATATTTATTCCCCTTGGGGATTTGGTCTGTCTTCATAGAACCTCAGGATTTCATCAACACATAGTTGAGAGCCATCCCTCTGTGGCCGTTTATAAAGCAATAACAGAGATAAGATCTAGAAGCACTGCTTGTGGTCCTCACTGGCATGAGACAGTTTGAACCAAAAAAAAAACTGCCTTGTACACAATGTGAACTCTGACTTATACAGACCTACATTTTAACAGCTCTTTATTCACTGGTATTGGCATCTCAAATAGCTTTTGGAACAGTTTGGTTAAAACTAATGAAATAGTGCCTGTCTCTTTCACCATCTATCTTGTGTGTTTTCAGTATCAGTGAGACAATCCGAAGCACCTCCCTGGCCTCACCAAGTCTCTGGGCTGGGGGAGGAGTAAGGAAGAGCCGTCCATTTGGATTTGAACAGAGGGACAGGTATCTTTTTTGCCAGTGCACATTAACTCGGCTCCTTTGGGTCTGTGTTGCAGGGATCATGTACCGCAAATCCTGTGCGTCATCAGCGGCTTGTCTCATCGCCTCTGCCGGGTACCAGTCCTTCTGCTCGCCAGGGAAACTGAACTCAGTGTGCATCAGCTGCTGCAACACCCCTCTTTGCAACGGGCCAAGGCCCAAGAAAAGGGGAAGTTCTGCCTCGGCCCTCAGGCCAGGGCTCCCCACCACGGTCCTGCTCCTCAAATTAGCCCTCTTCTCGGCACACTGCTGAAGCTGAAGGAGATGCCACCCCCTCCTGCATTGTTCTTCCAGCCCTCGCCCCCAACCCCCCACCTCCCTGAGTTTCTTCTGGGTGTCCTTTATATTCTGGGTAGGGAGCGGGAGTCCATGTTCTCTCTTTGTTCCTGTGCAAATAATGAGGCAGTGTAAAGCATTCTGAATAAATTCAGTCTGGCTGAATTGTCAGTATGTACTTCAAGGAAGGAGGTGGAGTGAAAGTTCACCCCCATGTCTGTGTAACCAGGGTCAAGGCCATGCTGGCAGAGTCAGCCCTTAGAAGTCACTGAGCTGGGCATCTGCCTTTTGCAAAGCCTCCAGTGTCCATTCCATCCCTGATGGGGGCATAGTTTGAGACTGCAGAGGGAGGGTGACGTTTTCTTGGGGGAGGAGGGCCAGTTCCCACTCAAGGCTCCCTCACTTGACATTCATTCAAACTTCATGCTCCTGAAAACCATTCTCTGCAGCAGAATCGGCTGGTTTCGTGCCTGAGTTGGGCTCTAGTGACTCGAGATTCAATGGCTGGGGTTCGGCCTCACTCTGAAAAGTGCTTAAGAAAACCTTCTTAGTTCTCCTTGCAGAGGACTGGCGCCAGGACGCGACGAAGAGCAGCGGGCGCTGCATGAAGCGGGCGCCGTCCGTGGAGGAGTGCGCGTGGGCGCGCAGGCGCTTCTCGTGGTTGGCGTGCTGCAGCGACAGGCGGCAGCACAGCACCTGCACGAACACCCGCCGAAACTGCTGCGAGGACACCGTGTACAGGAGCGGGTTGATGACCGAGCTGAGGTAGAAGAACGTGTCCGAGAAGGGGAGGAGGATCATGTACGCCCGGAAGTAGGACCTCGTCCAGTCGTGCTTGGGTTTGGCTGCAGCCATGATCCTCCGAATCTGGTTGGGCATCCAGCATACGGCCAGTGTCACAACAATCAGCCCTGGGCAGACACGAGCAGGAGCGGAGAGACAGAAAAGAGAAAAATACAGCATGAGAACACAGTAAATAAATAAATAAAACCATAAAATATTTAGCCCCTCTGTTCTGTGCTTACTGGCCAGGAGATGGTACCAATTTTTTCAGTGTTGGACTTGACAGCTTTTGCCACAAGCAAGAGAGAATTTAACACTGTTTCAAACCCGGGGGAGTTGACTGTGTTAAAGACCATTAAATGCTTTAGACAGTGTATTTATACCGGTTGATGTCAATTTTTTAAAAATGTTTTCATTGGTGTTTGTGTATCCAGAAAGCATTTTATGTTACCCATAAATCTAGTTTTGTCTTTTTGTTTTAAAGAAAAAGATGTATACATGCAGTATAGCTGCATTAGATAAAGCAGTGTTTGTATTTTAAAGGATGTCCGCACAAAGACGACCTAGTGATATTTTTAAATCTAATGGAAGTAGCGTCCCTTTGGCAACAAAGCAGCATATTTAATAACACCGGTTGTGCGTTCGGTTTCAGGGGAAGCAAAATCAGGAATAGCCTGTCACCAAGAATGTTTGCTGGACATATACATGCTAGGTATGCACACCTATAATCGTGATGCTCATATCCGCAACAGCCCATGTGTTTCTTTCAGACACTTTTAGATTCATCATCTCTTCCACCCTCATGTGGGGAAAAAGAATTATTCAGAGATGGCAAATGTAAAACTTCCTTCAAGTTCAGCCAGCAACATGTTCCCTTCCTTTCCAGCTCTGAGCTGTGCTGTCAGCAGCCCAGAAGAAATCAGGCCCTAGAGAAGAGACCACTCAAAGGCCCCTTCTGTAGATCAAATGTTTACTGCATGGACATTTGTTTGCATGTCCACGTTTGTATTCCAACTTATGTAACCACCACTAGTTCTGCAATTCTGACAGCGATAAAGATGCTACACAGACCACAAACAACTGAAATCACAGGTTTCTTGAGAGTTTAGCTACAGTGACAAGAAAGAAAAAAGGAAGATCAGGGTATCTGCGGAGCATTTGCTCTCTTTTTGTAAGAAGCCAAGACACCCAGAATAAATTCCCCTGTGGAGAACTGCTATGTTAAAGCAGGATTTGCATTTTCAGAAATGCTTCCTTCCTCTACTTCAATTGTAGTAAGAAACATTTACTCACATTTTCAATCCTCTGATTGTCTAGGAAACCACAGGGAAGTGACCGTTGGCAATGAATGCTTCCTGCCCATGACCCATGGTAAATATTTTATTAATAAATGGGGGCCAGACATGGTGGTACACGCCTGATATCTCAGCACTTTGGGAGGCCAAGGCAGAAGAATCACTTAAGCCTAGAAGTTTGAGACCCACCTAGGCAACATAGCAAGACCCTATCTCTACCAAAAAAAAAAAAAAAAATAGAAAAACTTAGCCAGGCATGGTGGTACATACACACCTCTGGTCTCAGATACTTGTGGGGCTGAGGTGGGAGGATCACGTGAGCCCGGGAGGTCAAGGCTACAGTGAGACATGAATGTGCCACAGCACCGTAGCCTGGCTGACAGAGTAAAATTCTGTCTCGATAAGCCAATAAATGCTCCAGGAACAAACAGCCACATTCACACATCCAGAGGTGAGCCTCCTGTATGCACTGGCCTGGGTATTCCTTCCCTGCTGTTGGAGGGGACCCTAGCTGTGTTCAAATCCTCCACAAATCCATATGTGAGCAAGGCACAGGTTTCTCCTGTCAACTCCCAGTCTAAACTTTGAAATATAAACCAATTTGTTTATTTTTTTCTTTGAGTTTGCTATCCTGAGAACATCCAGTAAATCTAAAACTAAAATAGGTGAGGTAACATATTGATCTGATGAAAAAATGGTCAAAAAAAAATACCACCTTAATTCAAGAGTTTATTCTGAATCACCTAGTTACAGGTGCTGGATAGGAACAACAACAACAACAATAAAAAACGTATTTCTGATTTTAAAAAATGGGTAAGAAATCAGGGACTTTTTTTCCCACTCCTTTGAGGAGTACAGGTGCCCCCAGCCACCTGTGCTATTCCAAATTTATCTTAAGTTCCTGCTCCTTGTTTGCATCTCATTCAGCTCTGACTGAGAGGCTCATTAATTCTGAAGGAACTAGGAAAAAGACCATACCTGAGGAAGCCACATATTTTGACAAAGTTTGCATATTTTTTTTCCTCTTCCCTGTCACTGCATTTCAGAGAACATCTACAACCATCTTCATCTGAGGAGTTATTGGCCAGAATATGGAAATTGAGTGCCATTTTAGATGTGAACGGTGCTATACCGTGGGAGGTTGTACTTCAGGCGGTGAGAATCTAGAAAGGCGATGAGAAACACCTTGTACTAACCATGAGCTGAACATAGCACAGCTTTTACAGCCAACAGACAAAGGCAGTGAGAAGAGAAGGCAGGCTTGTGAAACAAGGGGAGAGAATGATAACATTGCTTTTCTTCTGTCCTGTCTTTGCTCCTCGTTCTCTTGATCTCTTGTTTATGTGACCCTTACTCTTCTGACAGCTTCCCACATGCACTGGCCTGGTGTCAATTGTCCTTTGCTGATCATCCCATCAAAAGCAGCAGAGTTCAGTAAAAAGCAAGACCCAGCCTCCAGGTACAAGGCAAAGGGCAGGGGTAGATAGTTGTGGCGCGGTTTGTAGCCAGGATAAAATTCCTGCTCTGAAGTCAAAAATGAGCTAAAGTAACTAAGTGGGAAGCAGCTCAGTGTGAACAAATCTAACAGAAAACCAACTCAGAGTCGCAATGATGAGGCAAAGAAGGGGAAGTTCGGTTTTCTGGGTGTAAAAGTAGGTAGATATAACAGCAAGGACAAACTTGTAGAACAGGAGAGACAAAGACCTGAGTTAGAAATGGAGACAGATTTTCACATTGTGCGCCAGATGAGTGTTTTGATATAACCTACAAAAATGCGGAATATTTAGTACTGAGTTTTTCCTATGCCAGTTTCTGTGCTAAGCACTCTGCTAATTTCCCATGCATTTCTCACTCCTAACAACAACCCTGGAGAGCTTTGACCTGGTGAAGTCAAAGTAGTTATTCTCTTAATTTAACAAATGATGGAGTGTAGGCTCAGAGAAAGTTAGTTGCCCAAGTGCAATAGCTAGGACACATCCTTGCCAGACTCCACAATCCATGCTATATATTTTTTCTCAAAACACAATATTGTCTGCTATACATACTTTCAGCTCGAAAAATACAGAAACACAAGCAAGAAAGTAAACACCACAAGTCCACCATGTAAAATGGATACAGTACAGTGCTGTCCACTGAAAATATAGAATGTGAGCCATATATGTAGTTTTAAATTTTCTAGTAGACACATTCAAAGAGAAAAAGAGGTGGGTGAAATCAATTTTAGTACTATTTAACCCGATACACTCTCAAATTATTTCACAGGTAATTTCAACATGCAATCAATGTAAAAATTATTGATGAAATGTCTTACATTTTTTAATACTAAGTCATTGAAACCCAGTATAGCTTTTACTCACACAGTATGCCTCAGTTGGGAACAGACACATGTGAATAGTGTCTACAGTGTTGGACATCCACTGGAAGAATCCTTCCTAGCCCCTCCCCAGAGTAGCAAGACTCCCCAGTTTCCCATTCCCCCAACCATCCCTTTAACAACCACATCCCAGACAGTCATATCAAACCAAGGAAGCCCCAAGGAAGCTCACACATAGCCTGTATTTATTACACTACAATGCAACCACTGCTGAATTAAATTTCTGAGCATGCATTCTCAGCTATAGTGAGGAACAGGTTTAGCCAGTCTTTTCCTAGAAAGCCTTCCATATAAGGGAACTCTAAATCATTTAAAACCTAAATAATCCTGAAAGCACAAGGATGTATTTTGCATTTCTCTTTCTAAACTTTGTCTAGCTATCCTAGAATAATGCAGATCATGCCAACTACTTGGCAGGGCTGTTGGGATAAACTTCCCCTACCTCAACTGGAGGTGGGAAAAATGGCTGGCGCGTTTCTTCCTGTGTTTTGAAAGACAGTTTTGCTCTAGGAAAATGGAGCATTAGGCACAGAGGTACAGCCGATGACAAATGTGAGGTATGGGTCATTGAGCACTGTAATGGAGGTGAGCCTCTCAAGGGAAGAAAACCAAATTTGCCCCCTTGTAAAATTTGCCATTTTATAATGACAAGTAATTGCTTATTTTTACATTAAAAAAAAGTTTGTTGTTCTAGATGATACGCTGTTGAGAATACATACTGCATCCCAAGGTAACTTTCTATTCTGGCAGTTTACAATTGGTTCAACTCTAGCCCAGCTACCCTGTGGCTAACACAAAGCTTTAAAGTCTTATTCACGCCCTAATAGAGTGTATTAAAGATTTGACTAAATGCATGTTTGGCTGCAATCAATATGGATTTGTATATTAGACCTGGAAAACCTCTATAATTCTTTGGTCGGTGTGGCATAATGTACAGCCCGCAGTTAAATAACTTTAGCGTGAACTTGAATGAAGATCAGTGAACTGAACCCACTCATGTAAAGCAGGTAAACTGTTTTAACTGAATTCCCGATAGATCTGTATTATTATACTCCAGAGAGCCTTGCACTCTGGGTTATGAAATACCTTCTTATCTGGTTTTCCACATAAAGTACTTTCATTTTTCCTCCTTGATCACTACACTAAAATGACAAGAGCCATTAGATCATGACACAGATTCATTCTTGGCAGAGTAACGTTGTTTAAAAAACAGAAGTAATGCAGATGTCTACCACCACCCTGAACTGAAGGCTGACATTTCAACAGCATTAGAGGCAGTCTGCTTCGTTTAATCTTAAGAAGCGCATTAAGCTCTGCAGCCTGGGACATGGTGGCATTGATGTATCTGACACCATGCTCTATTTTCTCCCCTCTAACCTTTAAAGTCAAAGTAACTTCTAGTGTGTTCCCCAGAATTCCATCTTAGAGTCATTAGAGAACAGGAGAGCAAGAGGAGACCTTGAGAGCAGCCTTTTAACTCCCTTGTCTTACACATGGGCAAACTAAGGTTAAGTGATTTGCCCAAGATCTCCTGGGGTCAGGGTGGCCATACTACTTAGAACACTGGATTCTACCCTCGATTGCCAAGCAAGCCCATTTTTTTAACTGCAATTTTAGGGTTTTTTTCCCCAGCTTTAGACTCAAGTGCTGACCATTCACAGCATGGGATGCAGCAAGTGGCAGGTGTATACAACACATTTTCTATGCACTGCCTTGCTTCAGTTTTAGAACCAGGTCCTCCAAGAACAGGCATTTGGCAAAACTCTGGAGAACATGTTTCCTGCCCAAAGGAAGGTAAAGTCCCAGCCCAATGGAACGAAAGAAGATTAAAACAAAATATCACTTCAAGTCATGACTTGGTGACCTAGCCTACAGTGACTCCATCTGTCTATTATCTCTCTTCTATCCATTCATCCGTCCATCCATCTTACATAAGTACCGACTAAAAATGGATACTTACCTCTCATTAAGCACAAAATTTCTGGAAAGTTGACTGCCTCCCAAGCAAAGATATTTTGTGTAATTTAAATAAATTCCAAATATTCACTTTTCTACCTACTGTTGGAGTCCCATTTTACAGAATCATTGAAGTCTTGAGGATGCAGGGGTATGTTGATGAGGATTTAGGATTTCTGGGATTATTATATGCCTGCTCTGTCTTCCCCCTGCCTGTTCCTGCCTCTATTTTTCAATTTCTCTCTAATCCTGACCATAGTGAGCAGGGGTTAGACATCTCCATCTCCCCACCAGCCCCTAGCCCCCTCTTATCCCCCCATTCAAGTTCTTTGTATTTTGCTTATTTAGTTGGCAATTGCTTCTTGATGGCTGGGGCCTATTAAGGATCCTGTCCTAGGTACTGATGATACAAAGCTGAGCTGGACAAGGTGGCCACAGCCTGGTTTATCTAAGGGCTAGGAGAATGGTCTGAGCCAAACAGCATTGCAGCAACAAGAAGAGCTGGATGAACATTCCCATAGGCAAGAAGATTCACGCGGACAGTTAAGGAGAGTAAGAGCCTGGGAAGGGCCATCACCAGCAGAGACACGGCATGAGCAGGGGATGGAGAAACACAAAGGCAGCTTACCTTCTGTGAGCAGCAAGGCTCAGTATGGCTGCAACAAAGGAGTGGGCGGGGACAGTGGGAAACCAGCATGGCTAGAGAGCACTCCATCAGGCTTTGTGGACAATAAATTAACTTGCATGTAGTAGGGTGAGGAGCATCTGCTTGTCAACTGACATTTAAATAGCAGTTGCCAGTGGAAAGTAAGCATATGGTTAGTTGAATGAAGAGCCAGAAAGAGACAAATACATCCAATAAAAGATTTTAGCACTTTCTCAATTTATATGTTAGTGTTTGCAATCTGCTTCTGCAAGCCAGCTGAGATGTTGATCTCACTCACTGACCTTGTATGACCTAAGGCGTTCAAATCAGCACCAACCTTGGTTTAGTCTTTAACTGCTGAGACAGAGTTCTCAAAGGAGGGTTCCCTGGAACAGTAGTATCAGCACCACCTGGGAACTTCTTAGACATGCAAATTCTCAGGCTCCAACCCAGATCTCCTGAACCAGAGACGATGAGGGTGAAGCCCATGATCTGGGGTTAACAAGCCCTCTGTTGACTCTGCTGCTCACACAAGTTGGAGAACACTGGTCTAAGAGAAGCATAAATTGAAGTGGAGCCCCTGGCTCAGTGGGCACTGGTAGGGGCCCTAGCACTGTCACTGAAGCCTTTGAAGCATCATGTTTTCATCAGTGTCTACAGTCAGAACAGACGGTAGCTACAAACTCCCTCCCTCTAGTTCCACTCCTAGGCAACCGTCCTGGCAGTCCCACTCACTTCCACACACAGCCCTTCCCCATCCTGTCTCCTGTCTCCCTCTGTCTCCTTTTCCCTTCCCCTTCCTCTTGTTTTTCCCCACCTTTCCTTTTTGGCTTCCATTTCTCCTCCTTCTGTACATGTTTCTCCAGTATGTAAAGCAGTGGCATCTCTTTTCTACTTTTTCCCTCTTGCTCCCTACCCATCTTTGTTCAAGATCACCACAAATCAAGCCATGCGCAGCCATTCCCAGCCCACACCTCTCCCTTCCCATTATTTATTCGGATCATCTTGAGAAGGCAGTTGGGTCAGCTGCAAGCAAGTTCCTTAATAGCTAACAGGGAAGTGGCAGAGAAGGCAGTCTCCACCCATTGCCGAGTTTGTCAAAGGAGGCAGAGAGGCATTGGGAGGCTGCATGGATGGGATGCAGTTGACCACGGACTGATTGCACCTTCCCTGAGAGCTAAATCCAGGTACCACGTCCTCCGACATGGTCTAAGTCCAAGCTAGGACTTTCCTGGAAACCTTGCAATCACTTTTCCAGTGACCCGCAGCTCGGAGCTCTTTGTTTACGCCCTCTTTCCTATTGAGGAATTTCCTAGAGGTGAAGACAGAAGAACTGTTGGGATTTGGTTTTAGAAAGGCACAGGCCACAACTTCAAAATGATATAAATGCCACAGATGGCTGCCTCTGTCCATGAAGACAGAAGGTTTAATGTCTCATCCTTGTTCCAGCTGTTTGATGGAGCCCAGGAAAGAACGCTCTCTCCAGTGCAACTCCATCTACCACGTTGAGTACAGAGGCCTCTGAAATGTGCCACAGAAGCCAGATTCCAAATGGGCTGCAATTTGCTAAGCATTACAGCTATTTCATTCTGCTCTACAAGCTTCAGTACAAGAAGAAAAAACTATCAATCACTACCATAACAAACACATATTTCTAAAATAAACCCTCCTGTCTGAAAACTGTAGGACAGACACTTGCTCTCAAAGTAAATGGCATTTAGGGTCATCATTGTGGTTTAGTGCTCCTGTACCTTTATGATATGTGATAAATGATCACCTGGAATCTGCTAAATAAATATTTTTTCTATGTAGATCTCAACTGTAAGTAGCTGTGTGACTTTCTACGCAATCTATTCTCAATCCACTGATAGTAAGTCCTCCAATGTGGTGTAGCTACATAAACCTGTAGCTATCTCTCAGCCTGGCAGGTGAAGCCAAATGCTTCTTCCCCAGCAACGCACAGCACAGGAGTGGGTGGTGATAACAAGGGGCATGATGTCCTCCAAGCCCACCGGGGAAGCTGCAGAGCATGTAATGAAGACGCTTGCAGCTGGGGCAACCAAAACAGCGAGTCGATGCATACCACACAGGCACTAGCCATGCCACTTATAAACACTGATTAACAGCTGAAAGGCTGCACTTTTAATAGAATTCAGCTCCCTATAAATAGTAGAGAATTAAAACTCTAGAATGCTGGCACTGAAAAGACCTCAGAGTTTAGTCTACTGATGAGCTAGCAGAATCCCCAGAGAAGGGGAATGAGGTGCCCACATTCACACAGCCCATGAGTCCAAACATGGGGCTTCCCAGGCAGGTGCTGTCTGCACTGGCCCAGCTCCCTTTAGAGCCTGGTGAAATCATGCAGCTCTCAGATGAAGCCAGCCAGTGCACTCAGCCAAGCCTCTGCTGCATGGGCGTTTCAGGAGTGTGGAGAAAAACAAGCATGCCTACAGACCCTGCTTTCTCACTGTCTCCTTTCCGGAAGTCACTGAGTGGGCTCCCAGACCCTGGTAGGACCAGCCCCCAAAGCCTGTGACTGAGACAGAGGAGTGACTAGCCAGGGCCTGGCCTTTCAACCCAACCTGGGGAGGCCCAGCATGGGTGGAGGACAGAGCTAAGAGTTTCCTCCAGGGGAGTCTTTTTACAGCTGACCCGGCCCAGAAGAGAGAATGAGGTGTGAGCTAGGAGATAGTATTGACCTAGGTTATCCAAAGGTAAGACCAGACACCAGCTACCACTTCTTGTTACTGCTACAGAATTAGCAACAAGGACTAAAGGCAGGAAAGTAGTTTCTGTCCACCCTTGTCCAGATATGGGGTGTACTCATCAACTCAGGCTGCCATAACAAGATACCACAGACTGAATGGGATAAACAACAGAAATTTATTCCTCCTGGTTGCAGAGGCTGGGAAGTCCCAGATCAATGTGCCAGCTGATTTGGTGCTGGGTGAGGGCTATCTTCCTGGCTTGCAGATAGCCACCATCTCTCTGCATTCTCCCACATGGCAGAAGTAAGGGCATAGAGGTGGGGAGAAGCTCTCTTCCTTGTTCTTTGATGTTCACTCGTCCTATTCAGAGTCCCACCCTTATGACCTCAACTAAACTTAAACAGCTCCTAAAAGCCCCATCTCCAAATACAGTCAGATTTGGGGATAGGGCTTCAACATATGACTTGAGAGGGACACAGTTCAATCCATAGCATAGGCTGTCACTCTTCTATGCCCCAGTCCCCATGACCTGCTAGGCTCCCTCCCCCATCTCTTTTCTTTAGCCTTCATGCCTCTGCACATGCTGCTCTTTTACTGAGACCACACCCTCCTCCATCCCTGCGTTTCCTCCTTCTCTCTTCCTTCCTCCCTACTATTCTTCTCACACCAATTGCCCACACTTAGTCCAGATCTTAGTCCAGAAGTTTCTGCTTACATGTCACTCCTTCCAGGGAGCCTTCCTTGACTTCACAAGTCTACATCAAGTTCCCTTCCATGAGTTCACCAAGAATTTTCATTCCCACCCACATCCTCATAACACTGCAGTGTAAACTAGACCAGAAATTCAAGGAGGGCAAGATGCTCCATCTTCACTGTGGTATTCTCAATGCATAACAGAAAACTTTTATATAGTAGCTGCTCAATAAATGTTTGCAGGAGGGAAAGAGAGTTCCAGGTGAGGGGCTCTGGCAAAGGTCTATGGAATCCATTTGAAGCCAGCATCTCTGTCCAAAGAGGTCAGTATTAGCCCTCCAAGCGTGGGGCCTAGTGCCCGGCTCATTTCCATCTCTGTACTTAGAGGAAGAAAAGGAGAGAGAATGGAGAGAAGGGATCACTTTCTCATCCAAACAAGACCAGCACCCTCAGCCCTAAAGGAGAACTAGACCGAGGTTGAGGAGTCTTGGATTCTGACAACTACCTTCAAGGCAGGTGACTTTAACCTGAAGCTCCCTTTGCTACTGATTACTCCTGAGTTCTCTATACTAGAAACTCATTTTTTGTCTGTTTCTTTCTAAGATGGCCCTATGGGGTACAAAGTACATATGCAGGTCAACGGGTGTAGCAGGACACAGAAAACTCCATTTACCAAAGACATATCAGAGGACGTTCACTTCTGCCAAAATAGTTCACCCGAGGGGCCCTTCCCCACCATGGAAGATATAAGCCCTTGTCACAGAAGCTGCAGGACAAGACCTAGAGCATAAGGCTGGGGTCTGCTGCCAAAGAAGGAAATGTGTAGACAAATAATAAAGTACTTAGAAGGATGTGTGCAGAAGCATGGAGGCCATTCTATGCTGTGTGGCCTCGGGGAATAAAATCTGACAATTATAACCCTCAATTTCCATCTGGGTACAACTGGGTTGTCACAGGAAGGAATATGGGAAGGACAAAATATGAACATGGCCAGTATTGACTCCCCTCCCTCCCTATGCCTACCACAGATTTCCCGACAAAGGATTCCTTGGACACCTCCGGCTTTGCCTTTCCCTGACCGGAACAATTCCACCCAGCACCAAGATGCTCAGCCTTACTCTCTAAAATTCAGGCTCCTCGGACTTCTGATCTGCAAATGGAGATAACACTATCTGCTGTGAGGATCAAAGGAGACACTGGAGGGATAGTGCTGACCACAGTGACTGCTATAAGAAAAGAGCCACTGTCAGTTATGACCATGTCACCTCCGGAATCATCTCCACCGCTACCAGTACCATCACCATTACCACCATCTTTCCTACCTCCACCTCTATCACCATACCACTGCTCCTCCTATGGCCACCACCATCACCTCCACCCACAAACACCAACACCACCGCCACTACTGCCACCCCCACCACCATCACCTCCACCCTCTACCACCAACACTGCTTCCACCACCACCATCATCTCCACCTCTACACCAACTCCACTGTTCCCACCACTGCATTATCATCATCACCTCCACTTCCACCAACACTAATAACACTACTACCATACCACCACAATTATTATCACTTCCACCTATACCACCACCAATACCAACACCAATGCCACTTCCACCCCCACCATCACCTCCACCTCTACCACCAACACTGCTTCCACCACCACCATCATCTCCACCTCTACACCAACTCCACTGTTCCCACCACTGCCATTATCATCATCACCTCCACCAACACTAATAACACTGCTACCATACCACCACCATTATCACTTTCACCTATACCACTACCAATGCCGCTACCACCCCCACCACCATCACCTCCGCCTCTACCACCAACACTGCTTCCACCACCATCATCTCCACCTCTACACCAACTCCACTGTTCCCACCACTGCCATTATCATCATCACCTCCACCTCCACCACCACTAGTAACACTGCTACCATACCCCCACCATTATTATCACCTCCACCTATACCACCACCAATACCAACACCAATGCCGCTTCCACCCCCACCATCACTCCCACCTCTATCAACACTAATAACACTGCTACCATACCACCACCATTATTATCGCCTTCACCCATACCACCACCAATACCAACACCAATGCCCCTACCACCCCCACCACCATCACCTCCACCTCTACCCAACATCACTGCTACAGCCACTGCCACCATCTCTACCATCACCTCCACCTCTGTCTCTGTAACAATCACCATGAGTTCACCTCCATCTCCACCATCATCATTACCACCTCTAACAACAACTTCCTTTGTCATCCTTATGTCCATCACCTCCTCCACCATCAGTATCACCTCCTTACCACCACCATTATCGCTGCCACCAAGACTACTCCTAGAGGTCAGAGATCTAGAAGGCTGACTAGAACCACAGGATGTCAGATACTTTCCAATCCTCAATCCCAAACTCATAGATAAGGCCTAGAAAGAGTCAGTGACTTTTTCAGTATTATCCTTCTAATCAGTAGCAGAGAAAGGATCAGATTAACAGCCTAATTAACAGCCCAAAGTTCTTTTCCACTACCAGGAAATGGAGCTCTTCCCAGTCTGCCCTAAGGTCTTAACTCCCACAACACACACACACCCAGACACACACAGAGGTATTTGGAGTTTAAAGACAAGCAGTGGACAAAAAGTAGAGGACATAATAAAGGAGGAAACTGATAGAAGGTAGGATTACAAAATGAGGGAACAATTCCAAATCCCCTGAGGCCTAGAGCTCTGAGCCTTTCCCCAACTCCCTATGCTCACAGGCTTCCCATTCAGGTGAAATGACAAGGGGCAGGGATGCTCTAGAACTGCCTGGTCATCTGGTTAATTGGCCAAAAAGACCTTTGCATATAACCTTGACCTTGCTTATTTACTCCCCATTCTTCATGCAAAGTGTACAGTGGAGGCAGCAGTAGGGAGGTGAGGACTAGGATTTGGAGTCAAATAGACCTGGGTTTGAATTTCAGCCCCACTACTTATTAACTATGTGATCATAGACCTATATCTCTGTGAAATTGATAAAATAATAGTATCCACCTCATTATCGCATGTCAGGCACTGCGCATAGCAGCAGTGATCAATGGCAGCTCATACTCCTTATTACACAATCCAATCATCTGCCCCAGAATAGAGGTAATACTCAGCTAAAATTAATATAGTACCTGTACGACAGATACTCTTCTGAGTACTTAACTTGCACTTGCTTATTTAAACCTTACAAAAAGCTCCACAAGGTGGCCACTACTGAATTCCAATGCTCTTACACAAATAGAAAAGTGGAGGCATGGATAGGTTAGGTGACCTGTCCAAACTCACACAGCAGGAAAGTGTCAGGGCCAGAAGTTTGACCAGGCAGCCTGGTCCAGAGCTCAGGCACCGAAACACACAGTCCCAGCCAGCCGTTTTGTCTGGGAAGCATACCTCAGGAGGCCAAAAGTCGATGCTTTCTGAGTCTCAAATGCAAATTAAGGTAATTCGATTGAAATGGCCACAAGTTCAGGAATGAATTTCTTCCTGTGGGTGTCATGGTGAAGAACACAATGTCAGCTGGCAAGAAAGAAGGATCCCCTCTGATGCCTCTCTATGACAAGGAAGGGCCTTTTTACATGCAAGGGAAACAATAAACTTTTCTGTTATTAAGAGAGAAGCTAAAAAGAAGCAAACTAGCTTTGAATAGGAGTCTGGCAAGCTAGACTCCTGCAGCGTGTCTGTTTTTAATTGATTGGATTTACTTTATGGAAAGCAAGAACTTCCACCCCACTGCCACTGCCAGGCCTGGAACCAGTCCTGGGGAAGGATACTTTCCTATGAAAATTCATTTGACCGGGTCCAGTGGCTCACACCTATAATCCCAGTACTTTGGGAGGCCAAGGGCAGATCGCTTGAGGTCAGGAATTCAAGAACAGCCTGGCCCACATGGCGAGCCCCGTTTCTAGTAAAATACAAAAATTAGCCAAGCATGATGGTGCATGGCTGTAATCCTTGGCTACCCCAGAGGCTGAGGTGAGAGGATTGCTTGAACCCAGGAGGCGGAGGTTGCAGTAAGCCAAGATTGTGCCACTGTACTCCAGCCTGAGTGACAGATCGAGACTTGGTCTCAAAAAATAAAATAAAATAAAATAAAATAAAATAAAATAAAATAAAATAAAGCAGAAGAAGAAGAAGAAGAAAAAAAAAGAAACAAAACTTCATTTAAATTCTGAGTCAAAGACTGTTCTCACTCATCATAGACTGACTCTGCCCCTCCCCATAAATAGAATCTGGAATTCAGTTTCAAAATAAATTAGAAAATAAGTTCCATTTCTTATTATCTGTTCATCTCATGTAAGTTAGCAATGAAATTCTCGGAATAATCTGCAGCCAAATGCCAGGACCAGAGGCAGAAAAACAAAATCAACTGATGGGAGAGATAGTAAGAGAGGTGCACACAGAAACCAGGCTCACACTGTGTTTGATTTAGAGCTGAGGGTCTCAACAGAAATCAGTAAAGCTCTCAGGAAGGTTGAGATGGTATCAGGCTTCTAAGATAGGGTTTT
Organism: Mandrillus leucophaeus; assembly: GCF_000951045.1. Classification (NCBI taxonomy): domain Eukaryota; kingdom Metazoa; phylum Chordata; class Mammalia; order Primates; family Cercopithecidae; genus Mandrillus; species Mandrillus leucophaeus. The sequence continues at coordinate 4,014,059 of NW_012110252.1, forward strand.
GAGGTGCGAATGATCAGATGAGGATGCCTTCCTGTTAATGATTTGAAAATGAAATTACTGTTGCATGACCTGATAAGAATAAATCCCTCCTGGTGGGTTTTTCTTTTAATAGGGGCAAAAATAACTTGGAGGAAATAGTCTTGCAGATTTGTGAACATTAGATATAATCTCTCCCATCCAAGTGCAGCAGTAAATGTCAGATATGCACATTGTTATACGAAGTACAGTACAGTGCAACAATGAGAGCATCCTGCTTTAATTTTTAAAGCTAATCTTCATCTGTTATCTCACTTGATGATCACCAAATGACAGAGCACCTCCAGGAGCTGCCCTCAGTTCTCTACTTCCCTTCTTTTTCCCTCTCCCTGGGGCACCTCCTCCATCACTCTGACTTGAAATACCATCTCTAGGGATATACAATTCCCAAATCAACATCACCAGCATCAGTAGACAACTACGGCCAGAACCCTGCAGCCAACTACCTACTCAATATCACAGCTTGGAGAGATTATCTATACCTACAATAGGACACGTCCAAAGTGAATTAATGATCAGCTACCTTAATGATCAGCTACCCACCCAAAGCTGCCCTCTCTGCACTACACCCAATCATAATAATCTCTAATGCCATGCCTTTAGGTTTTCTAGCTGGGAACGTGCAAGTCATCCCGTTTTACTTCCTCCTCTCTCACCCCCACATCCAATCGATCCCTAAGCTTACCAGTTATACCTCCCAAATCTGTCCCTTTCTCACCATCCCCACTGCCACAACCCTAATTGAGGCTACCATCATCTCCTGCTTACACTAGGAGGGAGTCTCCCAGTCACTCCTGCTCAAGCTGTTCTCCATACAAGCCAGGATGATTTTAAGTCACAGAACAGTTCACATCACCTCCCTGCTTAAAACCTTTCAATGGCTTGTTATTAACCTTAGAATAAGGTCCCAAATCCTTAACAAATCCTACAGGATCTGACCAGGCTTATTCCTCCAGTCTCTCCTTGAACTTCCTCCTTTCCTTGCTGTACCTGCTCCTGACATCCAACCCTCTCCTGGTTCCTGGTGCCAGCCAACTCGCTCCTGCCTCAGGGCTCTGACCCAGTCAGTCTGTCTTCTCTCCTTGTTAACTCTTATTCATTTTTCACTTCTCTGCTGAAGGATCACTTCTTCCTGGAAGCTGCATGAGACCTCCTTGTTAGGCCTTCCTGTTATAGGTCCTTATTGCCCCCATACTTCTTGGCTGTAACTCTGTGCACTTGGACATAATTAGCTGGAACTTGTGCCTTGGATGTCAGTCTTCTCTCCATGTGAGCTCTATGGGGTTCGAGGCTGGATCTGTCCTATGTCTATGTCTGCAGTGCTTGGCATAGTGTCTGGTTCGTGGTAGGTGCACAATACATTCATGAAGGCCTGCCAATTTGATTCTCCCAACCATGCAGTGAGAGAGCTAATATCCCCATTTTTACAGATGAAAACAATAAGACGGACTATCAGTGAACCACTTTGGTCCAGGTTGCAAAGAAAATGAGTGGAAGCAGCCTGAAAACTGGGAACTTCCAATCAAGAGTGTCCACCTGTTCGAGTGCATCACCTCTAGCGTTATGTCTCCATGTTTATAACGCTGTCACCCAGAGATACAGCCCCACACCCTCCTCCAGAGTTTAGCCCAGAGAGGGAAGCAAGCCTGGGGCCTTTCCCAGGACTGACCGAAGATTTTCATTCAACCTTTGTCTTTGAATACTTAGAAAACTTTGAGCAACACATTCAAATCACAGAAACTTGGGCTTTTAGACCAGGAATGACCTCAAAGATGACAGATGAGTTTCCTTGTCTGTATATTGAGAGGTTGTCTTAAATTTCTGCAGCCCTTTTCAGCTACAAAACTCTAGTTGTTTAACCTCCCTAGACTGCAGGATGTACATGTAAAAATCATGAACCATATAAATCACATTACACATAATTCATATTATATGAATCAAATTAGACCATACACTTACGCTTTTTAGAATTCCTAGGTACGTAGGTTCAAGGGATTATGATCACTCTCTTATGGGAAGTTCTCAGTGATGCCTGGGCACCTTCCCTCTTGCTACTCAGAGTGTAGTGCATGGGATATCCCAAGAGCTTGTTAGACATGCAGAAGCTCAGGCCCCACCTTAGACCTGTGGTCAGGATCTGCATTGTAACAAGACATCCAGATGGCATGTGACTTACACCACAATCCCAGCGTCATAGCATCATATCCAAGCCTTTTGTGACTTCCCTACTGCCTGTCTTCCAAGCCTCATCACCAGTCCCCATCTGAGTCCAGTGCTCCAGCTTTTTTCCAATGAGTCTTAATTCCAGGACACTCCATGTCTCTGTCCGAGACAGACTCCAGGAAACGGCTACCAGCTCAAGTATCCTCTCCTCTGGGAAGGGCTCCCTACCTTTTTAGAACCTCCCAGATGCTGTTCTTGCTTCCAAGATAGCACAACCACATGATGTGAATGATAAATGTCCATGACTGGGTCACTCTGAGCACCTGGAGAGCAAGACCTGTGTCCCAGCACATGCCTAGTACAGCACAGTAGGGACTCAATATGTGTGTATTGAAAAATACGGAAAAAATTGAATCTCATTAACATGTGTGCCAAGGTCTTATCCTGTGTGGACTAAACTAGAATTGATTGCACACATGCATGCACACACACACACACACACACACACACAAACATTTATTACTATGTATTACTTTATTAGGGTAATGGCACTTAGAAAATATACGGTATTTATATTGGGTAATGGTACTTAGAAATGGGTAATGGTACTTAGAAAGTGGTTTTCTAGGGTAATAGTACTTAGAAAAATGATTTCAAACTTAAAGGAGAAAAATCAGTTATCATCTTTCCCAATCCCGCCCCAGAAAGATGTGCATAGAATAGAGTAACTTCGGGTTGCTCTAAAGCCTGGATGGAGATAGGGCAGGAGGGCAAAGGCCAGCCCAATTATTTTCTGGGGAGGCTGCCTGCTGGCCCTGCATGAGTGAGGAATAGGACTCCTCCTCTGTCTTGCCATGGCCCTCCCAAACTTAAGAGACCACACTTGAGTCTGCAGGTCTCTCAGGTTTGATGGGACCCAACCTGTGGGTGTTCTGAGCTGAGTCTGGGAGAGGATGGAGAAAGACATAGGAAACCAAATAGCTCCTCCAAGCAAACCAGTGCAAGCCAGAAAGGCAGGCTGGGAAGCAGTGGGGCAGGAGCTTCAGGGCATCAGTGGGGCAAGCTCCAGAAATCTGAAACTCCAGGACATTAGGCTCCAGAAATTCCGGAACTCTTCTAGGAGTAATGCTTCCCAGAGCAAGGCTGTATTTGCCCGGGTGCATCTGAGAATGGAGAAAAGAGGAAAATAACATGGGGGTGGAATAACAGGAGTAGAGAACCACAATCAGAAGCCCAAAATATAATACCAGAGCCACTTTGGGATTCAGCCACCTGGGTCATTGCTGGCACAGCCAGTCACCCGCCCTCACCTAATCACAGACTGGCCACAGTCAGCCTTGGAACACCGCATAGATTTTCCCAAACCTGCCAAGCTGTAAATGAGGAAATGGGGATGCAGAGAAAACCGGAAATTCACCTGAGATTTTCCAGCTGGGCAGCTGCTAGGGACAGAGCAAAACCCAAGCCAGACCTTTTTCTCCTCCCCCACAGCCAAGGCTCCTTTCAACTTTATGTTTATGACTCACACAGCTCTGGGCACTGAAAACCCAGTTTCCAAAACAGCACAGTGCAGTGAAGGAGATTTTAGAATCAAGACCCCTTGTTTATGAGCTAGGCCCCTTTATTTGCTAGCATGCAACTCTAAGGAGCAAGTTGTGAACTCACTTATCTTCATTTTCATTGATTCCAAAATTGGGAAACTAGTATCTTCCATGAAAGATGACTGGGATATAAAACTAGACTGTACATCATTACTCGGCATATTGACACTCGATAAATATTATTTCTCTCTCTCCACTTCCTAGAATCCTGGGTTTGAGGGAAAGACAAAGTAGTGTCTTGCCACCACCCTGTCCTGAGTTTCCGGGGTTTTCTGCACACTGTTGTACTTGGATGGTTAAGTAGACAGCCGTTTTCATGCCTGCCTAAAACTAATCTTCTCTTCCTCCAGTACGAGCACCCTGATGTTCTGGGAAGCCACTGTCCCTGACAATCCCTCCAGCTCAGGTTGGGGGTGGACCCTGCTCTCTATACCCAGAGGTGGGTACACAGAGAGGCAGTGGACAATCAGGGTCACAGGGCTGGTCCCCTCTGTGATGAACATGGGATCCAGATCGGGCCCATAAGAGGCAACTTCAGGACATCTGCTGGAAAAAAAATATATTCTGCTGGAGTTGCTAAAGCAGGAAAACACAAGCCTGTAACTCTGTGGCCATGACTTCCCCAACACTGGGGTGGCTTCCCTGAAAGGCTCTCCTTTGCCAATGCACAGGAAAGCAAAGAGAAGACTTTGTGAGAAAGAGAAAGAATGATTTCTAATATTATTTGAGCCTGGACCCTACAATCCTAAAATAGGATCTATCAATCATATAAGCTAATACTTTTGTTTGTTTAAGCCAATGTGAATGTTTTCTCTTACTTCCAACCATAAGAGTCTCAATTATATAAATGTCTTTATGTAGTGGCCTGCAAGGGAGGTTGCTCAGCCTCCTAAGGTAACATCACTTAGTCTCTCAGGTATAACCTGGAGGCCTCCAACCATAAACAAACATTTCCTTTTGCCCATTTGAACTGAGAGAGACTATTCACCACCACTCACGTCACAAAGGAGTTTACTTATTTGAAGCCTAATTTCTCTCCTTTCTCTGTATTGACTAAAGAAACTCAATCATTTCCTTTCAAAGGAAACTTTACTTACTTACTTACTTGTGTCCTGTTTAAAAAAAGAAAAAACTGGCTCCCCTTTCTCTTCCCTCAGGGGAGACATTTTTGGATGTAGAACTCAGGGATGGAAGAGCTGTCAGAGGACACTCCAGTGCAGCCTTATTATCTCGCCAACGTGAAAGCAGAGGCTGCTTGCCGAGCCACCACCATCGGCAGCCAAGTCCTCCAGCTTCCAGGCCAGGGCCTGCCCTCCACCCGCAATATTCCAGCTGACATCAACGTCTCCGATGACCTTGAACATGGTCAAAGGTACTTATGGGTTGATTTAAATATTAAAGACTTGCAAAGATGCCTTTGGAGAAAGTACAGTAGCCTTGGATTCTAGTCCCAGCTCTGTACTAACCAGCTGTGTCACCTTGGGGGATGTCATTTAACCATTTTAGGCTTGTTTCTTTATTAATAAAATTAGGGGGTTGGACTAAGAGAATCATAAAATGTCAGAAGTTTAAGGAAGCTAAGGCAGATGATCACAGACAGACAGAAAACTGAGTGCCAAATCAGCACCACAGGGGAATAAAAACGCATCCCAGTATTGGACTCTGAAGGTGAACATCTTCAGAAAGATGTAGGAAGAGAAGGAACTGAGAGCCCTATAAAGTTGTATACTGAAAACACGGCATTTTCCCCCCTTTTGTTCTCATATGAGCTGTTGATACTTTCAAATTTGTCTCTTCGAATCTTCACAAAACTGGAATTCACTATGTGCT